>NW_027649868.1:0-513377 GCF_965287045.1 Carcharhinus amblyrhynchos
ACAGAGCCAGGGACCCGTGTTCAATTCCAGCCTTGGCTAACTGCCTATGTGGAGTTTGCACATTCTGCCCCTGTGTCTGCGCGGGTTTCCTCCGGGTGCTCCAAAGGGTGCAGGTGAGGCCATGCTAAATGGCCTCTTAGGGTCAGTGGGATTAGCAGGGTAAATGTGTGAGGTTATAGGGATAGGGCCTGGGTGGGATTGTGGTCAGTGAAGGCTCGATGGACTGAATGGCCTCCTTTTGCACTGTTGGGATTCTATGATTCGGCATATGGACAGGCACACACCTACACAGGCACACACACATATACGGACACACGTGCACATGTACACACACATATACACTCCAATGGATATACACATGCATACACACATACAGCCTCTTTCTGCACCGTAGGGATTCTATGATTCGATGAGTAAATAAAAAACAGTTTGTGAGAATAGTCAGTGCTATAACATAGGGAAACAATCTCTGCACTTGTTGAATGATTTGAAGAAAGGGATAGAGATATGTCTAATAAAAAGGGAAGAGGGATTCGAGGAACAGGTGGGGAAGTGGATTTGAGACCAGGGAGAGATCAGGCATGATCTGATTAAGGTGAGGGGGGAGCGGTACAACACAGATATTAGAGGGAGGTTTTTCACACAGAGGGTAGTGGGGGTATGGAATGCTCTGCCAAGTAAGTTGGTGGAGGCAAACACGCTAGAGTCATTTAAGAGTAACTTAGACAGGCACATGACTGGGTTGGAGATGGGTGGATATAGGAGATCCTTTTAAATAAGGGTCATTAGCATTGGGGCGTCCCTGGTAATGTAAATGGGTATAGTATGATAATAATGTTTTTTCTCTTTTCATTCACAAGTTTTAAGTCGGTCCACCTCGTGTCCAACGAGGGGCATACACGTGATGGGTCGTACTGGGGCTGCTCTTGGTTGTTCGAGATTGGCCTAGTGCTTCATGTCGTTAGTGTGTGCCTAAACTGGACCAGATACTGGGCAAGACGACAGCTCAGTGACTATCGCTGATTGCTGTGCAGACACATGGGTTTGGGCCGGTGTCTGTGGGAGTTTGCACATTCTCCCCGTGCTTGCGTGGGTTTTCTCCGGGTGCTCCGGTTTCCTCCCACACCCCAAAGATGTGCTGTTAGGCTGATTGGCAGGAATAAATTGTCCCTAAATCAGTTTCCCTCAATCTGGATGGCCATAAAACGTTAGATAGGGGTCATGGGTAGAGAGGGGGACTGGTGGTGTTGAGATGGCGGCGCGGGCTCGTTGGGCTGAAGGGCCTGTTTCCCGGGCTGATTTTGTTCTTTGTTCATTGATTGAATGGCAGAGCAGGCTTGAATGGCCTCCTTCAGTTCCTAATTCCTATTTCTCTATGTACTGCTACATCCAGCAAAGATTATTTTCTTAAGGTTTTTATCTTCGAACTTTGATTGCCATTTTTGGCTTCAGGCCCTTGGCTGAGACCTGAACTCAGAACCTTGTGAGTTGCGGCAACATGGTTTAAAATAAAGTGCTACATGCACTGCCCCATGTTTGAACAACACCTGCGCACCCCCCCCCCCCACCCTAATTTGGAATAGAATTCATAGGATCTCTACAATGCAGAAAGAGGCTATTCAGCCCATCGAGTCTGCTATAACCACAATCCCACCCACACCTATCCCCGTAGCCCCACATATTTACCCTGCTAATCCCCCTGACACTAAGGGGCAATTTACTATGGCCAATCAACCTAACCCACACATCTTTCAGACTGGGAGGAACCTGGAACACCTGGGGGAAACACATACAGACACGAGGAGGGTGTGCAAACTCCACACAAATGGTGACCCAAGCTGGGAATTGAACCCAGGTCCCTGGCACTGTGAGGCAGCAGTGCTAAACACTGTGCCGCCGGTGCCAATTGTTTGAAAGAAGATACTGAATTATGAAGCACTCACTCTTTGACAATTTTTTGCAAAACTTCATTTTTTAGCTCAGTTGCGTCCAATTCGCAGAGGCAAACCAGGAGGAGGAGGGAGACAGACTTCATGGCGGATCAGCTCAACACACCCTGCAACAGAAAGACGTCAGGATCATGTTGGAGACATGAAACGGGGTTGCCAGCCACACAGTGTTCATTCGCAGTGAGACATGGACTGACCACAGCTCACACTCACAGGAAACATAAGAACATAAGAACATAAGAAATAGGAGCAGGAGTAGGCCATCTAGCCCCTCGAGCCTGCCCCGCCATTCAATAAGATCATGGCTGATCTGTCGTGGCTCAGTTCCACTTTCCCGCCCTCTCCCCATAACCCTTAATCCCCTCTCTTATCAAAAACCCATCAACCCGCGTCTTAAAAATATTTAGCGAGGCAGCCTCTGCTACTTCAACATGGACCTGTGATCACAGTCCCCGCCTACAGGGAGACTACAGCACAGAGACGCCTGTACCAGTTACACCCGTCCACACTCAAAGAGACATTGACACTGGCTCACAACCTCTGACTGCGGTCCATTTCTGCAGAAAATCATTGCTGTGACAGAACCTCTGATTATAGGCCCGACTCAGGGCTTGAAATCAGTGCAGAGGCCTGATTTTAGATAATATAAGGGAGGCAGCAGCCTCATGGCATTATCGCTAGACTATTAATCCGGAAACTCAGCTAACGTTCTGGGGGACCCGGGTTCGAATCCTGCCACGGCAGACGGTGGAATTTGAATTCAATAAAAAATATCTGGAATAACCTACTGATGACCATGAAACCATTGTCGATTGTCGGAAAAACCCAATTGCTTCACTTAAGGGAAGGAAAGCAGCCAGCGTAATCAAGGACCCCACACACCCCGGACATTCTCTCTTCCACCTTTTTCCATCTGGATAAAGATACAAAAGTCTGAGGTCACATACCAACCGACTCAAGAACAGCTTCTTCCCTGCTGCTGTCAGACTTTTGAGTGGACTTGCCTTGTATTAATTTGATCTTTCTCCACACTCAATTATAACTGCAACACTATTTCTGCACTCTCTCGTTTCCTTCTCTATGAATGGTATGTTTTGTCTGTACAGCACGCAAAAAACAATACTTTTCACTGTATGTTAATGCATGTGACAATAATAAATCAAATCAAATCAAAAGAATCTGCCATCCTTACCTGGTCTGGCCTACATGTGACTCCAGATCCACGCCAATGTGGTTGACTGTCAACTGCCCTCTGAAATGGCCTAGCAAGCCACTCAGTTGAATCAATCCAAGGGCAAGTAGTGATGGTCACTCAGTGCTGGCCAGCCAGCAATGCCCATCTCCCGTGAATGAATAAAAAATAAACAAGTGTCTTTTCTCTATGAAAGTTATTTGAAATTCAGCTCACTTACATACTTTTTGTGATGTCCTCATGTGCGAGGAGTTGTCATACTGTAGCTAAGTACTTTCACAAATATGTTTTGTGTCTGTTATGGGTCTTGAGTTATTGCTTACTCACTTCCTTTGACATGTCAGTTTCCAGTACAAAGTAACGTTGCACTGTGAAGGAAGTAGATTGCTATGGTCTTCATCAGATTGGCTGGGCTATTCAAACATCAGCATTTGAACTGGAGAGGGATATCCACTCCCTCAAACCAGTGGGATGTTGGACACCGCTGGCTGGGCCAGCATTTGTTGCCCATCCCTAGTTGCCCCTGAACTGAATGTCTCGCTTGGTCATTTCAGAGGGGCAGCTGAGAGTCATATGTAGGCCAAACTGGGTAAGGATGGCAGATTTTCCTTCCCTTAAGGACATTAGTGAACCAGAAGGGATTTTCCGACAATTGACAATGCTTTCGTGGTCATCAGTGACTTCTCAATTCCAGATTTTTTTTATTGAATTCAAATTCCACCATCTGCTGTGGCGGGATTCGAACTCAGGCCCCCAGAATATTAGCGGAGTTTTTGGATAATTGCCTAGTGATAATACCACTGGGACATCACCACCCCACATAGTCTGAGATCATGCCTCTATATTGATCACAAGCCCTGAGCTGGGACTACAATCTGAGAGAATCACTCTGGGGCAATTTAGCATGGCCAACCACCCTAATCTGCACACCATTGGACACTAAGGGGTAGTTTAGCATGGTTAATCCATCTCACATGCATGCCTTTGGACACTAAGTGGCAGTTTAGCATGGACAATCCACTTAACGCACACATCTAATGACACTAAGGGACAATTTAGCATGGCCAATCCACCTAGCCTGCACACCTTTGGGACATTAAGGGGCAATTTAGCATGGCCAGTCCACCTAACCTAACATCTTTGTGCACTAAGGGACAATTTAGCACAACCAATCCACCTAACCTGTACACCTTTGGTCATTAAGGGACAATTTAGCATGACCAATCGATCTAACCAGTACATGTCTGGACACTAAAGGGCAATTTAGCAAAGCCAATCCACACAGATAATGATGGAGATAGAAGGAGAGAAATATCCAGTCAGAGGGGGACAGTCAGAGACAGAGGCAGGCAGTCAAAGAGAAAGAGGAAGAAGAGATAATTAAAGAGAGAAACAAAGAGAGGATCAGAGGGGGCTGGGAACACTGATTCTGTATCCAGCGTCATGAATAAGGGCTCAAGAATGTTTGATCACTCTCTCAACTAGCGTATCTTGCACACTAAGGGGCAATTTAGCCTGCAGACTCTGCACAGACTGTGACCCAAGCTGGGAATCGAACAAGGGTCCCTGGCACTGTGAGTTTAGCAGTGCTAACCCACCGTGCCACCTTTATATGCCCTGAGTCCATACTTCTCGACAATATTATCCATTAAATATCTATCTCCCCCACTCCTGAAGGACCCGCAACATCCACCAGTGTATCCATATTAAGCTGTCCTTTAATAGAACAAAATCAAGGAATAAATCATATTTTACCTGGATCTCACAGCGCGTGGAAAAGATCTTTTGACAACTCACCCAAACAAGTAATCTGAAAGACAAATTAAAATGACCAAGAGTCAAAGGGGTCCAGGAGCTGAAAAAAGAATAATAGATATTCTATCTCTACCCTGTCCTCTTGAATACAATTGTCTTCACTGTTGGATAGTCTGTGAATTGGAGACGGGTGGACCTGCTCGCTATTTAACAGCAGTTCAGTGCTCTGGTGTGTGTGGGATAGCCTTAAATGGACAACGGTTGCACATGTCCTTGTAACAGATTCAAGATGTAACCGGTTGATTATTCAGTGTGGCAATGCTGCATTCTCTTTAAGACTGCACCACACAGATAGCGGCTGGCAAAATTGCTCCAATCGTTCAGGGTGGGGTCAGACTGGGTAGAGTTGGTCTCAGTATCCACCGGGGTTGTGGAGTAGGAAAGTCAGTCCAGAAATGGACCAAACTTGGGGCCAATTGGAACAACCCAGGAGAGCACCATGGTGGGCATGGACCAGTGGCGCCAAAAGTCCTGTTCCTGTGCTGTATTACTCTATGACTCTATGAACCTAATCCATCCTGCGACAGACACGCCTCTGAAGTGTGCCTCTGCATAGCGGTTAAGTGTAAAGCCCCTACCGTAGGTCAAAAGTTCACAAAGATTCAATACCTGGGTCCATACGTGAAGATTGTGCTTGTGACTAGCAGGCAAAATAAGAGAGAAAGTTTTAGGTCAAAAATATTTCAGTTTTCTGAAGGCAAACACCAATGTCGAGGTCAGCAGGGCGGCATGGTGCTGGGCACTGAGGCCTTGCAGCGCCAGGGACCCAAATTCAATTCTGTCTGTGTGGAGTTTGCACTTTCTATGTGAGCCTGTTTCCTCTGGGTTCTCCAATTTCTTCCCACAGTCCAAAAGATATGCAGGTTAAAGAACAAAGAACAAAATCAGCCCGGGAAACAGGCCCTTTGGCCCAATGAGCCCACGCCGCCATCTCAACACCACCAGTCCCCCTCTCTCCCCACGACCCCTATCTAATGTTTTATGGCCATCCAGATTGAGGGAAACTGATTTCGGGACAATTTATTCCTGCCAATCAGCCTAACAGCACATCTTTGGGGTGTGGGAGGAAACCGGAGCACCCGGAGAAAACCCACGCAAGCACGGGGAGAATGCGCAAACTCCCACAGACACCGGCCCAAATCCATGTGTCTGCACAGCAATCAGCGATAGTCACTGAGCTGTCGTCTTGCCCAGTATCTTGAACAGTTTAGGCACACACTAACACAGGTTAAATTGCTAAATTGCCCCTTAGTGTCCAAAGGTGTGCGGGTTAGATGAACTGGCTATGCTAAATTGCCCTTAGTTCGTGTTAGATATACAGGATAGGTGGATTGGCCATGCTAGATTGCCCCATAGTGCTTAAAATTGAGAAGGTTAGGTGGATTGCCCATGGTAAATTGCCCCTTAATGTCTAAATGTGAGCAGGTTAGGCGGATTGACCATGCCAGATTGCCCCTTAGTGTCCAAAGATGTGCAGTTTAGGTAGATTGGCCATTCCATGTTTCCCCTTAGTGCCTAAAGATGAGGAGTTTAGGTGGATTGGGCATGGTAAATTGATCCTTCGTGTTCAAAGAAATGAAGGTTAGATGGATTGGCCATGCTAAATTGCCCCTTAATGCCTAAGATGAGCAGGTTAGGTAGATTGACCATGCAAGATTGCCCTTTAGTGTCCAAAGATGTGCAGATTAGGTGGATTCACCTTGCTAATTTACCCCTTTGTGTCCAAAGATATGCAGGTTAGATGGATTGGGCATGCTAAATTGTCCCTTAATGTCTAAAGATGAGCAGGTTAAACATAGAACATAGAACATAGAACATAGAACATTACAGCGCAGAACAGGCCCTTCGGCCCACGATGTTGCGCCGACCAGTTACAAAAACAATGACCCACTAGCCTATACCAATCCCTTTTCGTCCATAAACCTATCCAGAGATCTCTTAAACGCCCCCAAACTAGACGCATCTACAACTGCAGCAGGCAGGGCATTCCAATCCCTCACCACCCGCTGGGTAAAGAACCTACCCCTGACATCCGTCCTGTAGCTACCCCCCCTTAATTTAAAGTCATGCCCCCTCGTGCTAGCTTTCTCCATCCGAGGAAAAAGGCTATCACTATCCACCCTATCTAAACCCCTAATCATCTTATATGTTTCAATAAGATCCCCTCTTAGCCGCCTTCTTCCCAACGAAAACAACCCTAGATCCCTCAGTCTCTCCTCATAGGACCTCCCCACCATACCAGGCAACATCCTAGTAAACCTCCTCTGCACCCTCTCCAACGCCTCCACATCCTTCTTGTAATGCGGGGACCAGAACTGCACACAGTACTCCAAGTGCGGCCGCACTAGAGTAGTGTACAGTTGCAACATTACACTGCGACTCCTAAATTCAATCCCCCTACCAATAAACGCCAAGACACCGTACGCCTTCTTGACAACCTTATCTACTTGATTCCCAACTTTCAGGGATCTATGTACACACACACCTAGATCCCTCTGTTCATCCACACTATTCAAAGTCAACTGCCTTACCCCCATCCACCTCTTTGGTCACCTTCTCAAAAAACTCAATAAGGTTAGTAAGGCACGACCTACCTGCTACAAAACCATGCTGACTATTTCTAATCAATTCATTACACTCCAAATAACTATAAATCCTATCCCTAATAATTTTTTCTAAAACCTTGCCCACAACAGAAGTAAGACTCACCGGTCTATAATTCCCGGCAAAGTCTCTGTTCCCCTTCTTAAACAATGGGACAACATTCGCTATCCTCCAATCCTCCGGGACTACACCAGAGACCAATGACGACCTGAAGATCTGAGCCAGAGGCTCTGCAATCACCTCTCTAGCCTCCCAGAGAATCCTAGGGTAGATCCCATCCGGACCAGGGGACTTATCTATTTTCAGCCCCTCAAGAATTTCCAGCACATCCTCTTTATCAACCGTAATACTTTCTATTTTACACCCCTGCGACCCAATGTCCTCCTCAGCTATATTCATGTCCCCCTGCGTGAACACCGAAGAGAAATATTGGTTCAATACTTCTCCAATCTCCTCCGGTTCCACACACAACTTCCCCCTGCTGTCTGTAACTGGCCCTAATCTTGCCCTGACCAACCTTCTGTTCTTGACATACTTATAGAACGCCTTAGGATTCTCCTTAATCCTATCAGCCAAAGTCTTCTCATGTCCTCTTTTAGCCCTTCTCAACTCACTCTTCAACTCCCTCCTAGCCAATCTAAAGCTTTCTAGTGCACTATCTGAGTTAGGTGGATTGGGCATGCTATATTGTCACCTGGTGTCTAAAGATATATTGGCCATGCTAAATTGCCCCTTTGTGTTCAAAGATTTGCAGGTTAGGAGGATTGGAATTGCCCTTTAGTTTCCAAAGATGTGCAGGTAGATGGATTGAATATGCTAAATTGCCCCTTTGTGTCCAAATATGTGCAGGTTAGGTGGATTGGCCATGCTAAATTGTCTCTTACTGCTTAAATATGTGCAGGTTAGGTGGATTGGCCATGCTAAATATGTTTCCTTCCACAATCTTAGTGCTTTGTTTCCAGTTCTTTCATTCTGGATTGCAGCATTATCCACATTCATTCTGGCCTGTCTAACTAGCCTGTCATTTTTAACATTTTCCTTTTCTGTTTTTTCCCTTCCTGATTCTTGAACAGTGATATTCAATTTGTTAATATTCACCATCTTGGTGCTGCTGAGGAATCCATCAATGTATAAAATCATCAGCCAAGCATTCGTTACCTCTGGGCGACCTACCTCTGTTATAGTCCTGGGGGACTGAATCTCAGCCGAGCATTCAATATCTCTGGGTGATCTACCACTGTTATAGCCCAGGGTGCAGAATCTCAGCCACTGGGAATTCGTTCATTTTTACTCTCTGAAATTGGTCAAGTTTTTTAAAATTCATTCCTGAGATATGGGTGTCAGTGGCTGGCCAGCATTTATTGCCCATCCCTAATTGCCCTTGAACTGAATGAGCTGCCAGAGGTAGGTGGAGGCAGGTACAATTACAACATTTGGACAGGTATGTGGTTGGGAAAGGTTTAGAGGGAGATGGGTCAAACGCAGGCAAATCGGCTGAGATGTTTCCAACAATTGACAATGGGTTCATGGTCATCAGTAGATTCTTAACTCCAGATAGTGTTTAAACTGAATTCAAGTTCCACCACTGGCCATGGCAGGATTCAAATCTGGGTCCCCTGATGGCACAGTGGTTAGCATTGCTGCCTCACTGCACCAGACGCACGGGTTCGATTCCTGGCTTGGGTTACTGTCATTGTGGAGTTTGCATGTTCTCCCCGTATCTGTGTGGGTTTCCTCTGAGTGCACCAGTTTCCTCCCACAGTCCACAGAAGGGCAGGTTAGGTGAATTGGCCATGCTAAATTCTCTCTCAGTGTTACCGAACTGGCGCCGGGGTATGGCCACTAGAGGATTTTCACAGAAACTTCATTGCAGTGTTAACACAAGTTGCTTGTGAGTTTATGCACGAATAGTCTAGCAATAATACCACTTGGCCATCGCCTCGCCATGTTTTTCTCCAATGATGCTGGATATTTAATGTTACCTTGTTATTATTTGTGTGTGAGATCTGTCCTACACAGTGAAGACAGAAAAAAAGATTTTTGTTAATAGTCTGTCATTTCAACACGCCAGCCTTATCAAAATATCCATCAACTGACAAATGTGTTGTTGAAACAAACTGTTTAGTTTCCAAAGAGCAACAGCCTGAGACTATGAAGTAATGATGATGATGTGTAACGCTCTCTCTGTACAGATACCTGAAACACTCAAGGGACAGATACAACACAGGCCAAGGCACTCAGTAAAGCCACATCACAACATTATAGAGCCTGAGTCACAGGTTTAATTCCGGCTCGGGTCACTGTCTGTGTGGAGTTTGCATGTTCTCCCTGTACATAAGAACATAAGAACATAAGAAATAGGAGCAGGAGTAGGCCATCTAGCCCTTCGAGCCTGCCCCGCCATTCAATAAGATCATGGCTTACTGAAGTGGCTCAGTTCCACTTTCCCGCTTTCTCCCCATTACCCTTAATCCCCTTGCCTACCAAAAACCTATCTACCAACCTCTTAAATATATTTAGTGAGGCAGCCTCCACCACTTCAACGGGCAGAGAATTCCAGAGATTCACCACCCTTTGAGTGAAGAAGTTCCTCCTCAACTCTGATCTAAACTGCTTCCCCCCCCCTTATCTTGAGGCTGTGCCCCCTAGTCCTGCTGTCCTTTCTGACTGGGAAGAACGTCTCCACCTCTACCCTATTCATCCCCTTCATTATCTTATACGTCTCAATAAGATCCCCCCTCATCCTTCTAAACTCCAGCGAGTACAATCCCAGTCTATTCAGCCTCTCTTCGTAGTTCAACCCCCTCAACTCCAGTATCAGCCTAGTAAACCTCCTCTGCACTCCCTCCAAGGCCAAAATATCCTTGCATAAGTACGGCGATCAAAACTGCACACAGTACTCCAGCTGCGGCCTCACCAATGCCCTATACAGCCGCAGCAAGACCTCCCTACTTTTATATTCAATCCCCCTCGCTATGAAGGCCAGCATCCCATTCGCCTTCCTGACCACCTGCTGCACCTGCAGGCTGGGTTTTTGCGACTCATGCACAAGGACCCCGAGGTCCCTCTGCACCATCGCCTGCTGCAGCCTTTCGCCACGTAAGTAATAGCCCTTCCTACCATTATTCCTACCAAAGTGGACCACCTCACACTTGCCAACATTAAATTCCATTTGCCAGTTCCTGGCCCATTCGCCCAGCCTATCTAGATCCTTCTGCAGACTTTCCACACCCTCCGCGCAATTTGCCTTTCCACCAACCTTTGTGTCATCAGCAAATTTTGACACCTTACACTCGGTTCCCTCCTCCAGATCATCTATATAAATGGCAAATAGCTGAGGCCCCAGCACCGATCCCTGGGGCACTCCACTAGTCACCAACTGCCAATCCAAATAGCACCCATTGACCCCCACTCTCTGCCTCCTATTTGACAGCCAATCCCCTATCCATGCTAACACCCTACCCCTAACTCCATGCCCCCTAAACTTCTGTAACAACCTGTTGTGAGGCACCTTGTCAAACGCTTTCTGAAAATCAAGAAACACCACATCCACCAGCTCTCCTCTGTCCACCGCACTAGACACATCCTCATAGAATTCCAATAAATTCGTCAGACACGACTTCCCTTTACCGAAACCGAGCTGCGTCTGCTCTATCAAGCAATTCTCCTCAAGATGCCTCGCTATTTTCTCCTTGATTACGGATTCAAGCATTTTACCTACAACAGACGTTAAATTAACCGGCCTACAATTCCCTGCCTTTTGCCTGCTACCGTTTTTAAACAACGGCGTAACATTAGCCGTTTTCCAATCTTCCGGCTCTTCCCCGGAATCCAGCAAGGTTTGGAAAATAATCATCAAGGCATCCACTATCACCTCCGCCATTTCTTTCAGAACCCTTGGGTGCATTCCATCCGGTCCTGGGGACTTGTCCACAGTCAGTCCCTCCAGTCTGTCTAGCACTGCCTCTCTAGTAACAGTAATGTCGTTCAGGCCCTCCACTCCTACCATCTTTCCATCGTTAGCACCCGGCAAACTATTCACGTCCTCCTCCATGAAGGCCAAAACAAAAAAGTTATTCAAGGCCTCAGCCATTTCCTCATCCCCCACCACTAAGCCCCCCCTCTCATCATCTAAGGGTCCAACGTTCACCCTAGCCAGCCTCTTCCTTTTTATATATTTATAAAAACTCTTACTATCCTTTTTTATATTTAGTGCTAGCCCAGCTTCATAGTTTATCCTACCCTTCTTTATCAACTTCTTCGTCATTCTTTGTTGATATTTAAACCTCTCCCAATCCTCTTCTCGCCCACTATTCTTGGCCACTTTGTCCATGCCCCTCATAATCTTACAAACATCTATCAGGTCGCCCCCTGAACCTCCGTCGTTCCAATGAGAACAAACCAAGTTTTCTCCAATCTCTCCTCATAGATAACACCCTCCGTAGCAGGCAACATCCTGGTAAATCTTTTCTGTACCCTCTCCAAAGCCTCCGCATCCTTCTGTAGTGTGGTGAACAGAATTGAACACTATATTCAAGTGCGGCCTAACTAAGGTTCTATAAAGCTGCAACATGACTTGCCAATTTTTAAACTCAATGCCCCGGCCAACGAGAACTTCTTTACTGAATTCCAAATTCCACCATCAGGTGTGGTGGGATTCGAACCCGTGCCCCCAGAACATTAGCTGAGTTCCTTGATCAATAGTCTTGCGATAACACCATGAGGCCCAGTCTCCCCTAAGAATGGCCTCTTCTGCACTCGAAGGATTTTATGATTCTGCACCCTTGTTGTATCTCCATGTCACACTTGTGTTGCTGTGACCAGTGCAATATGCAGTATTCTAAATGGAGGGTTAAACATTGTTTTACATCAGTATTGATATTTGAGAATGACTTGACGTTATTTCGTGTTAACCATTATTCCCAAGAATTGTCGCAATGTTACAGATTAAATAGCCTTTTGCAAGCCAATTGTGCTTCCTTTTTTTTCGAGTTGTGCACAGAATTACTCTTGGAGGAGTTCCTATTTCCTATTACTGTGGAAGAGGTTTACCAGCATGCTGCCAGCATTAGAGGATATGAGCTATAAGGAGAGGCTGGACAAACTAGGCTGTTTTATCTGGAGTGCAGAGACTGAGGGGACACCTGATAGAAATCTATAAAATGATAGGAGGCATAGATAGGATTGAGAGTCAGAATCTTTTTCCTGGAGTTTTATGCAGAAGGGATTTAACCCAGGCAAGTGAGGTGCTGTTCTTTGGGAGATCAAATGTTAAGGTTAAGTCTGCAATTAATGGTAGGACCCTGAACAGCACTGATGTGCAGGGTGATCTTGGGGTTCAAATCCATAGCTCACTGAAAGTGGCCACACAAGTAGACAGGGTGGGAAAGAAGGTGTATAACATGTTTGCCTTATTGGTCGGGGCATTGAGTGCATGAGTCAGGATGTCAAATTTGATAAAACCTTGGTTAGACCGCACTTGTATCCAATTCTGGTTGCCATATCCCAGGAAGGGTGTGAAGGCTTTGGAGATGGCGCAGAAGAAGTTCACCAGGATACTGCCTGGATTAAAGGATATGAGCTATAAGGAGAGGCTGGACAAACTAGGGTTGTTTTCTCTGGAGCAACGGAGGCTGAGGGGAGACCTGATAGAAGCCTCTAAAATGATGAGAGGCAGAGATAGGGTTGACCATCAGAATCCTTTTTCCCCAAGATTTAACGTGTCTAACACTAGAGGCATGATGTTTGCTAACAGCGGGATTCCTGGGTCCCACCACTGCCACTGGGAATTCCTGCCATCACCCCACACCAGTGGGGAACCCACGGCAGGAGTGTGCTGCCAGTGGGACCCACTGGCATGAACGGGCAGAGAATTTCAGCCAAGGTCTTCCTTCAAGTTAGGGGAAGAATTGGGGAAGAATGTAACTGTTGACTTTGGCCATGTTGCAACTTGCATCCAATAGTCACAGAATCCACACCCACACTCTCGCCACTGGCTGAGAACATAAGAACTAGGAGCAGGAGTTGGCCATCTGGCCCCTCGAGCCTGCTCCATCATTCAATAAGATCATGGCTGACCTTTTCATGGGCTCAGCTTCACTGAGGCTAAATCAGGCTGTTCATCGAATCCCTACAGTGTAGTACAAGTCTATTTGGCCCATCGAGCGTACACTGACAACTATCCCATCCAAGCCTTATCCCCCTAACCCAACATATTTATCCTAGCTAATTCCCCTGACACTGTGTCAATTTAGTATGGCCAATTCAGCTAACCTGGACATCGTTGGACACTAAGGGGCAATTTAGCATGACCAAGTCACCTAACCTGCACATGCTTGGACACTAAGGGTCAATTTGGCATAGCCAAATCATCTAATCTGCACATTTTTGGACACTAAGGGGCAATTTAGCCTGTTCAATGCATCTAACCTGCACAGAAGGCGTACGGTGTCTTGGCGTTTATTGGTAGGGGGATTGAATTTAGGAGTCGCAGTGTAATGTTGCAACTGTACACTACTCTAGTGCGGCCGCACTTGGAGTACTGTGTGCAGTTCTGGTCCCCGCATTACAAGAAGGATGTGGAGGCGTTGGAGAGGGTGCAGAGGAGGTTTACTAGGATGTTGCCTGGTATGGTGGGGAGGTCCTATGAGGAGAGACTGAGGGATCTAGGGTTGTTTTCGTTGGGAAGAAGGCGGCTAAGAGGGGATCTTATTGAAACATATAAGATGATTAGGGGTTTAGATAGGGTGGATAGTGATAGCCTTTTTCCTCGGATGGAGAAAGCTAGCACGAGGGGGCATGACTTTAAATTAAGGGGGGGTAGCTACAGGACGGATGTCAGGGGTAGGTTCTTTACCCAGCGGGTGGTGAGGGATTGGAATGCCCTGCCTGCTGCAGTTGTAGATGCGTCTAGTTTGGGGGCGTTTAAGAGATCTCTGGATAGGTTTATGGACGAAAAGGGATTGGTATAGGCTAGTGGGTCATTGTTTTTGTAACTGGTCGGCGCAACTTCGTGGGCCGAAGGGCCTGTTCTGCGCTGTAATGTTCTATGTTCTATGTTCTATGTTCTATCTTTGAATGCAAAGGGGTAATTTTCACGTAATTTTCAAATAATTTGAAAGAATGAGGGGAGATTTCATAGGAACACATAAGATTATGAGGGAATATATGAGATAGAAGCAAAGAAGTCATTTCCACTGGTAGGTGAAACTAGAACTAGGGGGCATGGCCTCGAAATAAAGGGGAGCAGATTTAGGACTGAGTTGAGGAGGGACTTCTTCACACAAAGGGTTGTGAATCTGTGGAATTCCCTCCCCAGTAATTCAGTTGAGACTGCCTCATTGAATGTTTTTAAGGCAAGAATAGATAAATTTTTGAACAGTAAGGGAATTAAGGTTATGCTGAGTGGGCAGATAAGTGGAGCTGAGTCCACAAAAAGATCAGCCATGATCTTATTGAATGGCAAAGCAGACATGAGGGGCCAGATGGCCGACTCCTAGTTCTTATTAATTTGCCACGGTCAATCCACCTAACCTGCACATCTTTGGACACTAAGGGGCAATTTAGCATGGCCAATCCACCTAACCCGCACACCTTTGAACACTCGGGGGCAATTTAGCATGGCCAATCCACCTAATCTGCACACCCTTGGGCTGTGGGAGGAAACCAAAGCCCCCAGAGGAAGCCCATGCAGACACGGGGAGAATGTACAAACTCCACACAGATGGTCACCCGAGGCAGAATTGAACCTGGGTCCCTGGCACTGTGAGACAGTGATGCTAACCACTGTGCTGCCATGCTGTCCTGCTCAAAATCTTAAACAACAACGCCCCCCCCCCCCATGCTTCATGAGTTCCTTCTATTGGTTTAAAGTTTATTGATCAACGTCATACATAGGCTTACATTAACAGCGCAGTGAAGTTACTCAGGAAATCCCCAAGTCGCCACACTCTGGACTCTGTCCGGGTAACACTGAGGGAGAATTTAGCATGGACAATGCCCCCAACCAGGCTTTCACATTGTGGGAGGAAACTGGAACACCTGGAGGAAACCCATGCAGGCACGAAGAGAACATGCAGACTCTGCGCAGGCAGTAACCCGAGCCAGGAATCAAACCTAGGTCCCTGGCACTGTGAGGCAGCAGTGCTAACCACTGTGTTGCCGTGCTATCAAAAAAATGGTAGATTTAAAATCTTGAAATTCCTTTCTCTGTTTTTTCCCTGAGTCACAAAAGATCCTCGAATCCCTGCAGTGCAGTAGGAGGCCATTTGGTCCATCAAGTCTGCACCAATCCTCCAATAGAGTATCTTATTCAGGCCCAATCCTTGTAACCCCACATATTTACCCTGCTAATCCACCCTAAACTACACATAAAGTTTTGTATTTATATTCTGTTGTAAAGCAGTATTGTACAGGGCCTTTGTGAGGACACACCTGGAGTACTGTGTGCAGTTTTGCTACCCTTATCTGGGGAAGGATGTCCTTGCTATAGAGGGAGCACAGCGAAGGTTTACCAGGCTGATTCCTCGGATGGCAGGTCTGTCATATGAAGAGAGATTAAGTCGGTTAGGGTTATAGTCGCTGGAGTTTAGAAGACTGAGAGGGGATCTCATGTAAGTTTACAAAATTGTAACAGGATTCGATAGGGTAGATGTTGAAAGAATTTTTTGGCTGGTGGGGGAGTCCAGAATTGGTGGTCATAGTTTGAGGATAAGGGGGTAAACCTTTTAGGACTGAGGTGAGGAGAGATTTCTTCATCTTGAGGATGGTGAATGTGTAGAATTCGCTATTACAGAAAGTATTTGAGGCCAAAACGTGTGATTTCAAGGAGAAATTAGATATAACTCTTGGGGCTAATGGCATCAAAGGATATGGGGGAAAGGGGGATCCCAATATTGAACTTAATAATCAGACATGATCATAATGAATGGTGGAGCAGGCTCAAAGATCCGAATAGCTTATTTCTGCTTCTGGTTTCTATGTTTCTACATTAAGAAAAGCATCTGTGAAAATTCCTCTCAAAATTACAGAATCCCTTCCCTTGTCTTCAGGGAATTTTCTAATTGGAAATTCTGCTGTGATTGTTCAGAGTTTTGTAGCATTAACTTGTAGCGTTGTTTGTTCACCGACTGGAAGTAAGTCCAGGCATCACGGGACCCTTTTCCTGACCTGCTTTGTCTCTCATTCCCATAAATAAGGGGATCCTCGTAAAACATACAAGACAGAAATTCTTCCAACAAATACCAAACCGGCCAGACTGAACAGAGGACAAAATGCCTCTTAGTTTTCTGATGAAGCTCAAAATCCTTCGGGCACTTTATGAGGTCGAAAAGATTTACTTCCCCATCCTGGCTGCAATTGGGGTCCCGGGTAAGTCACTTCCTATCTCCAGGGCAATCAAGAATCTTGGAATGACAAGATTGTGTTATGAGCATTGATCAATGTGAACTGAACTTACTTTCTTTCTTTCTTCCTCTCTTCTCTCTCTCCTTCTTTCTTTCTTTCTTTCTCTCTCTTTCTCGCCCTCACTCTTTCTCTTTCTCACTCTCACTTTTTTCTTTCTTTCTTTCTCTCTCTTTTCCCTTTTCTTTCTCTCTTTCTTTTTTCTTTTCTTTTCACAGTCACTTTCGGTCGTTCACTGTCTCACTCACGCTTTCTCTCTCTCCCTCTCTTTCTATTTTTCATTCATTCTTCCCTCTGCATGGTAGAGATTCTATGAATATGCATAGGAACACTCTTCAACAATGAACTGAAATTTGTCAAGTATCTGCAACGATGAAATGTGGTATTTTGTAATATTTTACATCTAACGTGGTGTTTTGTAGGTAGGGTAGGAAACATCGCAATTCGCAAAATAAGTCATACAAATTATAGAATCCCTTCACTGCAGCAGGAAGCCTTTGACCCATTGAGGATGCAACAACTCTCCAACAGAGCAAGTTACCCAGGCCCTATCACCTCTTGCGTTTACCCCAATGATTCCCCGAGTGTACAGATATTTGATCAGTAAGGGGCAATTTAGCATGGCCCATCCATCTAAACTGTACATCTTTCAACACATTAGCATTTCCCTCCCTCCCTCCTCCTCCGACCAAAAATAAGGCCACTGCGAGAAGGTGACAGTGAAGGTAAGAGTTTTATAAATGTTCTTAAGTAACTTAACTGGTGCTAGAAATGTTGGCCAACGGGATTAAGTGCTGCACTTGTGGGACGTGGGAGATCCGTGACATTTCCAACCCCTCGGACAACTACATCTGCAGAAAGTTGCAGCTCCTTATAGACCACATGGATGGGTTGACACAGCAGTTGGATGCACTTAGGAGCATGAAGGTGGCGGAAAGTGTCATAAATAGGAGCTTTACAAATGCCCAAGGTGTAGGCAGATAGATGGATGATCACTAGAAGGGGCAGGCAGTCAGTGTAGGAATCCCCTGTGATCATTCCCCTCTGCATACTTATAGGGACCTATCAGAGGATAACAGCAGCAGCAGCCAGAGCAGTGGCATCATGGCTACCTCCGTTGTTAAGCAGGGACAAGCGAGGGACTAGAGCAATAGCTACAGGGGGCTCTATAATTAGAGGTGCAGATAGCCGCTTCCGTGGATATGAAAGAGACCCCAGGATGATGTGTTTCCTCCCTGGTGCCAGGGCAGAAAGCATTCTGAAAGGAGAGGGTGAGCATAGAACATAGAACATTACAGCGCAGGACAGGCCCTTCGGCCCACGATGTTGCGCTGACCAGTTAAAAAGCAATGACCCTCTAACCTAAACCAAACCCTTTCCATCCATAAACCTATCCACGGATCTCTTAAACGCCCCCAAACTAGGCGTTTAAGCAGTCAGATGTCGTGATACAAATAGGTACTAACCACGTAGGTAGGAAGAGTGATAAGGTCCTACAGCATCAGTTTAGGGGATTAGGTTGAAAGTTAAAAAGCAGGATATCTAGTGTTTTTTATGTCAGGATTACTCCATGCGTCAAGTATCAGTGAGGCTAGAAATAGGAAGATAGCAAAACTCAATTCATGTCTAAACAGCTGGTGTTGGAGGAAGGGTTTCAGATATCTGGACCATTGGGGCAGGTGAGACCTGTACAAGAAGGACAAGTTGCATCTAAACTGGAAGGGCATAAATATTCTGTCCAGGAGGTTTCCTGGTGTCACACGGGAAGATTTAAATTAGTTTATCAGAGGGTGGCAACCAAAGCAAAAGTGAATTAACAGAAGGTTAGCCAGAGAGTAGGGCCAGTAAGACTCAGAGAAAGACCAAGCAGGACATGGTTGCTCATCAAAGAGGGTCTGGTGGGTTGAAGTGAATATGCTTCAATGCGAGAAGTGTAACAGGTTAGAGCTTGGATTAGTACTTGGAACTAAGATTTTTACAGAGACTTGGTTAAAGGACAGATAGGATTGGTAACTTAACATTCCAAGTTTTTGATAAGAGAGGGGATTAAGGGTTATGGGGAGAGGGCGGGAATGTGGAACTGAGCCACAACAGATCAGCCATGATCTTATTGATTGGCGGGGCAGGCTCGAAGGGCCAGATGGCCTACTCCTGCTCCTATTTCTGATGTTCTTATGTTCTAAGATACAGCTGTTTCAGGCAAGATAGGTGGGGATGTGAAAGAGGTGGAGGAATTGCACTACTGGTTAAGGAGAATATCACAGCTGTACTAGGGGAGGACACCTCGGAGGGCTCATACAATATGGGTAGAGCTCAGGAATAGGACGGCTGCAGTCACAATGTTTGCTTTTGTCCACCCAACAGCCAGTGGGAGATAGAGGAACAGATATGTAGGCAGATTTTGGCAAGGTGTTGCTGTTTTGGGAGATTTTAACTTCCCCTATATTGACTGGGACTCAGTTAGACCTAGGGGAATGAATGGGGTAGAATTTGTATGGAGCATCTAGGGCTTCTTGAAACAGTATGTAGACAGTTCAACTAGGGAAGGGGCCTGGTATTGGGGGATAAGCCCGGCCAGGTGGTCGATGTTTCAGTTGTTCAACAGTGACCACAGTTCAGTAAGCTTGAAGGTACTGATGGATAAAGACGTGTAGTCCTCAAGTGAAGGTGCTAAATTGGGTGAAGGCTAATTACAACAATATTAGGCAAGAATGTAGATTGGGGGCAGACGTTTGAGGACAAGTCAACACGTGGGAGGCTTTCAAGTATAAGCTAATAGGGATTCAGGACTGGAACATTCCTGTGAGGATGAAGAATAATTATCGCACTTTTTGGGAACCTTGAATAATGAGAGATATCGTGAGCCTAGTCAACGAGAAAAAGGAAGCATTTGTCAAGGGTAGGAGGTTGGGAACACACAAAGTATGCAATACAAGGAATGTACAAAGAAACTTAATCAAGGAGTAAGGAGATCATGAAAAATCATTGGCCTCAGGATTAAGGAAAGCCCCAATGTTCTTATACATATAAAGAGCAAGCGGGTAGCCAGGGAGGGGGTTGGCCCACTCAAGGGCAGGGGAGGGAATTATGTGTGAAGCCAGAGGAAATGGGATAAGTATTAAATGAGTACTTTTGCATCAGTATTCACCAAAGAAGGACATAATCGATGATGAGTCTTGGAAAGGGTGTGTGGGTGGTTTGAGTCATTTCGAGATCAAAAAGGAAGCATTGGGGTTTCTGAGAAACATTAAGGTGGACAAGTTCCCAGAGCCTCATGGTGAATAATTCTACCCTCTCCTTGTGCCTACAGTTAACATTGTGACGATCGTGATCATGTGTCGGGGCAAGTGTGGCCTCTCGAAATGTGTAACCAGCTACCTGGTTGCAATGGCCGTGATGGATCTAATGGTTGTTATCATCGACTTGATACTAAGGCAGATTCCTATTGTCTATCGGGAACATTCAACTTTTCTGTACTATGTCAGATTTTGCAATTTCCACGCTGTCCTGCTTTATGCCGTCACGGATTGTTCTGTCTGGTTCACTGTCACTTTCACCTTTGATCGATTTGTAGCTATCTGCTCTCAAAAACTGAAGGCTAAGTACTGTACTACAAAGACGGCCTCTGTGGTCCTTGGGACAGTGACTGCACTGAGTTGTTTGAAGAACATTTTCTGGTATTTTATGTATACAGGTGAATATTCACTTTCCAACAGTCCATGGTTTTGCCATGTGAAACTCGCCGTACTCCGTTCATTGACGTGGTCCATCATTGAATTGATGCATTATATCTTAACTCCTTTTATTCCATTTGTTTTGGTCCTACTGTTCAATGCATTGACCGTGAGAAATATTATTGTGGCCAACAGAGCCCGCAGGAGACTCCAGAGTCAGAGCAGTTCAGAGAATCCCAGTGACCCAGAGGTGAGGAGTAGAAGGAAATCCATGATTTTGCTGTTTATTATATCAGGGAATTTCATACTTCTGTGGGTGGTCTTTATGCTGTGCTCTGTATTGAAACGATTTGATTACTTGGGTTATCCAGTTCCTCTCCCAACATTTGTTCGGGAAATAGGCTTCATGCTTCAGCTCTTGAGCTGCTGTACAAACACTTTTATTTATGCCATCACCCAGAGGAAATTCAGAGAGGAGCTGAGAAATGGAGTAAAATATCCTCTCACAATGATGGGCAAATTATTTCAGAAGAAGGCCTCAACAATTTAGCAATGCATTTTCCATTGTATAGTCTGTAGAATTCATGACTTTTTTTCTTCATTTTGGGTAGATAGGTTTTTGGTAGGCAAGGGAATTAAGGGTTATGGGGAGAAAGCGGGAAAGTGGAACTGAGCCACTTCAGATCAGCCATGATCTTATTGAATGGCGGGGCAGGCTCGAGGGGCTGGATGGCCTACTCCTGCTTCTACTTCTTATGTTCTTATGTTTATGTTCTTATGTTCATTTGGAGACAAGCATCTTCCTACATTGAAAATATATTGTTTTTCCTCCTCTGCTGCTGTATCAAAATCCTTAGAATCCTTCCTTAGTAGGAGTATTGGTTTACCTACCAGGGCTGCAACAATTACAGAAGGCAGCTCACTACTGCAGTCATAAAGGTTATTTGGAATGGCAATAAATGCTGACCAGCATGCACTAAAATCATACAATCCCTGCAGGGGAAAAGAGGCCATTCAGCCCATCGAGCCTGCACCAACAACAATCACATCCAAACCCTATCACCATAACCCCAATATTTACCTTGCCAATGGCCCTGACACGAAAGGACAATTTAGCATGGTCAATCCATCTAATCCACACATCTTTGGGCACCAAGTGGCAATTTATCATGGCCAATCCACCTAACCTGCACATCTCTGGATATTAAAGGGCAATTTATCATGGCCAATCCACCTAACCTGCACATCTCTGGATATTAAAGGGCAATTTAGCATGGCCAATCCACCTAACCTGCACATCTTTGGATACTAAAGGGCAATTTAGCATGGCCAATGAACCTAACCTGCACATCTTTGGACAATGAGGCAATTTAGCATGGCCAATCTTATAATCTTTACATCTTGGGACACTAAGGGGCAATTATCATGGCCAAACCACCTAACCTGCACATCCCTGGACACTAAGGGGCAATTTAGCATGGCTAATCCACTTAACCTGCACATCTTTGGACACTAAGTCGCAATTTAGCATATCCAATCCACCTAACCTGTAAGACTTGGGACACTAAGGAGCAATTTAACATGGCTAATCCACCTAACTAACACATCTTTCAGGCTGTGGGAAGAAACTGGGCCACCCAGAGGAAACCCATGCAGATATGAGGGAGAATGTGCAAACTCCACATAGATAGTCATTTCAGAGGGTACTTGCTGTGGCCCTGAAGTCACATGTAGACTTGACCGTTAAGGAGGTAAGGAACCTGGCTCCCTAGAATAGCACCTGAATTTCTGGATTAATAGTCTAGTGATAATGTGGGGGGCCAGGGAGAAAATTACGAGTCCCCTAGTAGACATATTTGAATCATTGACAGCCACAGCTGAGGCACCTGAAGATGGGAGGGTGGCATATGTTTAAAAAGGGCTGCAGGGAAAAGCCTGGGAACTACAGGCCAGTGAGTCTATTGTCTGTAGTGGGTAAGCTGTTGGAAGGTATTTTGACAGACAGAATTTGCAGGCATTTCGACAGGAAAGGACTGATTAGGGACAGCCAGCATGGCTTTGTGAGTGGAAAACCATGTCTCACAAATGTGACTGAGTTTTTTGAAGGAGTAACCAAGCAAGCAGATGAGGGTAGTGCAGTCAAAATTGTCTGCATGAATTTTGGCAAGGCCTTGTACAAGGTATCGCGAGGTAAGTTGTTGCATAAGATTCAATCTCACAGGATCCCGGATGAGGGAGCCAACTGGATGCAAAACTGGCTTCTTGACAGAAGACAGAGGGCGGTTGTAGAGCGTTGCTTCTCAAACTGGAGGCCTGTGACCAACAGTGTGCCTCAAGGATCAGTGCTGTTATTTGTCAATTATATTAATGATTTGGATGAGAATTTAGGAGGGATGGTTAGTAAGTTTAAAGTTTTAAAGTTTATTCATGAATGTCACAGTTACATTTACACTAACATTGCAATGACATTACTGTGAAAATCTCCTGGTCGCCACACTCCAGTGCCTGTTCCACACTGAGGGAGAATTCAGCAAGGCCAATGCACCTATCCAGCACATCTTTGGATTGTGGGACGAAACCAGAGCACCCAGAGGAATCCCACGCAGACACAGGGAGAACGTGCAGACTCCACACAGGCAGATCTCTGGTGCTGTGAGATTCATAGATCCCTGAAGTACTGAAAGAGGCCCTTTGGCCCGTCGAGTCTATACCGACCACAATCCCACCCAGGCCCTACCCCGACACCCCCACATATTTTACCCGCTAATCCCTCTAACCTAAGCATCCCAGGACACTAAGGGGCAATTTTAGCATGGCCAATCAACCTAACCTGCTCATCTTTGGACTGGGGGAGGAAACCGGAGCACCCGGAGGAAACCCACGCTGTCATGAGGAGAATGTGCAAACTCCACACAGACAGTGACCAGAGCCAGGAATCGAGCCCAGGTCCCTGGAGCTGTGAGGCACCAGTGCTAACCATTGTGACACCATGCCACCCAGATGATACCAAGATTGGTGGCTTAGTGGACAGTGAAGAAGGTTATCTAGGATTGCGATGGGATCTTGATCAGCTGGGCTAGTAGGCTGACGAATGGCAGACAGGGTTTAATTTAGATAGATGCAAGGCGATGCAATTTCGTACATCGAACCACGGCAGTACCTATTCAGTTAATGGTAGGGTGTTGGGGACAGTTATAAAACAAAGAGATCTCGGGGTACATGTTCATAGCTCCTTGAAAGTGGAGTCACAGGTGGACAGAGTGGTGAAGAAGGCAAGCTTGGTTTCATTGGTCAGGACATTGAATACAGGAGTTGGGACGTCTTGTTGAAGTTCTACAAGGCATTGGTAAGGCCACACTTGGAATTCTGTGTACAGTTCTGTTCACTCGATTATAGAAAGGATATTATTAAACTGGAAAGAGTGCAGAAAAAATTTACCAGGATGCTAACGGGACTTGATCATTTAAAGAACAAAGAAGAGTACAGCACAGGAAACAGGCCCTTCGGCCCTCCAAGCCTGCGCCGCTCATTGGTCCAACTAGACCATTCGTTTGTATCCCTCCATTCCCAGTCTGCTCATGTGACTATCCAGATAAGTCTTAAATGATCCCAGCATGTCTGCCTCCACCACCCTCTGTATAAAAAAATGTCCTTCTGATATCTGAGTTAAACCTCGCCCCTCTCACCTTGAACCTGTGACCCCCTCGTGTTCGTCACCTCCAACCTGGGAAAAAGCTTCCAACTGTTCACCCTATCTATGCCCTTCATAATTTTATACACCTCTATTAGGTCTTCCCTCATTCTCCATCCTTCCAGAGAGATCAACCCCAGTTTACCCAATCACTGCTCATAGCTAAGACCCTCCATACCAGGCAACATCCTGGTAAGACTTCCTCTGCACTCTCTTCAAAGTCTCCACGTCCTTCTGGTAGTGCGACAACCAGAATTGGACACAGTACTCCAAATGTGGCCTAACCAACATTCTATACAGTTGTAACATCAGGCTCCAGTTTTTATGCTCTGTACTCCAACC
The DNA here is from genome assembly GCF_965287045.1 of Carcharhinus amblyrhynchos. Classification (NCBI taxonomy): domain Eukaryota; kingdom Metazoa; phylum Chordata; class Chondrichthyes; order Carcharhiniformes; family Carcharhinidae; genus Carcharhinus; species Carcharhinus amblyrhynchos. The sequence goes on from NW_027649868.1 coordinate 24,670, forward strand.
TATAAAGGCAAGCATGCCATTTTCCTTCTTCACCACCATCTCCACCTGTGCTGCCACCTGCAAGGATCTGTGGACTTGCACACCCAGGTCCCTTGAGATATAGGGAGAGGATAGACTGAGACTTTTTTCCCTTGAGTATAGGAAACTTGGGGGTGATTTTGTAGCAGTTTAAAAAATAATAAGGGACGTAGATAAAGTAGACAGTCACCATCATTCCATCATTAGCAGCCTTTCCCCTGGTTTCTGTGGCTATGACTCATCTTTCATTCCCTCACCCAGCAGTATAAATATCTCCCTTTTCTCTGCTTTTTAACTTTGACAAAGTTTCGATATGTCTTTTCTCTCCTTATAGATGCTGCCAGACCTGCTGAGATTTTCCACCATTCTGTCTCGTAAAATTTTATAAGTTTCTATGAAATCCCCTCTTCTAAACGCCACTGAATATAATCCTAACCGACTTAGCATCTCCTCATATGACAGATCTGCCATTCCAGGGATCAGCTGGGTAAACCTCTGCTGCACTCCCTCTGTAGCAAGGACACCCTTCCTTAGAAACAGATACAAAAACTACACACAATAATCCAGGAATGTGGGGATGGAAGGGAGAATCAAGACACTGAACTTGATAATCAGCTATGATCAAGATGAATGGCAAAGCAGGCTCGAAGGGCCAAATGGCCTACTCCTGCTTCTACACCTAGGACATAGAACATAACGGCGCAGTACAGATCTTCGGCCCTCGATGTTGCGCCGACCAGTGGAACCAATCTAATGACCCTCTAACCTAAACTATTCCAATATTATCCATGTGCCTATCCACCGACCATTTGAACGCCCTTAAAGTTGGCGAGTCCACAACTGCTGCAGGCAGGGCATTCCACGCCCTTACTACCCTCTGAGTAAAGAACCTACCTCTGACATCCGTCCTCTATTTGTCACCCCTCAACTTAAAGCTACGTCCTCTCATGTTAGCCATCACCATCTGAGGAAAAAGGCTCTCACTGTCCGCCCTATCTAACCCTCTGATCATCTTGTATGCCTCAATTAGGTCACCTTCTTCTCTCTAACGAAAACAACCTCAAGTCCCTCAACCTTTCCTCATAAGACCTTCCCACCATACCAGGCAACATCCTGGTAAACCTCCTCTGCACCCTTTCCAATGCTTCCACATCTTTCTTATAATGCGGTGACCAGAACTGTACGCAATACTCCAAGTGCGACCGCACCAGAGTTTTGTACACTTGCAACATGACCTCACAGCTCCGAAATTCAATCCCTCTACCAATAAAAGCTACACACCGTACACCTTCTTAACAACCTTATCAACCTGGGTGCCAACTTTCAGGGATCTCTGCACATGTACACCAAGATCTCACTGCTCGTCAACACTACCAAGAGTCCTTCCATTAGCCCAATATTCTGTACTCTTATTACTCTTACCAAAGTGAATCACCTCACACTTTTCTGCATTAAACTCCATTTGCTACCTCTCGGCCCAGCTCTGCAGCTTATCTATGCCCCTTTGCAAATTGTAATATCCATCTTCACTGTCTACAACTCCTCCGACTTTAGTGTCATCCACAAATTTACTAACCCACGTACTCCGTGTTTCTATGTGTGGTAAGTGGGACCAGTTCAATCTTGGAAACCTGGTCATCTCGGATGTGTTGTGCTGAAGGGCTTGTTTCCCTGTTGTACATCTCTATGAGCCTATAAGCTTATTATTTCATTCTTCCTGCCAAAATGGATAATTTCACATCTGCCCCACTTTCAAACTTGGTGCCTTGTTTGGTGCTGTTAGATCAGAGCTATCAACGTTGGTGCTGGGGTTTGGTATAAAGTGGTCATTCACCCTGAGGAGAATTTCCCACAACGCCACCGAGATCCTCTTGTGTCCCGCTAACAGTCTGTTTATTGCCTCACCTCTCCCTCACGTCTTGCAATTAAACTCCCAGTTTGATAGGGGAAAAGAATGCTCAGGACTCAACAAGATTGCAACTCAAGCTTTATTGCCAAGCGGAGAGTAACGCAAGGAAAAACAATCCCACTGGACTGAATGTTGCTTCTTTCCACATTTGATAGATTGTAGCTTTTGCAAATCGAACACAGAGTCTCAGCAAAATTGTTCAGCAATGTTACGCGTTCACGTGATCACATCGGCCACAATCTACATTGCAGGAGATCGGGAAGCAGGGTGAGGGTCTCTGGAAGAGAAAGTGAGATTATTGTGGGGGTGCTTTGGGAGGTGGCGATGTGTGAGCCCAGGAAGAACGCCCGGAGTGAGGACTGTGGAAATAAAGGTCACGTCTGGGGAGGCAGGAGTGAATGTAGGGAAGAAATATGCGTGTGTGTGTGGGAGGTGTGGGGTGGGGGATTGATGCTGTATTGGCCTGTGTGTGTGTGTGTGTGTGTGTGGATTGGTGCTGGACTGGTCTGTGTGTGGACTGAGTGGTGCTTGGCAAGGATGCAAGGGGGTGGGGAGCGATTAACAGTTATTGTGTGAGAGTTTGCGAGAGTTAGAAAGAGAGGAGTGTGTGGAGTAGAGAGAGACTTAAGGAGTGGATTGTTTAAATGTAGCGGTGGGGGGGGCGGGTGGAGGGATTGTTTGAATGCAAACTGAGCAGGATTGTTTGAATGGGAAGTGGGGGGGATTTGGGGGATTGTTTGAATGGGAAATGGGGGCGGAAGATGTTGGAATGGGGAGCCCATTGAAGAGTTTTAAAGTTTATTTATTAGTGTCACAAGCAGGCCTACATTAACACTGCAATGAATTTACTGTGAAAATCCCCTAGCCATCACACACCGACTTCAGACTGTGGGGACAAAATTGGAGTAGCCGGAGGAAACCCATGCAGACACGGGGGAGAACGTGCAGACACCGCACAGGCAGTGGCCCAAGCTGGAAATCAAACCCGGGTCCCTGGCGCTGTGAAGCAGCAGTGCCAACCACTGTGCCATCGTTCCATCCAGTTTCTTTTCGGATGTGGAATGGACTGTGCCAGAGTTTTTGGGGATGGGGGCTCATCAGGGAACAAAGTGCACGGATGGACTAAGTATACGGGGCACTGGTGAGGATACACCTTGAGTATTGTGTGCACTTTTGGTACACTTATCTGAGGAAGGGTGTTCTTGCTATAGAGGGAGTACAGTGAAGGTTTACCAGGCTGATCCCTGGGGTGGCAGGTCTGTCATATGAAGAGAGACTAAGTCGGTTAGGATTATACCCACCGGAGTTTAGAAGAGTGAGAGGGATCTTGTAGAAACTTATAAAATTCTAACAGAGTCAGACGGGGTAGATTCAGAAAGAATGTTCCCAATGGTGGGTGTGTCTGGAATGATGGGTCATAGTCCGAGGATAAGGGTGAGTGTCCTGGAGATGAAACCTCCAGATGGTGGTGCTGCCCTTGTCCTTCTAGATGGTAGAGATCGTGGATTTGGAAGGTGCTTTTGAAGAAGCCTTGGTGAGTTGCTACAGTGCATCTTGTAGATGGCACACACTTCTGCCACCGTGTGTCAGTGGTGGAGGGAGTGGATGTTCCTGGAAGGGGTGCCAATCAAGCAGGGCTGCATGATTGGCAATCCTTTACAGAAACCTTTTACAACTGAGGTGAGAAAAAATTTCTTCACCAAGGAAGTGGTGAATATGTGGAATTCACGACTACAGAAAGTAGTTGAGGCCAAAACATTGTATAATTGCAAGAAAAAAATAGACATGGCTCTTGGGGCTAAAGGGATCGAGGGATGTGGGGGGGGGGATGGGGGCCAGGCGAAGATCAGGATATTGAATTTGATAATCAGCCATGATCAAAAAGACTGGTGCAGCAGGCTCGAAGGGCTGAATGGCCTACTCCGGCTTTTAGTTTCGATGTTTCTCTGAGTGCTAGAGCATTCAGGGGTAGTCTGGATGGAGAGCAGGATGAGTTGGAAGTGTGCGTGTGGGTGTGTCTGTCTGTTCGATACTAAGTATGGTGGGGAGGTCCTATGAGGAGAGACTGAAGGATTTAGGGTTGTTTTCGTTGGAAAGAAGGCGGCTAAGAGGGGATCTTATTGAAACATATAAGATGATTAGAGGTTTAGATAGGGTAGATAGTGATAGCCTTTTTCCTCGGATGGAGAAAAATTAAAAAAATTAAGGGGGGGTAGCTACAGGACGGATGTCAGGGGTAGGTTCTTTACCCAGCGGGTGGTGAGGGATTGGAATGCCCTGCCTGCTGCAGTTGTAAATGCGCCTAGTTTGGGGGCGTTTAAGAGATCTCTGGATAGGTTTATGGACGAAAAGGGATTGGTATAGGCTAGTGGGTCATTGTTTTTGTAACTGGTCGGCGCAACATCGTGGGCCGAAGGGCCTGTTCTGCGCTGTAATGTTCTATGTTCTATGTTCTAAGTGGCGGAAAGATTGTGTGACTGGAGAAACTTCTCTGTGCATACTGGGGTTGGGGGAGGCTGGGCGGGGGGGGGGGGAGGTTAACTGGGCAGCCCGGGGTGTGGGTACTTCACAGAAGGGAGTGGCTGTGGGCAGACTGGAGACTCTTTTGAGCAGCAGAATGTAGATTGTGAGGGAGTGGGTGTTTGAGGTGAAATTGGGAGTGAAATTGGGAGTGTCCCTTACCCAGAATTAGGGTAGAGCAGGAAAGAATGCATGATGGATGAGGGGGACAGGAGGTGGGACGGGTGTGGGCGTGGGGGTGGGGGGGGGGGTGGGGGGTGGTGTGGAGGGTGAGGGAGGGGGGAATGAGGAGATTCAGGGACAGGAGGAGATTGATTCATTTCAATTCACGCAATAATTATTCTGACGGTTACATGTTGCACAGGGCAAGTTCTTCTCACATTTCCGGAACAGGAAACTACCATTCGGGTCGAATGCGGATTCATCTAGACATTTAAAACCGTGAATGATCGCAGTTTTGTTATTTGTGTCGCAATTGTAGACTTGTGAGTAAACAAAGTATTTGTGAATCGCATTCTGATCTTCAGATCTCCAGCCCTGGAATGGTTTGGACAGGAGAGGGGCAGAGATATCCTCCTCGTGCTTCCCGCTGAAACAATGACCGGTACATGGCGTGTTTGTGGTGTAGAATATCACGCAGCCTCCCCCTGATAACGCGTCAATATTACGTGCAAACCACTCCGGCATCGGCTTGTTATCCCGACGTTCAAATAATATCTTATACTCCGAACACTTTGTATGTTTGTCTGGGTACACTGCCAGGTAGTTGAGATGATTAGTAAACTCATCGAGAGATATGTTTATATATGGTTTCGGTGTACTGATACCATTTCTCAGGTACAGCACCTTCTCCTCTTTTGAGCATTGCTTAGGATTCAGGGCAATGAGAAAGGAGAATTGACCAGGGCCTGGGAAACTAGAAGAGGAGAGACAGTGGGAGAATAAGAATCTGAACCAACTGATGAATTCAAAAATTAGTCATTCTGCCCACCTCCCCCACCGCATCCCCCCCCAACCACCATAGACACACACACACACACACGCGCGCGCACACACACACGCGCACACACACACACGCACACGCACACACACACACACACACACACAGACACACACCCAGCCCTACACCTTCCAAATTATCAAGCAGCCAAAACTGCAAGGTCATCCAGTGTGAATTTTCGAGCAGTCTGTGTCCAAATGCAGCAAGACCTGGACAATACCCACACTTTGGGCTGACAAGTGACAAGCACCATTGGTACCACACAAATGCCCCAGACAATAACCACCTCCATCAAGAGGAGCTAGTCATCGACTGCAGGAAGCGTAGTGGGGAACATGCCCCTGTCTATATCAACGGGATGAAATGGAGATGGGCGGGAGCTTCAGGTCTCTAAGTGTCCAGATCATCAACAACCTGTCCTGTCCTGCTTCCTCCATGCTGACACAATTGTTCAGAAAGCCCACCAATACCTCTACTTCCTCTGGAGGCTAAGGAAATTTGGCTATGACTCTCATCAACTTTTACATATGCAGCACAGAAAGCATCCTTTCTGGATAGAACATAGAACATAGAACACTACAGCACAAACAGGCTCTTCGGCCCACAAGTTGCGCCGATCACTTGTATACCTGCTAAGCCATAGACCTATCTGTAGCCCCCAATCCCATTAGATCCCATATACTCATCCAGAAGTCCCTTAAAAGACCCCAGTGAGTTTGCCTCCACCACCACCGACGGCAGCCGATTCCATTCATTCACCACCCTCTGAGTGAAAAACTTACCCCTAACATCTCCTCTGTACTTGCTTCCCTGCACCTTAAATCTGTGTCCTCTCATAGCAACCATTTCAGCCCTGGGAAATAGCCTCCGAGAATCCACCCTATCTATTCCTCTCAACATCTTATAAACCTCTATCAGGTCGCCTCTCAATCTTCGTCTCTCCAGGGAGAAGAGTCCCAGCTCCCTCAACCTATCTTCATAAGGCATGCCTCCCAATCCAGGCAACATCCTTGTAAATCTCCTCTGTACCCTCTCAATAGCTTCCACGTCCTTCCTATAGTGAGGCGACCAGAACTGCACACAGTACTCCAAGTGGGGTCTGACAAGGGTCCTATAAAGTTGCAGATGTAAGACAGCTTGGTTTGGCTCCTGCCCTGCCCAAGACCAGAAGAAATTACAAAGCCCAATCGATCATGCAAACCAGCCCCCCATCCATTGACTCTGTCCACACTTCCCACTGCCTCGGGAAAAGCAGCCAGCATAATCAAGGACCACCACACACCCTGGACATACTACCTTCTACTGGGAGGGTGGCACAGTGGGTTAGCACTGCTGCCTCATAGCACCAGGGACCCGGGTTCGATTCTCGACTTGGGGCACTGTCTGTGTGATGTCTGCACGTTTGGCCCGCATCTGTTTCTTCCCCAGTCTGAAAGACTGCTGGTTAGGTATGTTGGCCATACACACCTACTCCAAAGTGTTTTATGAAGATAATCTAGATCCTGGGTGGGATTTTCCAGCCGTGTTCACCACAAGACCAGAAAACCCTGTGTGAGTTAAATGAACCTTTTTATGGTCCGTCTCCTGCCTGCTACAATTCCTGTGGTGAACGGGACAGGAAAATTTCACAGCTTAAGTTTTACATTTGATTTTGGCATTAGGGTGAGCAGAAGGTGTTTCACTCCAGGTATGATTCAAGTGAGCCACTCGGGAGCTTTTATCAAAGTATATTTAAGATCACAGTTATAACATAAGAAAAATAATTAGCATGACTTTTACCAATTACAAGAATTAACCATGGCACAGTATAAACCCCTAACAGCTAGCTATCTCTGTTGTTCCAGGTTAAACATTATTTCACAGGCACACATTGCTCTTCAGACTTTGCACAGGAAGCAAGTGTGCTCACTTGATGCTGGATTTTGCCATTTTTAATACCTGCTGTGAACTGTCCTTTGAATTTTGGATTAAAACTCTGAGCCTTCCCAGACCTGGAACTTTCAAAAGCCTCCGGAGAGAGAGAAAGAGAGTGAGACAGAGACACTGTCTTCATCCACCATCTCCTGGCAACAACTGAAACAAAACTAAACACTTGGAATGCTCTGTTTAAAAAGTGCTGTACCCAGGCATATGACCTGTCCTGTCAATTCACTTCAATCAAGCTCCACTCAGCAATACCAAAAGATACTAACAACTTCAGGACCTTGCATTAGTTCAGCTTAAAATCAACATGATGGTCATTATATTGCTTCAGTAACAATTAGAGGACACTGGCTGCAGACAATACAGTGCCAACAAAATCCTGAAGAGACACATGATTCAAATACAAATCTTAAAGGCACAGTATCATCACAATACTCATTCTGTTATTCATCTCTAGTTTGTCAATTAAGTTGTCTTTCACCATTCCACAATATCTCTTTTGCCTTGCACCTCAAAAGCATAAAGAATATCTGTTAAGAAATGCTTGGCAGAGCACCTGCTGACAAGAATCCATCCACTGCCTATTAATGAGGTGGCACGATGGCACAGTGATGTATTGCAATTTGTGTACCCAAGCCCTTGAGTACTCAGCATCTTGCGTCTCAGTGGTTCCACAACTGAGAGGTGGTGGGCACAAGATATTGCCCCACTCACACAACCCCCCCACCCCCACCCTGTACCAAATACCTGAAGAACCAGTTCATGGCAGGACCCCGAACAGCATCAATGTAGAGAGGGATCTTGGGGTTCAAGTCCATAGCTCCCTGAAAATGTCCACACAAGTTGACAGGGTGGGAAAGAAGCTGTATGGCATTTTTGCCTTTATTGGTCAGGGCGTTGAGTACAACAGTCAGGATGCCAGGTTGCAGCTTTATTAAACTCTGGTATTACATTCAATTCTGGTTGCCACATTACAGGAAGGATGTGGAGGCTTTGGACAGGGTGCAGAAGAGGTTTACCAGGATGCTATGTGGATTAGAGGACGTGATGTATAAGGAGAGGCTGGATAATCTAGGCTTGTTTTCTCTAGAGTGGCGGAAGCTGAGAGGAAACATGATAGGTGTTTATAGAATTATGAGAGACATGAATAGGGTTGACAGTCTGAAACTTTGTTCCCCAGAGTTGAAATGTCTAATCCGAGGGGGCAGGCACTTAAGGTGAGAGGGGGAAATTCAAAGGAGATGTGAGGGGCAGAGAGTGGTAGGTGTCTGGAACGTGCTGACAGGGGTGATGGTGGAGGCAGATATAACAGGGGCATTTAAGATCTTTTAGATAAGCACATGAATATGCAAAAAGCAGAGGGATATGGACCAAGGGCAGGCAGAAAGGATTAGTTTGATTCTGCATCATGTTCGGCGCAACATGGTGCATTAAGGGCTTGTCCCTGTGCTGTACTTTTCTAAGCTCTGTGTTAACCCAGACATTTGGAATAAGAACATAAGAACTCGGAGCAGGAATAGGCCATCTGGCCCCTCGAGTCTGCTCCGCCATTCAATAAGATCATGGCTGATCTTTGCATGGTCTCAGCTCCACTTACCTGCCTGCTCACCATAACCCTTAATTCCTCTACTATTCAAAAATTGATCTATCCTTGCCTTAAAAACAGTCAGTGAGGTAGCCTCAACTGCTTCACAGGGCAGGGAATTCCACAGATTCACAACTCATTGTGTAGAGAAGTTCTTCCTCAACTCAGTCCTAAATCTGCTTCCCCTTATATTGCCATCATGCCTCCCCAGTTCTAGTTTCACCCGCCAATGGAAACAACTCCCCTCATTCTTCTGAATTCCAATGAGTCTACTCAGCCTCTCCTCATAAGCCAACCCTCTCAACTCTGGAATCAACCTAGTGAATCTCCTCCACACCCCCTCCAGTGTCAATATATCCATTCTCAAGCAAGGAGACCAAAATTATACACAGGTACTCCAGGTGTGGACTCACCAGCACCTAATACAGTTGCAATGTAACCTCGCCTTTTTTAAATTCCATCCCTCTAGCAATGAGGACAAAATTCCATTTGCCTTCTTAGTTACCTGCTGCACCTGCAAACCAACTCCTTGTGATTCTTGCACAAGGACACCCAGATCCCTCTGCACAGCAGCATGTTTCATTTTTTTTTAAAACATTTAAATAATAGTCCATTTTGCTATTATTCCTCCCAAACGGATGACCTCACATTTACCAATGTTGTACTCCATCTGCCAGACCCTCACCAGTGCACCTAGACTATCTAGATCCCTTTGCAGAATTTCAGCTCTGCCACTCATCTTAGTGTCATCTGCGATTTTTGACACACATCACTTGGCACGCCAACTCCAAATCATCTATGTAAATCGTAAACAATTGCAGTCCCAACACTGATCCCTGAGGCACACCACTAGTCATTGATCACCAACCAGAAGAACACCCATTTACCCCTACTCTTTGTTTCTTGTTAGTTAACCAATCCATTATCCATGCTAATAATTATAATATATTTTAATGGTTTGGAGAAAAATGTAACTGGTTTGATTAGTAAGTTTGCAGGCGACACAAAGATTGGTGGATTTGTGGATAGCGATGAGAATCATCGGAGAATACAGCAGGATATAGATCAGTTGGATACTTGGGCAGAGAATGGCAGATGGAGTTTAATCCAGTCAAATGTGAGGTAATGCATTTTGGAAGTTCTAATACAGATAGGAATTACACAGTAAATGGCATAACCCTTGAGCGTATTGATAGGCAAAGGGATCTGGTTGTATAGGTACACAGGTCACTGAAAGTGGCAATGCAGGTGGAGAGAGTAGTTAAGAAGGCATACGGCATGCTTGCCTTCATTGGCTGGGACATTGAGTTTAAAAATTGGCACATGTTGCAGCTTTATAAAACCTTAGTTAGGCTGCATTTGGAATCAATTCTGGTCGCCACACTACCAGAAGGATGTGGAGGCTTTGGAGAGGACACAGAAAAGATTTACCAGGATGTTGCCTGGTATGGAGGGCATTAGCTATGAGGAGAGCTTGGAGAAACTTGGCTTGTTCTCACTGGAACGGCAGAGGTTGAGGGGAGACTTGATAGAAATCTATCAGATTATGAGAGGCATGGACAGAATGAACAGTCCAGAGAACCATAGAACCATAGAAAAGTCAGAAGCATTTTTCCCCACAGTGGAATAGTAAATTACTAGGGGGCATATGCTTAAGGTGCAAGGGCATGGTTTAAAGGAGATATATGAGGCAGATTTTTTTATACAGAGAGTAGTGGGTGTCTGGAACTCATTGTGAGGAAGGTAGTGGACGCAGATACGGTAGTGACTTTTGAGGGGTGTCTTGACAAATACATGAATAGGATGGGAATAGAGGGATATGGTTGCCGGAAAGGTAATGGGTTTTAGTTAAGTCAGGCAGCATGGTCAGTGCAGGCTTGGAGGGCTGAAGGGCCTCTTCCTGTGTTTTTTTTTGGTTCTTTGTTCTGATACATTACCAGTAACATAGAAAATCATAGAAACCCTACAGTACAGAAATAGACCATTCGGCCCATCGAGTCCTCACCGACCACAATCCCACCCAGGCCCAACCCCCATATTTTACCCACTAATCCTTCTAACCTACGCATCTCAAGACACTAAGAGGCAATTTTAGTGTTGCCAATCAACCTAACCTGCACATCTTTGGACTGTGGGAGGAAACCAGAGCACTTGGAGGAAACCCAAGCAGACATGAGGAGAATGTGCAAACTCCACAAAGACAGTGATCCGAGCCAGGAATCGAACCCAGGTCCCTGGAGCAATGAAGCAGCCGTGCTAACCACTGTGCTACCACGTCGCCCATACATGCACCTTTATCTTATGGAGTAGTCTTTGCCATGACACCTTGTCAAATACTTTGGGAAATCTAGATATATCACATCCACAGGTTCCCCATTGTCCACTGTGCATGTAATGTTCTCAAAGGCTTCCACCAAATTAGTCAAACATGATCTTCTCTTCATGAACCTATGCTGCGTCTTACCAAAGGGCCAATTTACCTTCAGATGTCTCTCTATTTCTTCCTTGATGTTAGTTTCAAGCATTTTCCCTACTACAGAAGTTAAGCTAACTGGCCTATCATTACCTGCCTTTTGTCTACCTCCTTTTTTTTAACAGTGGGATCAAATTTGCTGTTTTCCAAACTGCAGAACCATCCCAGAGTCCAACTATTTTGTCAATAACTGTGAGGTTACATATTTGGCTGGAATAAGGTAGGATAATCGCGGCAATGTGATTGTTTGAAGGAAGACAGTGGATTATGAAGCACTCACTCTTTGACAATTTTTTCCAAAACACCATCTTTTAGCTCAGTTGCGTCCAATTCGCAGAGGCAAACCAGGAGGAGGAGGGAGACAGACTTCATGGCGGATCAGCTCAACACACCCTGCAACAGAAAGACTTCGGGATCATGTTGGAGACGTGAAACGGGGTTGCCAGCCACACAGTGTTCATTCACAGTGAGGACTGCATTGAGACATGGACTGACCACAGCTCACACTCACAGGAAACATGGGCCTGTGATCACAGTCCCTGCCTACAGGGAGACTACAGCACAGAGACGTCTGTACCAGATACACCCCTCCATACTCAAAGAGACATCGACACTGGCTCACAACCTCTGACTGCGGTCAATTTCACTTTGATGGAGCTCTGAGTATAGTCCATACAAAAAAAGGTACAAATTAGTACACGGGGCCCCGTTAGATCACAGTCCCCATTCAGAGAGATAATCACGGGGACACAGCCACTGTCTATAATCCATCATGAAAGAGATGACAACAATGATGCAGACTGTGTTCCCCGTTGAAGTTTATTTACCAGTGTCACAAGTAGGTTTACATTAACACTGCAATGAAGTTACTGTGAAAATCCCCTAGTCACCGTACTCTGGCACCTGCTCATGCGACACTGAAGGAAAATTTAGCATGGCCAATGCACCTAACCAGCACATCTTTCAGACTGTGGGTGGAAATCGGACCACCTGGAGGAAACCCACGCACACACAGGGAGAACGCGTAGACTCTGCACAGACAGGACCTAAGCGGGAATTGAACCCAGATCCCTGGTACTGTGAGGCAGCAGTGTCATAGTTTGCAGGAAGACTTAGACAGGTTGCAGAGCTGGGCCGAGAGGTGGCGGATGGAGTTTAATGCGGAGAAGTGCGAGGTAATTCACTTTGGTAGGAATAACAGATGTGTCGAGTATAGGGCTAACGGGAGGACTTTGAATAGTGTGGATGAGCAGAGGGATCTAGGTGTATGTGTACATAGATCCCTGAAAGTTGGGAGTCAAGTAGATAAGGTTGTTAAGAAGGCGTACGGTGTCTTGGCGTTTATTGGTAGGGGCATTGAATTTAGGAGTCGCAGCGTCATGTTGCAACTGTACACAACTCTGGTGCGGCCGCACTTGGAGTAATGTGTGCAGTTCTGTTCCCCACATTACAGGAAGGATGTGGAGGCTTTGGAGAGGGTGCAGAGGAGGTTTACCAGGATGTTGCCTGGTATGGAGGGGAGGTCCTATGAGGAGAGGCTGAGGGATTTGGGGTTGTTTTGCTGGAAAGAAGGCGGCTAAGAGGGGATCTTATTGAAACATATAAGATGATTAGAGGTTTAGATAGGGTGGATAGTAATAGCCTTTTTCCTCTGATGGAGAAATCTAGCACGAGGGGGCATGGCTTTAAATTAAGGGGAGGTAGTTATAGGACGGATGTCAGGGGTAGGTTCTTTACCCAGAGGGTGGTGAGGGATTGGAATGCCCTGCCAGCTGCGGTTGTAAATGCACCTAGTTTGGGGGCGTTTAAGAGATCCGTGGATAGGTTTATGGACGAAAAGGGATTGGTTTAGGTTAGTGGGTCATTGTTTTGTAACTGGTCGGCGCAACATCGTGGGCCGAAGGGCCTGTTCTGCGCTGTAATGTTCTATGTTCTATGTTCTGTGCCAACATGCCACCCAATACATGTGTATTGAAGTTAGTGTTTGTAAGATTATTTAAAAAATTAAAGACGCTAAGAGTTGTAAAATTTTTTTGTTTTAAAAACCGTTTTGTGTTTTTCTGTGCTGAGGAAGTTCAGGTGCATCCAGTACAGGCTGAAACAATGCGTCAGAGGTAAAAACAACAGGCTTTAGGTATCTGAATCAGAACATGTTTCTGAATTTTAACCAATCAATTTGAAATACCCGCAGCCTATCAGATTTGAATTTTATGTTTTGATAACTCGTAAACCAATCTAATTGTGGGGGTTTTTGACATGTTGTCAGGACTGTAAAACCAGCTCCCAGCTCAAAATTGCAAAAAGAAAATGCCTGCTAGTGATTGCCACAGATCACAGCTCTCAGCTAGAGAGAGATACATAGACAGTAACTGCCTCTGCCAATGTCGCGGCCACATTGATGTCTTAAAGGAGAGCCTCATCTCAATCTTGACAGAAAAACAGAATATAGTGAAGGCAGAAGATATCAGCAAAGAAAAACAACCTGGAAGACAACAAACCTGATTGCATTTTGAGTGTGATTAAACCTTCTATTTTCTTTTGTTAATGAGTGGGAATTGTAATGATCTAAACGGCATTCCATTAGAACAGTGTTATATTCAGTTTGTTAATAGCTTAGTTAACCTGTCCACTGTTAGTTAAAAGAAGAGTGTTTGGGGGCGTTTAAGAGATCTCTGGATAGGTTTATGGACGAAAAGGGATTGGTATAGGCTAGTGGGTCATTGTTTTTGTAACTGGTCGGCGCAACATCGTGGGCCGAAGGGCCTGTTCTGCGCTGTAGTGTTCTATGTTCTATGTTCTATGTTCTATGTTCTATGTTAGTGGTTGATATTTACATAGAGGTTCTCAGGTGGTTATTCTGGTTTAACCACTAAAAGCTATTCAAGGCAGATAATCTCCCTTCTCACAAACTGTTTAACAGATTATGAAACTTCTCTTTGAGTCGTTGAGTATTAGTTCTCAGAGGGCAATCAACCTTCCCTTCGTAACACATATGACAATAATAAATCAAATATATCCCAACGTAACTGCTCGCTAGTCATGGAATGAGTTGTTCTTTACCTGGATTCCACACCAATTGGAAGGCACAAGCGCTCACCTGAGAGAGTAACCTGAAAGAATAGGAATGAAAATGATGCAGAGTCAAATGGTTGAAGGAACGAACAAATCCAAAGAGAATTTGTCTCTTACCTTCACTTTTGACTGTGTCTTCAGTGTCTGGATATCTGTGAGTAAGGGAGAGGTACATCTGACTGGTATTTAAGAGCAACGTGCCCCGCTCCTGTGTACATGACAACCTTAAATGGGCAAGGATTGCGCATGTCCTTGGCGCAACTTCTGCTGTAATGCGTGATTATCCAGTGTGGCAACATTGCATCCTCTCTGTTATTGCACCACACAGATATTGACTGGTGAAATTATTGCTCTCATTCTGGGGTCATGGGGAGATACAGTTGGCCTCAGCATCCACAGAGCCCTGGAGAAGTAAATGAGTCCAGTTCTCCTCCCCCCAGTCGCAAATGTCTCGTTGCAAATGCCAATGTGCTTTTATGTACTCGGTAAACACAGAGCCAGGTTGAGATGCAATTCCACACCATCCTCTTGCTGAAGAAATTCCTCCTCTCCTCAGTTCCAAAGGATCACTCGCCTCTTTTTTCTGAGACTGCACGCTTGGATCCTCATCTCTCCTACTAATGGAAACATCTTCTCCACTCTATCCGGGTCTTCTATTTCCTCTCAAAGAAAGCTGAAGGAGCTGTATAACCCATTCTGACTCATATTCCTCACATCTTGTTAACTAGTTAACTCACTGACCATTGGGTAATTAACACCAGTGGAGCACTAATTAAAACTTAGACAGGAAGAGAGAGTACGGAGCATACAATTGCTAATGCTAACCTAGATCCAATAAATGAAAATGTTTCATTGTGGCGAGATAGTTATGGGGAGCAAGGAAAATGCAGAAGAGTAAAACAGGTAATTTGCCTAGTGGTAGTATTACTGAACTCTTAATCCAGAAACTGAGCTAATGTTCTGGGGGACCCGGGTTCGAATCCCGCTACGGCAGATGGCGGAATTTGAATTGAATAAAAGTAAAGTCTAGAATTGAGAATCTACTGATGACTATGAAACCATTGGTGATTGTCGGAAAAACCCATCTGGTTCACTAATGTCCTTCAGGGAAGGAAATCTACTGTCCTTACCTGACCTGGCCTACATGTGACTCCAGAGCCACAGCAATACAGTTAGAACATTGAACATAGAACATAGAACATTACAGCGCAGAACAGGCCCTTCGGCCCACGATGTTGCGCCGACCGGTTAAAAAACAATGACCCACTAACCTAAACCAATCCCTTTTCGCCCATAAACCTATCCACGGATCTCTTAAACGCCCCCAAACTAGGCGCATTTACAACTGCAGCAGGCAGGGCATTCCAATCCCTCACCACCCTCTGGGTAAAGAACCTACCCCTGACATCCGTCCTATAACTACCCCCCCTTAATTTAAAGCCATGCCCCTTTGTTGACTCTCAATTGCCCTCAGGTAACTAGGGATGCATAATAAATGCTGGCCAGCCAATGATGTCCATGTCCCATGGATGAATAAAAAAATGATGTCAGTCATCCAATTAATATTTAAGAATGTTGGGGGGGAGCAGAGTTAAGTTCCACCACCATCAATAGAGACAAACTAACGGGGTTAAAAGCAGATTAATCCCCTTGCCCTGATGGCTTTCATCCTAGGATCCTCAAAGAATTAACTACAGAGATAGTGGATGCATTGGTTGTAACATTCCAAAAGTCTTGGGATTCTGGTGAAGTACAGGAGGATTGGAAAACTGCCAATGTGACTCCCCTCTTCAAAATGGGAAGGAGGTGGGAAGCAAGTTGTTAAGCTTAACATGTTGGAGAAACATTGGGAATCAATAATTCAGGGAGTAATCGTGACACATTTGCAAAATCATTATCCGACCAAACAGAATCACCAGAGGTTCATGAAAGAGAAATCATCAGAGTTTTTTGAGCAAGTAGGTTAGGAGAACCCTACGGCATTTTACAAATATGTGAAGAGCAAAAGGATGAGATGTGAAGGGATAGGAACTATAAAATGTGAAGGTGGGAAAGTTTGTACAGAACCGATAGAAATAGCAGAGGTGCTTAATGAATACTTCACTTCGGTATTCACAGTGGAAAAAGATCTGGATGGTTGTACTGCAGGCTTGCAGCGGACTGAAAAGATTGAGCATGTGGACATTAAGAAAGAGGATGTGTTGGAAATTTTGAATAGCATCAAGATAGATAAGTCGCTGGGACCGGATGGGATGTACCCCAGGTTACTGTGGGAGGCCAGGGAAGAGATTGCAGAACCTCTGGCAACGATCTTTGCATCATTGATGGAGACGGGAAAGGTTCCGGAGGATTGGAGGATTGCGGATGTAGTTACTATATTCAAGAAAGGGAATAGGGATAGCCCGGGAAATTACCAACCTGGTGTTGTCAGACTTTTTACTGTGTTTACCCCAGTCCAATGCTGGCATATCCACATCTTGCCTGCAAAAGGCAGGGAGTGGTTGTGGATGGGTCTTTTTCTGCATGGAGGTTGGTCACCAGTGGAGTGCCCCAGGGATCTGTTCTGGAATCCTTGCTGTTTGTAATTTTCATAAATGACCTGGATGAGGAAGTGGAGGGATGGGTTAGTAAGTTCGCTGACAACACGAAGGTTGGTGGTGTTGTGGATAGTTTGGAGGGATGTCAGAAGTTGCAGCGTGACATAGATAGAACATAGAACATAGAACATTACAGCGCAGAACAGGCCCTTCGGCCCACGATGTTGCGCCGACCAGTTACAAAACAATGACCCACTAACCTAAACCAATCCCTTTTCGTCCATAAACCTATCCACGGATCTCTTAAACGCCCCCAAACTAGGCGCATTTACAACTGCAGCAGGCAGGGCATTCCAATCCCTCACCACCCTCTGGGTAAAGAACCTACCCCTGACATCCGTCCTATAACTACCACCCCTTAATTTAAAGCCATGCCCCCTCGTGCTAGATTTCTCCATCCGAGGAAAAAGGCTGTCACTATCCACCCTATCTAAACCTCTAATCATCTTATATGTTTCAATAAGATCCCCTCTTAGCCGCCTTCTTTCCAGCGAAAACAACCCCAAATCCCTCAACCTCTCCTCATAGGACCTCCCCTCCATACCAGGCAACATCCTGGTAAACCTCCTCTGCACCCTCTCCAAAGCCTCCACATCCTTCCTATAATGTGGGGACCAGAACTGCACACAGTACTCCAAGTGCGGCCGCACCAGAGTTGTGTACAGTTGCAACATGACGCTGCGACTCCTAAATTCAATCCCCCTACCAATAAACGCCAAGACACCGTATGCCTTCTTAACAACCTTATCTACTTGACTCCCAACTTTCAGGGATCTATGTACACATACACCTAGATCCCTCTGCTCATCCACACTATTCAAAGTCCTCCCGTTAGCCCTATACTCGACACATCTGTTATTTCTACCAAAGTGAATTACCTCACACTTCTCCACATTAAACTCCATCCGCCACCTCTCGGCCCAGCTCTGCAACCTGTCTAAGTCTTCCTGCAAACTATGCAAACGGATGGAGAAATCTAGCACGAGGGGGCATGGCTTTAAATTAAAGGGGGGTAGTTATAGGACGGATGTCAGGGGCAGGTTCTTTACCCAGAGGGTGGTGAGGGACTGGAATGCCCTGCCTGCTGCAGTTGTAAATGCGCCTAGTTTGGGGGCGTTTAAGAGATTGGTGGATAGGTTTATGGACGAAAAGGGATTGGTTTAGATTAGTGGGTCAATGTTTTTTTTTAAAAATAAGACTGGTCGGCGCAACATTGTGGGCCGAAGGGCCTGTTCCGCGCTGTAATGTTCTATGTTCTATGTTCTATGACACCCTTCATCACTATCTACCACACCTCCGACTTTGGTGTCATCAGCAAACTTACTAATCCACCCAACTATACCCTCATCCAGATCATTAATAAAAATTACAAACAGCAGTGGCCCCAAAACAGATCCCTGAGGCACACCACTCGAAACCGAACTCCATGATGAATATTTACCATCAACCACCACCCTCTGTCTCCTATCCGCTAGCCAATTCCTGATCCAATTCCCTAGATCACACCCAATCCCATACATCTGCATTTTCTGCAGAAGCCTACCATGGTGAACCTTATCAAATGCCTTACTAAAATCCATATATACCACGTCCACTGCCTTACCCCCGTCCACCTCTTTGGTCACTTTCTCAAAAAACTCAATAAGGTTAGTAAGGCACGACCTACCCGCCACAAAACCATGCTGACTATCTCCAATCAATTCTTTACTCTCCAAATAACTATAAATCCTATCCCGAATAATTTTTTCTAAAACCTTGCCCACAACAGAAGTGAGACTCACCGGTCTATAATTCCCGGGGAAGTCTCTGTTCCCCTTCTTAAACAATGGGACAACATTCGCTAACCTCCAATCTTCCGGTACTATACCAGAGGCCAACGACGACCTGAAGATCAGAGCCAGAGGCTCTGCAATCACTTCTCTTGCCTCCATTGTTTGCTGGAGCAGACGAGTGAAGGAGCAGAGAGAGAGCTAAGATTTTACCTGTTAAAAACCAGTTTAAAATAAGTTTAAAGCACTTTGTTCTTTGTAGAACTGTTTAAAGCATTTATTTATTGTATTTACTGCTTTAAGAATTCTGAGGGAGTGGTTAACAGGCAGTTGTGGTCCATCAGATTTAAATATCAACTGACCACAAGGTGAAGCCTTCCATTGTTTGCTGGAGCAGACGAGTGAAGGAGCAGAGAGAGAGCTAAGATTTTACCTGTTAAAAACCAGTTTAAAATAAGTTTAAAGCACTTTGTTTTTTGTAGAACTGTTTAAAGCATTTATTTATTGTATTTACTGCTTTAAGAATTCTGAGGGAGTGGTTAACAGGCAGTTGTGGGCCATCAGATTTAAATCAGCGCCAGGTTTAAAAGGAGGCCTGGTGTAGACAGTGGGCGGCGTCTGAGCGGGCAGCAGAGTGAGAGGGAAGCAGAGTGAGCTACTTGGGCTTAATATCAAAAAGGGCTTGAAAGAAAAAAGGCCAGGTGAGTTCGTTTGAAAAACAAAAAAAAACAATTTTTTCAAAACTACTACAGTGAATAATGGAGGGGCATGTGATGTGCGGTTTCTGTATGATGTGGGAACTGGTGGACCCTAGGGTTCATCCCAGTGACCATGTCTGCAGTAAGTGCAGGTTGCTGGAGGAGCTCCAGCTCAGGGTAAATGAGCTGGCCTCTGAGCTACAGACACTGAGGCTCATCAAGGGGAGAGAGGGTGCCATTGTCAATGGGGTGCAAGTGACATCCACCCCCCCTAGACTGGCTAACTCTAAGGGTCAGGGACAAGAGGGGGCTACTGGGAAGAGGAAGGGGGGTGAGGAGCGGAGGCCTCAGCCTCTTAATCTGCATAACAGGTTTGAGGTTCTTGCTTCCAAGTTGGACGAGAACGAGGCAGGTGAGGTTGGTGAGCAAGCTGCACACGGTACAGTGCTGCAGCAGGACATAGGCAAAGAGAAAGGGAAAAGGAACGTAGTAGTTATTGGGGATAGTGGGGTGAAGGGTATTGACACTGTCCTTTGTCACAATGACAAAGTGCACAGAAGGGTGTGTTGTCTGCCTGGTGCTCGGGTACGGGATGTCGCAGCTGGGCTGCAGAGGAACCTGGAGTGGGAGGGTGAGAATCCGGTCGTTGTGGTACATGTGGGTGCCGGCGACGTAAGCAAAATGCAGACTGAGGATCTGGGGAGGGAGTATGAAAAGCTTGGAATGGAATTAAAAAGTAGAACCGACAAGGTGGTTATCTCTGGGCTACTGCCTGAACCGTGTGCAGATGGGCGTAGGGTTGACAGGATTAAGGAAGTGAATGGGTGGCTCAGGGATTGGTGTGGGAGGAATGGGTTTGAATTTATGGGACATTGGCACCAGTATTGGGGTAGGTGGGACCTGTTTGGGAGGGATGGGGTTGGTCTGAACCGTGTTGGGTGGATTAGTAAATTTGCTGATGACACCAAAGTTGGAGGTGTGGTAGATTGTGAGGAAGGGTGTCATAGTCTGCAGGGAGACTTAGATAGGTTGCAGAGCTGGGCCGAGAGGTGGCGGATGGAATTTAATGCGGAGAAGTGTGAGGTAATTCACTTTGGTAGGAGCAACAGATGTGTCGAGTATAGGGCTAACGGGAGGACTTTGAATAGTGTGGATGAACAGAGGGATCTAGGTGTGTGTGTACATAGATCCCTGAAAGTTGGGAATCAAGTAGATAAGGTTGTCAAGAAGGCGTACGGTGTCTTGGCGTTTATTGGTAGGGGGATTGAATTTAGGAGTCGCAGTGTAATGTTGCAACTGTACACTACTCTGGTGCGGCCGAAGGGCCTGTTCTGCGCTGTAATGTTCTATGTTCTATGTTCTATGAATCGAGTAAAGAGGACTGTAGACAGGGCTTTAAACTAATTAGGGTGGGGGAGGGTGTGAGGGTAGGTGACCTTACGAGGTCTAAAGTTAAGGAGAGTGTACATGTAAGGGAAGAGGCCGAGGATGTCCCAATAATAGAGGGAGTAGGGGGCGTGAGTATAGTTGGTGGCGCTACGGCAAATAGGGTCCAGGTGAAGGCTGGGATGAAAGCACTTTATCTGAATGCACGAAGCATTCGGAATAAAGTGGATGAGCTGGTGGCGCAGATCGACACAAATGGATACGATCTGGTGGCCATTACAGAGACGTGGCTGAAGGGTGACAGGGACTGGGAGCTGAATGTACAGGGCTATCAAGTGTTTAGGAAGGATAGGCAGGAGGGAAAAGGGGGGGGGCGTAGCTCTACTGATTAAGGATAGCATCACGGTGGTAGCAAGGGATGATATTGGAGCCAAGGAGCAGAGGGTCGAATCGTTGTGGGTGGAGATTAGGAACAGCAAAGGGAGGAAGACGCTGGTGGGTGTCGTCTATAGGCCCCCGAATAATGATCTGGAGATGGGGCAGGCTGTTAACACGCAAATAAGTGCGGCGTGCAGGAACGGGACGGCCATAGTTATGGGGGATTTCAATCTGCATATTGATTGGTCGACCCATGTTGGACGTGGGGGGCTCGAGGAAGAGTTCTTGGAATGCTGCCGGGATAGTTTCCTCGAACAGTGTGTGTTGGAGCCGACGAGGGAGCGAGCTATCTTGGATCTGGTGCTATGTAATGAAGCGGGTAGAATTAGGGACCTTGTGGTGAAGGATCCTCTTGGGGAGAGTGATCATTGTATGGTGGAGTTTCTGGTGCTGATGGAGGAGGAGAAAGTGGGTTCCCGGACACGCGTCCTTTGTTTGAATAGAGGGGAATACGGTAGGATGAGAGAAGAATTGGCGAATGTGGACTGGGAGAGCGCGTTGGAGGGAGGGTCTGTTGAGGAGCAGTGGAGGATCTTTAAGGAGATCTTTCTTGGTGCTCAACGGAAATTTATTCGGATGGTCAAAAAGGATAGTAGGAGGAGAGGTAATAAGCCGTGGATAACAAAGGAGATGAAGGAAAGTGTTAAACTAAAAGCGGAGGAATTTAGAGTAGCTAAGAGTAATGGGCGAGAAGAGGATTGGGAGAGGTTTAAATGTCAACAAAGATTGACAAAGAAGTTGATAAGGAAGGGTAGGAGAAACTATGAAGCTGGGCTAGCGCTTAATATAAAAAAGGATAGCAAGAGTTTTTATAAATATATAAAAAGGAAGAGGCTGGCTAGGGTGAATGTTGGTCCTTTAGAGGATGAGAAAGGGGACCTAGTGGTAGGGGATGGGGATATGGCTAAGGTATTGAATAACTTTTTTGTTTCTGTCTTCACGGAAGAGGACGTGAATAATTTGCCGGGTGTTAGCGATGGAAAGGTGGTAGGACTGGAGGGTCTTAATGACATTACTGTTACTAGAAAGGCGGTGCTCGACAGACTGGAGGGGCTGATTGTGGACAAGTCCCCAGGACCGGATGGAATGCATCCGAGGGTTCTGAAAGAAATGGCGGAGGTGATAGTGGATGCCTTGGTGGTTATTTTCCAAACGTCGCTGGATTCCGGGGAAGTG
The DNA here is from genome assembly GCF_965287045.1 of Carcharhinus amblyrhynchos. NCBI lineage: Eukaryota > Metazoa > Chordata > Chondrichthyes > Carcharhiniformes > Carcharhinidae > Carcharhinus > Carcharhinus amblyrhynchos. The sequence goes on from NW_027649868.1 coordinate 47,234, forward strand.
CCGGATGATTGGAAAACGGCTAATGTTACGCCGTTGTTTAAGAAGGGTGCCAGGCAAAAGGCGGGGAATTATAGGCCGGTTAGTTTAACGTCTGTGGTAGGTAAAATGTTAGAATCTGTCATTAAGGAGGAAATTGCAAAGCATCTTGAAGGGAATTGCTTGATAGAGCAGACGCAGCACGGTTTCATTAAAGGGAAGTCGTGTCTGACAAATTTACTGGAGTTCTATGAGGATGTCTAGGGCGGTGGATAGAGGAGAGCAGGTGGATGTGGTCTTTCTAGATTTTCAGAAGGCGTTTGACAAAGTGCCTCACAAGAGGTTATTGCAGAAGGTCGAGGGACATGGAGTTGGGGGTAGGGTGTTAGCGTGGATAGAGGATTGGTTGTCAAATAGGAGGCAGAGAGTAGGGGTCAACGGGTGCTATTCGGATTGGCGGATGGTGACTAGTGGAGTGCCCCAGGGGTCGGTGCTGGGGCCTCAGCTTTTTACCATTTATATAGATGATCTGGAGGAGGGAACCGAGTGTAGAGTGTCGAAATTTGCTGATGACACCAAGATTGGGGGAACGGCAAATTGTGCGGAGGGTGTGGAGAGTCTGCAGAAGGATCTAGATAGGCTGGGCGAATGGGCCAGGAAATGGCAAATGGAATTTAATGTTGGCAAGTGTGAGGTGGTCCACTTTGGTAGGAAAAATGGTAGGAAGGACTATTACTTACGAGGCGAAAAACTGCAGCAGGTGACGGTGCAGAGGGACCTCGGGGTCCTTGTGCATGAGTCGCAAAAACCCAGCTTGCAGGTGCAGCAGGTGGTCAGGAAGGCGAATGGGATGCTGGCCTTCATAGCGAGGGGGATTGAATATAAAAGTAGGGAGGTCTTGCTGCAGCTGTATAGGGCATTGGTGAGGCCGCAACTGGAGTACTGTGTGCATTTTTGGGAGCCGCACCTGCGCAAAGATATTTTGGCCTTGGAAGGAGTGCAGAGGAGGTTTACTAGGCTGATACCGGAGTTGAGGGGGTTGAGCTATGAGGAGAGGCTGAATAAACTGGGCTTGTACTCGTTAGAGTTTAGAAGAATGAGAGGAGATCTCATTGAGACGTATAAGATGATGAATGGGATGGATAGGATAGAGGTGGAGAGACTCTTCCCGCTCAAAAAAGAGAATAGGACTAGGGGGCACAGCCTCAAGATAAAAGGGGGGGCGGTTTAGAACGGAGTTGAGGAGGAACTTCTTCACTCAAAGGGTGGTGAATCTCTGGAATTCTCTGCCCGTTGAAGTGGTGGAGGCTGCCTCGTTAAATATTTTTAAGACGCGGGTTGATGGGTTTTTGATAAGAGAGGGGATTAAGGGTTATGGGGAGAGGGCGGGAAAGTGGAACTGAGACACGACAGATCAGCCATGATCTTATTGAATGGCGGGGCAGGCTCGAAGGGCTGGATGGCCAACTCCTGCTCCTATTTCTTATGTTCTTATGTTCTCCCAGAGAATCCTGGGGTAAATCCCATCCGGACCAGGGGACTTATCTATTTTCAGACCCTCCAGAATATCTAGCACATCCTCCTTATCAACTGCAACACTGTCAATTCTACTCCCCTGCAATCCAATGTCCTCCTCAGCTATATCCATGTCCCCCTGCGTGAACACCAAAGAGAAATATTGGTTCAATGCCTCTCCAATCTCCTCCGGTTCCACACATAACTTCCCTCTGCTGTCTATAACTGGCCCTAATCTTGCCCTAACCAACCTTCTGTTCTTAACATACCTATAGAACGCCTTAGGATTCTCCTTAACCCTATCAGCCAAAGTCTTCTCATGTCCTCTTTTAGCCCTTCTTAGCTCACTCTTCAACTCCCTCCTAGCCAATCTAAAGTTTTCTAGTGCACTACCCGAGCCCTCACGTCTCATCCGAACATAAGCCTCCTTTTTCCTTTTAACCAACGAAAAAGCTTTTTTAGTGCACCATGGTTCCCTAGCCCTACCAATTCCTCCTTGCCAGACAGGGACATACCTATCACGGACTCGCAGTAGCTGCTCCTTGAAAAAACTCCACATTTCGGACGTCCCCAGTCCCTGTAATCTCCTAGTCCAATCTATGCTTCCTAATTCACTCCTAATAGCCTCATAATTACCCTTCCCCCAGCTAAAACTACTGACCCGAGGTTCATGCCTATCCCTTTCCATCACTAAGGTGAACGTAACCGAATTGTGGTCACTATCACCAAAATGCACACCAACTTCCAAGTCTAGCACCTGGTCTGGCTCATTTCCCAGCACCAAATCCAATATAGCCTCACCTCTAGTTGGCCTATCTACATACTGAGTCAAAAAACCTTCCTGCACGCTTTGTACAAACACTGACCCCTCTAACGAGCTAGAGCTATAGCAATTCCAATCAATATTAGTAAAGTTAAAATCCCCCATAACAATTACCCTATTACTTTCACTCCTAACCAGGATCATCTCCGCAACCCTTTCCTCAACCTCTCTAGAACTTTTAGGAGGTCTATAACAGACTCCCAACAGGGTGACCTCTCCTCTCCTATTTCTAATCTCCGCCCATACTACCTCAACAGACAAGTCCTCATCAAACCTCCTCTCTGACACTGTGATACAATCCCTGACCAATAAAGCTACCCCTCCCCCCCTCCTACCTCCTTCTCTACTCCGACTAAAGCATTTGAACCCCGGGACCTGCAGCAACCATTCCTGACCCTGCTCTATCCATGTCTCTGAAATGGCCACAACATCGAAGTCCCAGGTACTGATCCACGCTGCAAGTTCATCCACTTTATTGCGAATACTCCTCGCATTAAAGTATACACATTTCAAACCCTGCTCCACCCCACCCCTGCGATGCTGTGCATTGCAGTCCCCATCTATGCCCCCCTCACTTTCAACCCCTCTACTCAGGATCCCACCCCCCCTCCGAATCAGTTTAAACCTCCCTGCATAGCCTTAGCAAATTTACCCCCCAGGATATTGGTCCCCTTCTGATTCAGGTGCAGACCATCCCTCTTATAGAGGTCCCACCTTCCCCAGAATGAGCCCCAATTGCTCAAGTACCTGAACCCCTCCCTCCTGCACCAACCCCTCAGCCACGAGTTCAAACTTTCCCTCTCCCTATTCCTCTCTAAACTATCCCGTGGCACAGGCAAGAGTCCGGAGATAACCACTCTTTCTGACTTGGCCTTTAGTTTCCACCCCAACTCCATAAATCTCTGCTTAATATCCCCTTCCCTTAACCTCCCTATGTCATGTGTCCCCACATGAACTATAACTTGGGGTTGATCTCCCTCTCCCTTAAGAGTCCTGAATATCCTTTCTGATACATCCCGGACCCCAGCCCCTGTTAGGCAACACACCAGCCCTGAGTCCCTACCTTTACTTCCAACTCTCCTATCTGTCCCCTTAACTGTGGAGTCCCCAATCACGAGGCCCAATCTTTTACAGCCCCTAACCACCTGAGCTTTCACACTAGGCTCTCCCCGAGAGACCTGCTCCCTTTGGCTATCCCCAGTTGATTCCTCCTCAACTGTAGCCTCCAGGACCGAAAACCTATTTTGGAGGGGAACAGCCCCAGGGGATAGTCCCCCCACCTGCTTCTTTCCTCTCCTCTTGGCAGTAACCCAAGACTCATTTCTAGGAGTGACAATCTCCTTATAACTCCTATCAATGTCCTCCTCCACCTCCCGAATTATGCGGAGTTCCTCTAACTCCACCTCCAGCTCCTTTACACGCTCCTCCAGAAGCTGCAATCGAACACACTTCTTACAAGTAAAATCACCTGAAACACTACTAGATTCCCTCACCACATACATCCCACAGGAGATGCAGCACACTGCCTGAACTGCCATCCCTGAAACAATTACCAGCAGAAAAATAAAAAATATAATAAAAAAAAACTTCCCCCACACTTATAATTAGGTTAGAGGAGGTGGGAGGGTGGGATTCTCTACCAGTGTAGAGGATCGGGTATCCTCTCTACACTAATTTATAGGGTTAGGGGCCCGAGAAAAGAAAACTACAACTACCGGCAAGCGTCCTAGTGACGACTTCCTGTTTCTAACTAATTTAAAAAAAACCGCTGAAACTCGCAACTTTGAAACTACAAATAAAACGTTAAACAATAAAAACAGAAAAATGCACCTGTTTGCTGCCTGCTCTCACGCCCAAAAATCGCTGCCTCTCGATACTGCTCCTCAGGAACAATGAGCTTTTTTTTTTGTTTCTTTTTAATTTTTTTTTAACAGTTAAAATCACCACTAGTTCTTCATGAAGTTAAGGCTCTTTAAAGCTCCATTTAATTGAATATGGCCTCTTTATTTGAAAGCCCAGGGACAAAACATACCTAAATAATGTTGTGTCGTTACTTTGCTGATTTAATAAAGAAATGCACTACCTATTGTACCACAACGATGTAGGATGCAAGGCTGGGCGGAGAAGTGGCAGATGAACTTCAACCCGGATAAATGTGTAGTGGTCCATTTTGGCAGGTCAGATGGGATGAAAGAGTATAATATCAAGGGTAAGACTCTTAGCTGTGTAGAGGATCAGAAGGACCTTGGGGTCTGGGTCCATAGGACAAAAAGAACAAAGGACAAAAACAGCCCGGGAAAAGGCCCTTTGGCCCAACAAGCCCGTGCCGCCATTTTAACATTACCAGTTGCCCCCCCCTCCACCCATGACCCTTATCTATTGTTTTATGGGAATCCACATTGAGGGAAACTAATTTAGGGACAATTTATTACTTCCAATCAGTCTAACAGCACATCCTTGGGGTGTGGGAGGAAACTGGAGCACCCGGAGAAAACCCATGCAAGCACGGGGAGAATGCACAAACTCCCACAGACACCGGCCCAAATCCATGTGTCTGCACTCTTAAATCGGCCTCGCAGGTAGAGGATGTGGCTAAGGAGGCTTATGGTGTACTGGTCTTCATCAATCAAGGGATTGAGTTTAGGAGTTGGGAGATAATGCTACTGCTGCATAAGACCCTTGTCAGACCCCTCTTGGAGTACTGTGCTCAGTTCTGGTCGCCTCACTACAGGAAGGATGTGGAAGCTATTGAGAGGGTGCAGAGGAGATTTACAAGGATGTTGCCTGGATTGGGTGTCATGCCTTATGAGGATAGGTTGAGAGAGCTTGGTCTTTTCTCCTTGGAGAGACGAAGGATGAGAGGTGACCTGATAGAAGTGTATAAGATGTTGAGAGGTATAGATAGGGTGGATTCTCAGAGGCTATTTCCCAGGGCTGAAATGGTCGCTACGAGAGGACACAGGTTTAAGGCGCTGGGGAGCAAGTACAGAGGAGATGTCTGGGGTAAGTTTTTCACTCAGAGGGTGGTGAGTGAGTGGAATCGGCTGACGACGGTGGTGGTAGAGGCAAATTCAATAAGGTCTTTTAAGAGACTTCTGGATGAGTACATGGGACTTAATAGGATTGAGGGTTATAGGTAGGGATATCATCGACGCAACTTGAGGGCCGAAGGGCTTGTTTGTGCTGTAGTTTTTCTATGTTCTATGCTCTATGTTCTAAGTCTCAAACAGAGCAGACAGAGATGAAGTAGTGGAGGTATTGCAATTAGACTTCCAGAAGGCGTTCAAGAAGGTACCTCACAAAAGGTTAAGACACAAGTTAAGAGTCCACTGTGTTGGAGGTTGTATATTGGCACGGACAGGGAATTGGCTAATGGGTGGGAAACAGCGAATGGTAACCAGCGGTTCTTTTTCAGGTTGGCGAACGGTAACCAGTGGGGTTCCACAGGGAGCAGTGCTGGGACCGGAACTGTTTACAATATAGATTCGCGACCTGGAGAAAGGAAGTGAATGTACTGTAGCCAAATTAACACAAAAATAGGCGGAGAGGCAATCTGCGAGAGGGATACAAACAGTGTATGAGAAGATATTGATAGGTTAATTAAGTGGGCAAAAAAATTGGCAAATGCAGTCCAATGTGGAGAGAATGTGGTGTTGTTCATTTTGGAAGGGAGAACAAAAGGACAGAGTATTATTGAAATGGTGAAAAGCTGCAGTAAGCTGCAACAAAAAGAGACTTGGGGGGACTTGTGCGTGAAACACAGAAAGCTAGCACACAAGTACAGGATACGGTGCAGAGGGACCTGGGGGTCCTTGTGCATGAGTCGCAAAAACCCAGCCTGCAGGTGCAGCAGGTGGTCAGGAAGGCAAATGGGATGCGGGCCTTCATAGCGAGGGGGATTGAATATAAAAGTAGGGAGGTCTTGCTGCAACTGTACAGGGCACTGATGAGGCCGCAGCTGGAGTACTGTGTGCAGTTTTGGTCGCTGCACTTGCGCAAGGATATTTTGGCCTTGGAGGGAGTGGAGAGGAGGTTCACTAGGCTGATACCGGAGTTGAGGGGGTTGATCTCTGAAGAGAGGCTGAATAGACTGGGCTTGTATTCGTTGGAGTTTAGAAGGATGAGGGAGGATCTTATTGAGACGTATAAGATGATGAAGGGGATGGATAGGGTAGCGGTTGAGAGGTTCTTCCCGCTCAGAAAGGACAGTAGGACTAGAGGGCACAGCCTCAAGATAAGGGGGGGCGGTTTAGAATGGAGTTGAGGAGGAACTTCTTCACTCAAAGGGTGGTGAATCTCTGGAATTCTCTGCCAGTTGAAGTGGTGGAGGCTGCCTCGTTAAATATATTTAAGATGCGGGTAGATAGGTTTTTGGTAGGCAGGGGGATTAAGGGTTATGGGGAGAAAGTGGGAAAGTGGAACTGAGCTACTTCAGATCAGCCATGATCTTATTGAATGGCGGGGCAGGCTCGAAGGGCTAGATGGCCTACTCCTGCTCCTATTTCTTATGTTTATGTAATCAGGAAGGCGAGTGGGATGTTGGCCTTTATTTCAAGGCAGCTGGCGTATAAGAGTCAGGAAGTCTTACTGCCACTACACAGGGTACTGGTGAGACCATATCTGGAGTACTGAGTGCAGTTTTGGTCCCCATATTAAAGGGAAGATTGGAGGCCGTTCAGAGGAGGCTCACTAGAATGATCCTCGGTTATGCAGGGATTGTTTTATGAAGATAGCACGTGGCACAGTGGCCAGCATTGCTGCCTCACAGCGCCAGGGTCTCAGGTTCAATTCTTGGCTTGGGATACGTGTCTGTGTGGAGTTTACATGTTCTCCCTGTGTCTGAATGGATTTCCCCTGGGGGCTCCGGTTTCTTCCCACAGTCCAAAGATGTGGATTGGCAATGCTGAATTGCCCTCTTAGCCTCAGGAGGACTAGCTAGGGTAAATATATATGGTTATGGAGATAGGGCCTGGGTGGGATTGTGGCCAGTGCAGACACAATGGGCTGAATGGCCATTCCTTCTGCACTGTAGAATTCTACAAAAAGTTACGCAGGCTTTGATCGTACTCATCGGAATTTAGAAGAATGACAGGTGATCTCATTGAAATATGAAAGATTCTTAAGGGGCTTGACAGGGTAAAGGCTAAGAGGATGTTTCCCCTCATGGGAGAATCTAGGACCAGAGGGCATCGTCTCAGAATGAAGGAGCACCAACTTAAGGCTGAGATGAGGAGAAATGTCTTCTCTTAGAGGGCTAAGAGTCTTTGGAACTTCTTGCCGCAGAGACCTGTGGGGGCAGAGTCCTTGTGTAGATTTAAGGCTGAAATAGATAGATTGTTAATTTTACCAACCTTCTGCCCACTTACTTAACCTATCACTATCTCTTTGTAGGCTGTTGTATCTCTCTCCCAATTTGCTTTTCCACCTATTTTTGTGTCAACTGCAAACTTGGCAATATGACATTCACCTCTTTCCTCCAAGTCATTAACATATATTGTAAACAGTTGTGAGCCCAGCTCTGATCATTGTGGAACCCCAATGGTAATAGGTTGCAACTGAAGACGAACCCCTTATCCTGACCCGCTGTTTCTTGTTAGAACAAAGAACAAAGAACAAAAACAGCCCGGGAAACAGGCCCTTTGGCCCAACGAGCCCCCGCGCTGCCATTTTAACATTACCAGTCCTCCCCTCCACCCATGACCCTTATCTATGAGTATGACAATCCACATTGAGGGAAACTAATTTAGGGACAATTTATTACTTCCAATCAGGATAATAGCACATCTTTGGGGTGTGGGAGGAAACCGGAGCACCCGGAGAAAACCCACACAAGCACGGGGAGAATGCACAAACTCCCACAGACACCGGCCCAAATCCATGTGTCTGCACAGCAATCAGTGATAGTCACTGAGCTGTCGTGTTGCCCAGCATCTGGTCCAGTTTAAGCACATACTAACGACGTGAAGCACTAGGCCACTCTTGAACATTCAAGAGCAGCCCCAGTATGACCCATCGCATGTATACCCCTCGTTGGACAACAAGGCGGACCGACTTAAAACCTGTGAATTAAAAGAGAAAAAACATTATTATCATAAACCATCCTTTTTCATTACCAGGGACATCCCAAGGCTAATGAACCTTATTTAAAACAATCTCCTATATCCTCCCATCTCCAACCCACTCATGTGCCTGTCTAAGTTACTCTTAAACAACTCCAGCATGCCTGCCTCCACCACCTTACTTGGCAGAGCATTCCATACCCCCACTACCCTCTGTGTGAAAAACCTCCCTCTAATATCTGTGTTATACCTCTCCCCCCTCACCTTAAGCCCATGGCCCCTCGTACTGTGTGTCTCTAACATAGGAAGTAGCTTACCTCTGTTTACTCTACCTATACCCTTCATAATCTTATATACCTCTATTAGATCCCCCCTCAGTCGCCGTCTTTCAAGGGAAAACAGCCCCAATTTGCTCAATCTTTCTTCATAACCCAGTCCTTCCATACCAGGCAACATCCTGGTAAACCTCCTCTGCACCCTCTCCAGAGTCTCCACGTCCTTCCGGTAGTAAGGCGACCAGAACTGGACGCAGTGCTCTAAATGCGGCCGAACCAACGTTCTATACAACTGCAACATTAGACTCCAGCTCTTATACTCTATATACCCTTCCTATAAAGGCTAACATACCATAGGCTTTCTTCACAACCTTCTCCACTTTCATTAGCCAATTCTTTATCTATGTCTATAGACATCTCCAACACCGTGGACTTCTATCCCCCATAAAGCCCGTCCACCATCTACAAGGCACAAGTTAGGAGTGTGTTGGAATAAAAAGTAAAGTTTATTTATTGGTTACAAGTAAGGCTTGTGCGCATTGCAGTAACACCAGAATGAAGTTACTGTGAAATTCCCCTAGTCACCACACTCCGGCACCTGTTCAGATCAATGCACCTGACCAGCACGACTTTGAGACTGTGGGAGGAAACCAGAGAACCCAGGGAAAACCCATGCAGACCCAGGGAGAACGTGCAAACTCCACACAGACCGTGACCCAAGCCAGGAATCAAACCCTGGTTCCTGGCACTGTGAAGCAGTGTGCTGCCATGCCTCCCCATACTCTCCACCTGCCTGGATGGGGGCAGCTCCAACAACACTTAAGGAGCTGGACACCATTCAAGACAAAGCAGCCCACTTGATTGCCACCCTTTCCACAAAAACTCTACCCTTCTGCCACCGATGCACAGTAGCAGCAGTGTGTACCCTCTGCAGGATGCACTGTAGCAACTCACCAAAGCTCCTTTGGCAGCACCTTCACAACTCTGCCACCCAGAACAACAGTGGTAGCAAGTACCTAGAAGCACCATTCACCATACTGACCTGGAAATATTTTGCCAATCCAGAGTGGCACGCTGGCACAATCATTAGCACAGCTGCCTCACAGTGCCAGAGACTGGGGTTCAATTCCGGCATGTGGTGACTGTACGTGTGGAGTTTGCGCATTCTCCCCATGTCTGTGTAGGTTTCCTCTGGGTGCTCCGGTTTCCTCTCGCAGTCCTAGGATGTGCAGGTTCGGTGGATTGGCCATGTTGAATTGTTCCTTAGTATCCAGAATGTGGAGATTTGTTGGATTGACCATGCTATATTGCCCATAGTGTCCAAAGAAGCGCCGTTAGATGGATTGGCCACACTAAATTGCCCCTTAGTGTTCAAAGATGTGCAGGTTAGGCAGATTGGCCATGCTAAATTGCTGTTTAAGTTGAAAGGTGTTCAGGTTAGGTAGATTGGCCATGCCAAGTTGCCCCTTAGTGTGCAAAGCTGTGCAGGTTAAGTGGATTGGCCACGTAAATTGCCCCATGGTACTCAAAGATGTGCAGTTTGGTATGGAAATGACAATTAGCAGGTGGCACAGTAGCACAGTAGTTAGCACTGCTGCTTCACAGCTCCAGGGACTTGGGTTCAATTTCTGGCCCAGGTCGCTGTCTGTGTGGAGTCTGCACATTCTCCTTGTGTCTGCATGGGTTTCTTCCGGGTCCTCCAGTTTCCTCCCACAGTCCAAAGGTGTGTGGGTTAGGTTGATTGGCCGTGCTGAAATTGCCTCTTAGTGTCCAGGGATGCGTAGGTTTGAGGGATTAGTGGGTATAATATGTTAGGGGTGTGGCGGTAGGGCCTGGGTGGGATTGTGGTCAGTGCAGACTCGATGGACCAAAGGGCCTGTTTCTGCCCTGTAGGGTTCTACGGTTCTATGTTCTATTACAAGGAGGCACAAGTTCAAGATAATGGGAGAAAGGTTCCGTGGAGATGTGCGGGGGAGGTTTTCTTACAGAGGGTGGTGGGGGCCTTTAATGCACTGCCAAGTGAGGTGGTTGAGGCAGATATGTAACGACATTTAAGACTTATCTTGATAGGCATTTGAACAGACAAGGAATAGAGGGATATAAGCGGTTGGTTTAGATAGGTAAACATGATAGGTGCAGTCCTGGAGGACCGAAGGGCCTGTTCCTGTGTTGTACTATTCTTTGATCATTGTTCTTTTTTGACAGTGCACTTAATCTGAGCTGGAATGGTCCAGTGACTGTCCATCCAGAAATCATGGTGGGGCTTTACTGAGTACCTTACCCTGTGTTGTATCTGTCCCCTGAGTGTTTGAGGTATCTATACACAAAAAGAGAGAACATTACACGTTATCATCGTTACTTCATAGTTTCAGGCTGTGGCTCTTTGGAAACTAAACAGTTTGTTTCAACAACACATTTGTCAGTTGATGGGTATTTCCACGAGGCTGGCGTGTTGAAATAACTGACTTTGAACAAATATCTTGTTTCTGTTTTCATTGTGTGTGAGCACACCTCACACACAAATAATTACTTACAACTGTACAAGACTGTAAAATCACATTTGGTGCACTGCGTACAATTCTGGTCTCCTAACATAAGAAGGATATTATTAAACTGGGAAGGGTGCAAATAAAATTTGCAAGGGTGATTTTTTTTTAAATTAATTTGTGGGGTATGGTCGATGCTGGCTGGCTAGCATTTACTACCCATCTCCAGTTGCCCTTGGAGGGCAGTTGAGAGTCAACCACATTGGCTGTGGCTCTGCAATCACACGTAGGCCAGACCGGGTAAGGATGGCAGATTTCCTTCCCTAAAGGACAGTAGTGAACCAGATGGGTTTTTCCGACAATTAACAATGGTTTCATGGTCATCAGTAGATTCTTAATTCCAGATATTCTTTTACTGAATTCAAATTCCAACATCTGCCGTGATGGGGTTCGAACCTAGGTCCCCCAAACATTGGCTGAGTTTCTAGATTAATGGTCTTTTTTTAATACCACTAGACCATCACCTCTCATGATTATATTATTACAGCCCACCGGGATAGGGAATTCCAAAGAGTCAGAATTGCTGATTAAGTATTAATTATTATTAATAATTATTATAAGTATTATTACAGAGTGCGGTGGTTGATGGGAAGTATTCGTCATGGAGTTCAGTTACGAGTGGTGTGCCTCAGGGATCTGTTTTGGGGCCACTGCTGTTTGTAATTTTTATAAATGATCTGGATGAGGGTATAGAAGGATGGATTAGTAAATTTACTGATGACACCAAAGTCGGAGGAGTGGTAGATAGTGAAGAGGGGTATCATAGTTTACAGAGAGACTTGGACAAGTTGCAGAGCTGGGCCGAGAGGTGGCGGCTGGAGTTTAATGCGGAAAAGTGTGAGGTAATTCACTTTGGCAGGAATAACAGATGTGTCGAGTATAGGGCTAACGGTAGGACTCTGAACAGCTTTAAATTAAGGGCTGGTAGTTATAGGACGGAAGAGGTCCGTGGATAGGTTTATGGATGGAAAGGGATTGGTTTAGGTTAGAGGGTCATTGCTTTTCTCTTAATTGGTCGGCACAACATCGTGGGCCGAAGGGCCTGTTCTGCGCTGTAATGTTCTATGTTCTATGTTCTAAGTACTCCCATCTCAGTGTTATCTTGGACAGTGACCATCGCGGTAATCATTAGTCTAATTCTCAAAGTATCTTTCCATAAGGTCACCTAATACAGCCTTCTATGGGATGGCATAATGGCACAGTTAGCACTATCGCCTCACAGTACCAGGGATCTGCCTTCAATTCTTGGCTCGTATCCCTGTCCCTAGAGTCCATCGAATCCCTATAGTGCAGAAGGAGGCCATTCGGTCTATCTAGCCTGCACCGACCACAAACCCACCCAGGCCCTATTCCAGCAAATCCTCATATTTACCCTGTTAATACTCCGACACTGAGGGAGAATTTAGCATGGTCAATCAACCTGACCCCGCACATCTGGGTGGAAGCCGGAGCACCCAGAGAAAACCCATGCAGACATGGGGAGAACATGCAAACTTTGCACAGAGAGTGACCTAAGCTGGGTCCCTGGTGCTGTGGGGCAGCAGTGCTAACCACATTGCTACTGTGTAACCCTAACAAATTACTTTGAGCCACATTGTACCACAACGGTCAACAGTTGTAACTGGTTAGCTATCACCGTTTAGATTAATTATTAGTCACAAGTCGGCTTACATTAACACTTCAATGAAGTTACTGTGAAAATCCCCTAATCGCCACATTCCGGTGCCTGTCCAAGTACGCTGAGGGAGAATTTAGCATGGCCAGTGCACCCTAACCAGCACGTCTTTCGGACTCTGGGAGGAAAGTGTAGCACCTGGAGGAAACCCACACAGATACAGGTAGAACGTGCAGACTCTGTACAGACAGCGACCCAACCTGCCAATAGCATTCTTCTGCACTGTCCACGTTCTATGGATTCTATGGAATGTGGAGATACCAGCGTTGGACTGGGGTAAACACAGTAAGAAGTCTCACAACACCAGGTTAAAATCCAACCAGTTTATTTGATAGTAAACCCACAAGCTTTCGGGGATTCAGTGGTCACAGGCATTCGGCCTCTGACCTTCGGGTAAGCATTCTCCAAGGCGGCCTTCACGACACACGACAGCGCAGAGTCGCTGAGCAGAGACTGATAGCCAAGTTCCGCACACATGAGAATGGCCTGAACTTGTAAAATCTCACTTACTGTCCTGTCTTAGTTAGAAACCGGAAGTCGTCACTAAGACGCTTACCGGTAGTTGTAGTTTTTTTTTCGGGTTTAAAAGCACCTACCTCCGTGTCTCGGCCTCATTGTTCCTGTGGAGCAGAGTCGAGAGGCAGCGATTTTTGGGCGTGCGAGGAGGCAAAAACAAGGTAAATTTTTCTGTTTATACCGTTTAACTTTTTTATTTCTAGTACTAAGTCGCGAGTTTCGGCGGTTTTTTTTTAAATTAGTTAGAAACCGGAAGTCGTCACTAAGACGCTTACCGGTAGTTGTAGTTTTTTTTTCTCGTGCCCCTAACCCTACAAATTAGTGCAGAGAGGATACCCGATCCTCTACACTGGTAGAGAATCCCACCCTTCCACCTCCTCTAACCTAATTATAAGTGTGTAGGAAGTTTTTTTTTATTTATATTTTTATTTTTCTGCTGGTAATTGATTCAGGGATGGCAGTTCAGGCTGTAAGCTGCATCTCCTGTGGGATGTATGTAGTGAGAGACTCCAGCAGTGTTTCAGGTGATTTTACTTGTGGGAAGTGTGTTAGATTGCAGTTTCTGGAGGAGCGTGTAAAGGAGCTGGAGGTGGAGTTAGAGGAACTCTGCATAATTCAGGAAGTGGAGGAGGACATAGATAGGAGTTATAAGGAGTTAGTCACTCCTAGAAATAAGTCTTGGGTCACTGCCAGGAAGAGGGGAAAGAAGCAGTTGGGGGGACAATCCCCTGGGGCTGTTCCCCTCCAAAATAGGTTTTCGGTCCTGGAGGCTACAGTTGAGGAGAAATCAACTGGGGATAGCCAAAGGGAGCAGGTCTCTGGGGGTGAGCCTATTGGCAAGCCTCAGGTGGTTAGGGGTAAGAGATTGGGCCTCGTGATTGGGGACTCCACAGTTATGGGGACGGATAGGAGAGTTGGAGGTAAGGGTAGGGACTCAGGGCTGGTGTGTTGCCTACCAGGGGCTGGGGTCCGGGATGTATCGGACAGAGTATTCAGGACTCTTAGGGGAGAGGGAGATCAACCCCAAGTTATAGTTCATGTGGGGACACATGACATAGGGAGATTAAGGGAAGGGATTAAGCAAAGATTTATGGAGTTGGGGTGGAAACTAAAGGCAAAGTCTGAAAGAGTAGTTATATCTGGACTCTTGCCTGTGCCACGGGATAGTTTAGAGAGGAATAGAGAGAGGGAAAGTTTGAACTCGTGGCTGAGGGGATGGTGCAGGAGGGAGGGGTTCAGGTACTTGAGCAATTGGGGCTCATTCTGGGGAAGGTGGGACCTCTATAAGTGGGATGGTCTACACCTGAACCAGAGGGGAATCAATATCCTGGGGGGTAAATTTGCAAAGGCGATGCAGGGAGGTTTAAACTGATTCGAAAGGGGGGAGGGATAGTGAGGAAAGGGGGTGAAAGTGAGGGGGGCATAGTTGGGGAATGCAAGGCACGGCATAGTGGGGGTGGGGCGGAGCAGGGTTTGAAATGTGTGTACTTTAATGCGAGGAGTACTCGCAATAAAGTGGATGAACTTGCAGCGTGGATCAGTACCTGGGACTTTGATGTTGTGGCCATTTCAGAGACATGGATAGAGCAGGGGCAGGAATGGTTTTTGCAGGTTCCGGGGTACAAATGCTTTAGTCGGAGTAGAGATGAAGGTAGAAGGGGGGGAGGGGTAGCATTGCTAGTCAAGGACTGTATCACAGTGTCGGAGAGGAAGTTTGATGAGGACTTGTCAGTTGAGGTAGTATGGGCGGAGATTAGAAATAGGAGAGGAGAGGTCACCCTGTTGGGAGTCTTTTATAGACCTCCTAAAAGTTCTAGAGAGGTTGAGGAAAGGATTGCGGAGACGATCCTGGTTAGGAGTGAAAGTAATAGGGTAATTGTTATGGGGGACTTTAACTTTACTAATATTGATTGGAATTGCTATAGTTCTAGCTCGCTAGAGGGGTCAGTGTTTGTACAAAGCGTGCAGGAAGGCTTTTTGACTCAGTATGTAGATAGGCCAACTAGAGGTGAGGCTATATTGGATTTGGTGCTGGGAAATGAGCCAGACCAGGTGTTAGACTTGGAAGTTGGTGTGCATTTTGGTGATAGTGACCACAATTCGGTTACGTTCACCTTAGTGATGGGAAGGGATAGGCATGAACCTCGGGTCAGTAGTTTTAGCTGGGGTAAGGGCAATTATGAGGCTATTAGGAGTGAATTAGAACATAGAACATAGAACATAGAACATTACAGCGCGGAACAGGCCCTTCGGCCCACAATGTTGCGCCGACCAGTCTTATTTCTAAAAAAAAAACATTGACCCACTAATCTAATCTAGGAAGCATAGATTGGACTAGGAGATTACAGGGACTGGGAACGTCCGAAATGTGGAGTTTTTTCAAGGAGCAGCTACTGCGAGTCCTTGATAGGTATGTCCCTGTCAGGCATGGAGGATTTGGTAGATCTAGGGAACCGTGGTGCACCAGAAGAGTTGAGTCGATGGTTAAAAAGAAAAAGGAGGCTTATGTTCGGATGAGATTGGAGGGCTCAGATAGTGCACTAGAAAGCTTTAGATTGGCTAGGAGGGAGTTGAAGAATGAGTTGAGAAGGGCTAAAAGAGGACATGAGAAGACTTTGGCTGATAGGATTAAGGAGAATCCTAAGGCGTTCTATAGGTATGTCAAGAACAGAAGGTTGGTCAGGGCAAGATTAGGGCCAGTTACAGACAGCAGGGGGAAGTTGTGTGTGGAACCGGAGGAGATTGGAGAAGTATTGAACCAATATTTCTCTTCGGTGTTCACGCAGGGGGACATGAATATAGCTGAGGAGGACATTGGGTTGCAGGGGTGTAAAATAGACAGTATTACGGTTGATAAGGGGGATGTGTTGGATATTCTTGAGGGGCTGAAAATAGATAAGTCCCCTGGTCCGGATGGGATCTACCCTAGGATTCTCTGGGAGGCTAGAGAGGTGATTGCAGAGCCTCTGGCTCTGATCTTCAGGTCGTCATTGGTCTCTGGTGTAGTCCCGGAGGATTGGAGGATAGCGAATGTTGTCCCATTGTTTAAGAAGGGGAACAGAGACTTTGCCGGGAATTATAGACCGGTGAGTCTCACTTCTGTTGTGGGCAAGGTTTTAGAAAAAATTATTAGGGATAGGATTTATAGTTATTTGGAGTGTAATGAATTGATTAGAAATAGTCAGCATGGTTTTGTAGCGGGTAGGTCGTGCCTTACTAACCTTATTGAGTTTTTTGAGAAGGTGACCAAAGAGGTGGATGGGGGCAAGGCAGTTGACGTGGTATATATGGATTTTAGTAAGGCGTTCGATAAGGTTCACCATGGTAGGCTTCTGCAGAAAATGCAGATGTATGGGATTGTGGGTAATCTAGGAAGTTGGATCAGGAATTGGCTGGCAGATAGGAGACAGAGGGTGGTGGTTGATGGTAAATATTCATCATGGAGTTCGGTTACGAGTGGTGTGCCTCAGGGATCTGTTTTGGGGCCACTGTTGTTTGTAATTTTTATTAATGATCTGGATGAGGGTATAGTTGGGTGGATTAGTAAATTTGCTGATGACACCAAAGTTGGAGGTGTGGTAGATTGTGAGGAAGGGTGTCATAGTCTGCAGGGAGACTTAGATAGGTTGCAGAGCTGGGCCGAGAGGTGGCGGATGGAATTTAATGCGGAGAAGTGTGAGGTAATTCACTTTGGTAGGAGCAACAGATGTGTCGAGTATAGGGCTAACGGGAGGACTTTGAATAGTGTGGATGAACAGAGGGATCTAGGTGTATGTGTACATAGATCCCTGAAAGTTGGGAATCAAGTAGATAAGGTTGTCAAGAAGGCGTACGGTGTCTTGGCGTTTATTGGTAGGGGGATTGAATTTAGGAGTCGCAGCGTCATGTTGCAACTGTACACTACTCTAGTGCGGCCGCACTTGGAGTACTGTGTGCAGTTCTGGTCTCCACATTACAAGAAGGATGTGGAGGCGTTGGAGAGGGTGCAGAGGAGGTTTACTAGGATGTTGCCTGGTATGGTGGGGAGGTCCTATGAGGAGAGACTGAGGGATTTAGGGTTGTTTTCGTTGGAAAGAAGGCGGCTAAGAGGGGATCTTATTGAAACATATAAGATGATTAGAGGTTTAGATAGGGTGGATAGTGATAGCCTTTTTCCTCGGATGGAGAAAGCTAGCACGAGGGGGCATGGCTTTAAATTAAGGGGGGGTAGCTACAGGACGGATGTCAGGGGTAGGTTCTTTACCCAGCGGGTGGTGAGGGATTGGAATGCCCTGCCTGCTGCAGTTGTAAATGCGTCTAGTTTGGGGGCGTTTAAGAGATCTCTGGATAGGTTTATGGACGAAAAGGGATTGGTATAGGCTAGTGGGTCATTGTTTTTGTAACTGGTCGGCGCAACATCGTGGGCCGAAGGGCCTGTTCTGCGCTGTAATGTTATATGTTCTATGTTCTATGTCTGGAGACAATACACATCTCTTTAGCCTGTGCTGATGCTATCTCCACTCACATTGTCTGCATCTTTAAGACTTGAATAGCAGGTTAGCTGTAAAGATTCGCATTCTAATCAGTATTCTGTAAACTGTGTGTGCCTTTTATATGCTCTGTTTGAGACCAGAACTCTCCACTCACCTGACAAAGGGGCAAACCCCGAAAGCCTGTGGGTTTACCATCAAATAAACTGGTTGGACCTTAACCTGGTGTTGTGAGACTTCTTTCTACGGACAGCCAGGAATCAAAGGCAGATCCATGGCACTGTGAGGCCGCAGTGCTAACCATTATGCCTCCGTACCCTCCCATAGAGGGCTATGTTAGGGGACGTTATGGAAAGATACTGGGAGTTAGACAAGTGATTACCAAAATGGCAGACTGGTGCAGAAGGTGAAGTCGCAAAGGATCAGAGGTGAGCTGGTAACGTGGATACAAAACTGGTTCGGTCATAGAAGACAGAGGGTAGAAGTGGAAGAGTGCGTTTCTGAATGGAGGGCTGTGATGAGCAGCATTCCTCAGGGATCAGTGCAGGCTAGATAGGTTCACCATGCTAAATTGCCCCTTAACGTGCAAAGATGTGCAGGTTTGTGGTTGACCGTGCTAAATTGCCCCTTAGTGTGCAAAAATGTGCAGGTTAGGGGGATTGACAATGATAAATTGTGAATTGACAGACTGTAACAAATACCTTGTTTCTATCTTCATTGTACAGGGCACACCCGCACACAAATAATAATGAGGCAACTTTAAATAACCAGCTTTACGACATAGCGCCTGGTGGTATTATCACTGCTTGTCTCGAAACTTACCTAATGTTCTGGGGACCCCGGTTTGAACCCAGCCAAAGCCCATGGTGGAATTTGAATTCAATGAAAAGACTATCTGGAATTAGGACCCACCTGATGAAGGAGCAGTGCTGCGAAAGCTCGTGACACCAAATAAGAACATAAGAACATAAGAAATCGGAGCAGGAGTAGGCCATCTAGCCCTTTGAGCCTGCCCCGCCATTCAATAAGATCATGGCTGATCTGTCGTGGCTCAGTTCCACATTCCTGCCCTCTCCCAATAACCCTTAATCCCCTTGCCTATCAAAAACCTATCAACCCGTGTCTTAAAAATATTTAGCGAGGCAGCCTCCACCACCTCAACGGGCAGAGAATTCCAGAGATTCACCACCCTTTGAGTGAAGAAGTTCCTCCTCAACTCCGTTCTAAACCGCCCCCCCCCCCCCCCCCTTTATCCTGAGGCTGTGCACAGTAAGTGGCAATTTATCATGGCCAGTCCATCTAACCTGCACATCTTTGGACTGTGCGAGGAAACCGGAGCACCCAGAGAAAACCCACGCAGACACAGGGAGAATGTGCAAACTCCATACAGACAGTGACCCAAGGCCGGAATCGAACCCGGGTCCCTGGTACTGTGAGGCAGCAGTGCTGGCTACTGTGCCACTGTACGCGCGCACACACACACACACACACACACACACACACAGGCACATGCACACATACGTACGTGCACACATGTGCGCATGCGCACACACACACGTACGTGTACACACACACATGTACGCACATGCAATCAGGTTATGGTACATCAGTGATCCGTTTACTACAGACTAAAATAAAACTATTATCAGTCAGGAAAATTGCAATGAGCTTATCTGACCTTCCTAATCATGTCCCCTTGTTTTGTGTCTGTATAAAGCATCAAGATGACTGTAATTTATATTAATTCTCAAAATAATTGATATACTTGTTTCAAGTTCCCACTTTAATTTCCTATGAAGAATATCTCAATCTCCTTTAACCTATCTTTATAGTTCACAGAATCTAGTTCCTCTGCCCTGCCCTTGCTCTATTCCAGTTGTATGATGATGTGTGGCTAAAACTGATTCTTTCTTTATTTCCACCAATTTTCCCAAGAGCTGAAGCGGATATTTATCTGGTGTGTTTAATGAGCTTGGTGTGCTGCCGAATCAAAATATGTAATAAATAAATTGTAATGTTAACAAAGCTCTGGACTTTTGTGTTCCATCACCATCCTACCAATGTCCATCACTTGAGTTCATGCTCTACAGATATGTGACAAACTACAGTCTGAGCACAAACTACCCTCTACCATGGACATTCTTGAAGCTAGTGGGATATTCAGATAATGTAACAGTAAAACGAATAATTAAAAAGTATTTCTAAATTCACATACTCCATTTGGGATTTTTTAAATAAATTACATCTGCTTACATTTTCTTTTGGTTTGTTTCTCATTGCTACTGGTAAGGCATTATTATTCCTTGATGAGTGCAGTAATGTATTGTTTATTATTATCTACTTATATTTCTTCTCCTCCTTGCTTGAAGCTGCTGAATCATTGGGTTAATGTTTCAGAAGTATTGGTTGCTTCTACTTACTCGACAATGTAGCTGTTGGGTTTCAACTATGTCTGTTAACAGACTACTTGGCAATGGGCAACATGACACAGTGCTGTCTCTCCTAATGCCCAACTGTGCACTTCCAACATAGGTTTTGACAGGAGTGTCAAAGTATGAACCCAGGTTACCCTTTTCCTGATATAATTGTATTGGAGATACACCAGGATGCTGCCTGGGATAGAACATTTAATTTATGAAGAGAGGTTGCGTAGGTTTGGAATGTTTTCATTGGAGCAGAGAAGACTGAGGGGTGACCTGAATGAGGTGTACAAGATTATGAGAAACATGGACAGAGTGGATAAGGAGCAGCTGTTTCCCTTAGTTGAAAGGTCAGTCACAAGGAGACATAGGTTTAGGGTGAGGGGCAGAAGGTTTAGGGTGGGATGTGAGAGAAAACCTTTTAATGGCACGGTGGTACAGTGGTTAGCATTGCTGCCTCACAGCACCGGGGACCTGGGTTCAATTCCAGCCTCAGGTCACTGTCTATGTGGAGTTTGCATATTCTCCCTGTGTCTGCAAGGGTTTCCTCCCACAGTCCAAAGATACGTGGGTTAGGTGGATTGGCCATGATAAATTGCCCCTTAGTGTCAGGCATTAACAGGGTAAATGCGTGGAGTTTATGGGGATAGGGCCTGGATGGGATTGTTGTCAGTGCAGGCTCGATGGGTCAAATGGCCTCCTTTTGCATTGTAGGGATTCTATGTTTCGATGATTCAATGGTGATGGTCTGGAGTGTGCTGCCTGAGAGGGTGGTGGATGCAGGTTGCCTTACATCCTTTAAAAATATTTGGATGAGCACTTGGCACATCATAACATTCAGGGTTATGGGCCAAGTACTGGCCAGTGGGATTAGATGGGAGTTCAGGTGTTTGTGATGCGTCAGTGTGGACTCGATGGACCGAAGGGCCTCTTCAGCACTGTATGATTCTATAATTCTGGAGCTCTAAGTTCATAGTGTACCATTCCAATAATGTTCCAACTGTGATCATTTAATTCAGCGCAGGTCAGGGACCCAGCCAGTAACCTCTCTCATTTTTAATCACTGAGTTAGTTAAGGAGATTAGTAGCTGGTTCCCTTGGTACAAGTTAACAACATATAACAATAAGGAAATAATTTGAACATTTATGCTGATTCTCAACTTTGGTACACCCCTGATCACTTCACAGTGAGTGATGTGATTTTTAAGTGCAGACACTGCTATAAATAGGGAAAAATAACAGCAAATTTGCAATCTATTTTAATGCTATCAGCTGTGGGATAACAGTTAGCCAGATACTAGGAGAACTCTGGGGCTTTTCTTCATCACATAGTCATTGGGTGAGATTTTTAGATCATGCAAAGGCCTGTTGACCTTGGGCAGGATTTTCCAGTTTTGGCTGGAAAATCCCACTCATGAGATCTTTGATGAGAGGGCTTCAATTAAGCCCATCACCCAAAAGATAGCACTTCTGACAATGCATGCTTGACTAACATGTCGTTCTCAATGATGTGCAAAATTGGGGGCATGAATCTACGTCTTTCTGCCTCAGAAGTAAGTGTGCTACCATTGAGCTAAGGCCGAGATTCAATCATCAAAAGAGATACCTTCATTTCCAATTTAATTCTCCAAATCAATAGTTTACTGTCATTGTCTCCCTGTTCAATATATTGTTACTTAATGAGAAATGAGGATGGGAACTATTACATTGGTCCATTGTTTGTGAAGGTCAAGGCTACATCAGTCAAACTCTTTCCTAGTTACAAAGCTCCTGATGGCTAATGACATGAGTACATCTTTCACTTTCGTCACAATGGGTGGGACTTTACAGTCTCGCTCGAGTGAGATCGGAAATTCCTGCCCAAGGTCAACAGACATTTCCATTGTCCGCCCCTCACCCGCTCTGATTCCGTGGTGGGGGGTGGTGGGGGGGGGGGGGGGGGGGTGCCTTAAAATTCCAGCAAATATGTCTGCTGTACTTCCTGCTTCTATTTCAAATTTCCACTTTTCATATCTTTTTCTTCTCAATGTGGCCAAATCTGCAGTTGCTGGAAATTTGAACTGAAAATGCTGGAAATACTTATTAATGATTTCACTGCACAGGTGCTGACTGGCCTATTGAGCAATCCCAGCATTTTTCTGTTTAGATTCCTTTTTATGAGTTATGAATCTGTCTATTTCTTTTATGATCTCATTGAGCAAGCATATTATTCACTTCACTGACTCTCAGTCTCATTCCTCTGTATATCTGCAGATAGAAATCAAGTGTAAAATTAACTACCATGTTTGCACTTTAAATACTATTACTGCCTTTACTAAACTAAAATGATTATTTTAATTCAATTTACGTTAGCTTTTTTAAAATGCATTCTTTGATGTGGTTTTCTCAAGTGCTGAATGTACACAACAAAAAAATCACCTTTGAAAGCTTCCAGTTTATCACATTATCTCAATCTTACCATCTCCGAAACCATCATGTGCTTGGAGTGTTCTGCATAACATAATCCTATTACAGGCCCAATTGAACCTGTGTGAGACACAGGCTACATAACAAACGGGCTTCTATTTCTACGCTGTATAATCAGGCCAAATTAAAATTGTTTATACAGACAAATTGCATGGAGTCTTCGTCAAAACGTAACCAATACAATACTGCAAAACTTTCAAAAATACATTATTAATTTCAGTTAGATGTTGATCACATTAAGTGTAGGAAAAACAGTCTGTTTTTTTTGCCGATGACACACCAGCAATGTTGCACATTGAATTTAATGACAGCATTCTTATAGCAACGCATGCTTTCTTTAACAAAGCCAATGCAGGCTGAAAATACCATTTGGGTCACAAAATAAAATGGGAATCTTTTATTTTTATCTTTTTATTGTGAAAATCGGATCATGCCCTGAGTGTAAGATTTCCAATACTAGTCTTAAATGGTGTTGGAATAAAAGAAATTGTTTAGAAAATTTAAAAAAGGAAGCTGGAATAGAGCAATAACTAATTATTAGGGAGTTGATTATAACTCCCAGTGGTTTACCAGACACGGATACCAGATAGTTTCCAACCTGCTGGATAGTAGCATTAGGCCTGAGCTTTTTTTTTAGCTGCCAGTCATGATCATCACGCTGCCACTCAATTTCCTCTCTTTCTGGAAGGGGTGCAGCCGCAGGTTGCAGGGAGATATGGAGAAGGGACTTTTGGAAAGGTCTGAGAGAATGGGAGAAGTCCAAGGTGGTGTGTGGGGGAGGCGCGAGGGGGAGGTGTGGGGTGTAATGGTGTAAATCTTCCTTTTGATATCCAAGAGAAGCACTCCTGATCAAGACCTCTGCTCCATACTGTGCCTGGCTTTGAGTTCTTCTACGTAGTGGATGATAATAGTGGTCTTGTAGAAGATGCAAGGGAGAACAATTCCTGGTTTAAACGACTGCAACAATACATATGAGCTCAAGCATCTTGGTGTTTAGGGCTTCACAGACTTAGGAGTGATCTGTTAGAGCTCTGTAAACCTATTGGATTTTGACCTGGCGTTGTGAGATTTCTTACTGTGCCCACCCCAGTCTAACACTAACATCTCCACATCATATTTGGAATTAAGAATCTACTGATGACCATGAAACCATTGTTGGTCGTGAAAAAACTCATCTGGTTCACTGATGTCCCTTCAGGGAAGGAAATCTGCCATCTTTACTCAGCCGGGGCCTACATGTGACTCTGTTGCCACAGCGAGGTGATTGACACTTTGTTAGAGTCATACAGATATGCAACACATAAACAGGCCCTTTGGCCCAACTTTTCCATACCAACCAGCTTTCCTAAATATATTTTGCCTGGATTTGGCCTCTCTCCCTCTAAACATTTCCCTGTCCATGTACCTGCCCAAATGTTGTAATTGTACCTGCCTCCTCTACCTCCTGTGGTAGCTCATTCAGTTCAAGGGCAACTAGGTTTGGGCAATAAACGTTGGCCTTTCAGCAATGCCCACATCCCACAAATAAATTAGAAAAAAAATGGACCAATTTCAGAGAGTAAAAGTGGACAAATTCCTAACAACTGAAATTCTACCCCCAGGGCTATAACAGAGTTAGGTCACCTGGAGGTAATGAATGCTTGGCTAAGATTCTACCCTCCCCCCCCTCACCGCCCAGGGCTAGAACAGAGGTGGGTCTCCCAGAGTTAATGAATGCTCGGCTGAGATTCAACACCCCAGGGCTAGAACAGAGATAGGTCTCCAGAGGTAATGAATTCTCTGCTGATGAATTTGCAAATTGCTGAATTCCTCAGCAGTCCCAAGGGGGTGGAGATTAGTGAATTGACTATCTCAGTTCAAGAATCAGGAGGGTGAATAACAGAAAAGAAAAATTAAAAATTGACGGACCAGTTAGTCTGCTAGAATTAATGTGTGTTATATTGTAATCTTGAATGAAGGAACACTTAACAAAGCACTGAGAAAGGAAAAATTCAATCTGGCAACATGTATACGGAAAATCAACTTTGGCAAATTTACCAGAGATTTTGTGGAAAAATAATTTGCGGGATAGATAAAGGAAAACAGTGGATGTAGTTGACAACTGTATAAAGCATTGGTAAAGCCATCTTTGGAGTACTGCGTACAATTCTGGTCGCCCTGTTATAGGACGGACTGGAAAAGATACAAAAAGGGATTTATAAGGATGTTACCAGGACTGGAAGCTTTGAATTATGAGAGTGCCGGAGGATGAGGGGTGACCTTATAGAGGTTTATAAAATCATGAGGGGCAGAGATAAGGTGACTTGCCAAGATCTTTTCCCTAGGGTAGGGGAGTCCAAAACTAGAGGGTGTAGGTTTAAGGTGCGAGAGGAAAGGGACCCAAGGGGTAACTGTTTCACAGAGGGGATGGTGCATGTATGGAATGAGCTGTCAGAGGAGGTGGAAGAGGCGGGTATAATTACAGCATTTAAAGATATCTACATGGTTAAAAGGTATCTATATGGATACAAAATTGCCTTCTTGACAGAAGCCAGAGAAGGTGTTGTAGAGAGTTATTTTTCAAACGGGAGGCCTGTGATGAGCTGTGTGCCTCGGGGATCAGTTCTGTGTCCACTGTTATTTGTCATTTATATTAATGATTTCGATAAGAATGTAGGAGGTACAGTTGGTAAGTTTGCAGATGACACCAAGATTGGTGGCATAGTGGACAGTGAAGAAAGTTATCTCCAATTGCAACAGGATCTTGATCAATTGGTCCAGTGGGCTGACAAATGACAGATGGAGTTTAATTTAGACAAATGTGAGGTGATGCATTTTGGTAGATTGAACCAGGGCAGGACTTACTCAGTTAATGGTAGGGCGTTGGGGAGGGTTACAGAACAAAGAGATCTCAGGGTACATGTTCATAGCTCCTTGAAAGTGGAGTCACAGGTGGACAGAGTGGTGAAGAAGGCATTCGGCATGCTTGGTTTCATCAGTCAGAACATTGAATACAGGAGTTGGAACATCTTGTTGAAGTTGTACAAGACATTGGTAAGGCCACACTTGGAATACTGTGTGCAATTCTGGTCACCCTATTATAGAAAGGATATTATTAAACTAGAAAGAGAGCAGAAAAGATTTACTAGGATGCTACTGGGACTTGATTGATTGAGTTATAAGGAAAGGCTTTTTCCTCTGGAGCACAGGAGGCTGAGGGGTGATCTTATAGAGGTCTATAAAATAATGAGGGGCACAGATCAGCTAGATAGTCAATATCTTTTCCCCAAAGGTAGGGGAGTCTAAAACTAGAGGCTGTAGGTTTAAGGTGAGAGGCAAGAGATACAAAAATGTCCAAAGGGCAATTTTTTCACCCAGAGGGTGTCTGGAACGAGCTGCCAGAGGCAGTAGTAGAGGCGGGTACAATTTTATCTTTTAAACAGCATTTAGATAGTTACATGGATATTATGGATATGGAGGGAATATGGGCCAAATGTGGGCAACTGGGACTAGCTTAGGGGTTTTTTAAAAGAAAGGGCAGCATGGACAAGTTGGGCCAAAGGGCCTGTTTCCATGCTGTAAACCTCTATGACTAAACCTCTAGGACTAGGGGCCATGGGCTTAAGGTGAGGGGGGAGAGGTATAACACAGATATTAGAGGGAGGTTTTTCACACAGAGGGTAGTGGGGGTATGGAATGCTCTGCCAAGTAAGGTGGTGGAGGCAAACACGCTAGAGTCGTTTAAGAATAACTTAGACAGGCACATGACTGAGTTGGAGATGGGTGGATATAGGAGATTGTTTTAAATAAGGGTCATTAGCATTGGGGCGTCCCTGGTAAGTCAAACGGATATGGTACAACAATAATGTTTTTTTTTCTCTTTTCATTCACAGGTTTTAAATCGGTCCACCTTGTGTCCAACGAGGGGCACACACGCGATGGGTTGTACTTGGGCTGCTCTTGGTTGTTCGAGATTGGCCTAGTGCTTCATGTCGTTAGTGTGTGCCTAAACTGGACCAGATACTGGGCAAGACGACAGCTCAGTGACTATCGCTGATTGCTGTGCAGACACATGGATTTGGGCCAGTATCTGTGGGAGTTTGCGCATTCTCCCCGTGCTTGCATGGGTTTTCTCCGGGTGCTCCGGTTTCCTCCCACACCCCAAAGATGTGCTGTTAGGCTGATTGGCAGTAATAAATTGTCCCTAAATTAGTTTCCCTCAATGTGGATGGCCATAAAACATTAGACAAGGGTCATGGGTGGAGGGGGGGGGGGGGGGGGGGGGGGGGACTGGTGGTGTTAAGATGGCGGCGAGGGCTCATTGGGCCGAAGGGCCTGTTTCCTGGGCTGTTTTTGTTCTTTGTTCTTTGACTCTATGACATTTGGATAGGTACATGGATAGGGCAAGGTTTAGAGGGATATGGGCAAATGCAGGCAAATGGGACTGGTTTAGTGTAGGAAACCTGGACGACTTGGGCCAAAAATCCTGTTTTTGTGCTCTATCTCTCTCTGATTCTATATTCAATAAAATGCCTGAGGAAGTCACTTCAATGGCAGGGAAATTACTAGAAAGAATTCTGAGGGACAGAAATGTCTGCACCTACAAAGGCAAGGATTGATCAGGGCTCGTGAGCATGGATTTCATAAAATCATAGGATCCTACAATGCAGAAGGAGGTCATTCAGCCCATCGAGTCAACAGTGACCACAATCCCATCCAGATCCTATCCCCATAACCCTATGTATTTACGCTAGCTAGTCCCCCTGACACTAAGGGACAATTGAACATGACCAATCCACCTATCTTTAGGTACTGAGGGGCAATTTAGCATGGCCAATCCACCTAACCTGCACATCTTGGGACTGTGGAAGGAAACCCACACAGACACGGGGAGAACATGCAAACTCCACACAGACAGTGACCCAAACTGGAAATTGAACCCGGGTCCATCCACCTAATCTGCACATCTTTGAATGCTAAGGGACAATTTAATATGGCCAGGCCATTTAACCTGCTCTTCTTTGGATACTAAGGGGCAATTTAACATGGTAAACCACTTAACCTGCAAATCTTTGGACATTCAGAGGTGGTTAACATTAGCCAATCCACATAACCCGCATATCTCTGGACTGTGAGAATAAACCAGGGCACCCGCAGGAAACCCACGCAGGGAGAACGTGCAAAGTTCACACAGTGAGTGACCCAAGCTGGGGATTGAGCCCAGTTCCCTGGCACTGTGGGGCAGCAGTGCTAACCACTGTGCTACTGCTAACAAATTATTTTGAAACAAATTGTACCACAATGATCAACAGCTGTAACTGGTCAGCTATCACAATTTAGATTATTTATTAGTCACGTGTCGGCTTACACTAACACTACAATGAAGTTACTGTGAAAATCCCTAGTCACCACACTCCGGTGTCTATTCGGGTAGACTGAGGGACAATTTAGCATGGCCATTGCACCTATGCATCATGTCTTTCAGAGTGTGGGAGGGACTGGAGCACCCAGAGGAACCAACGCAGAGACAGGGAGAACATGCAAACTTTGTACATACAGACAGTGACCCAAGCCGGGAATCATAACCAGGTCCCTGGCACTGTGAGGCAGCAGTGCTAATCACTGTGGCACACCGATTGTGTGATGTTTGCACGTTCTCTCCATCTGCGCAGGTTTCCACTGGGTTCTCTGGTTTCCTTCCACAGTCCAAAAGATATGCTGGTTAGGTGCATTGGCCATGTTAAATTCTCTCTCAGTGTAGCACGAGCAGTCCCGGAGTATGGCGACTAATTTTATTGTAGTGTTAATAAATGCCTGCTTTTGACACTAATAAATAAATTTAAAACTTTCCAAGTTTAGTGCCCATGAGGATCAAAATCCCTTGAATGCCAATGTTTCACACCTCACCCTCCGAACGCCAGCTTTCCATCCTCAGCATGACCTATTTGTCCAATCCATGCTATCATAGAATCCCAACATAGAACATAGAACATAGAACATTACAGCGCAGAACAGGCCCTTCGGCCCACGATGTTGCGCCGACCAGTTACAGAAACAATGGCCCACTAGCCTATACCAATCCCTTTTCGTCCATAAACCTATCCAGAGATCTCTTAAACGCCCCCAAACTAGACGCATTTACAACTGCAGCAGGCAGGGCATTCCAATCCCTCACCACCCGCTGGGTAAAGAACCTACCCCTGACATCCGTCCTGTAGCTACCCCCCCTTAATTTAAAGCCATGCCCCCTCGTGCTAGCTTTCTCCATCCGAGGAAAAAGGCTATCACTATCCACCCTATCTAAACCTCTAATCATCTTATATGTTTCAATAAGATCCCCTCTTAGCCGCCTTCTTTCCAACGAAAACAACCCTAAATCCCTCAGTCTCTCCTCATAGGACCTCCCCACCATACCAGGCACCATCCTAGTAAACCTCCTCTGCACCCTCTCCAACGCCTCCACATCCTTCTTGTAATGCGGGGACCAGAACTGCACACAGTACTCCAAGTGCGGCCGCACTAGAGTAGTGTACAGTTGCAACATTACACTGCGACTCCTAAATTCAATCCCCCTACCAATAAACGCCAAGACACCGTACGCCTTCTTAACAACCTTATCTACTTGATTCCCAACTTTCAGGGATCTATGTACACACACACCTAGATCCCTCTGTTC
Organism: Carcharhinus amblyrhynchos; assembly: GCF_965287045.1. Taxonomy (NCBI): domain Eukaryota; kingdom Metazoa; phylum Chordata; class Chondrichthyes; order Carcharhiniformes; family Carcharhinidae; genus Carcharhinus; species Carcharhinus amblyrhynchos. The sequence continues at coordinate 76,629 of NW_027649868.1, forward strand.
ATCCACACTATTCAAAGTCCTCCCGTTAGCCCTATACTCGACACATCTGTTGCTCCTACCAAAGTGAATTACCTCACACTTCTCCGCATTAAATTCCATCCGCCACCTCTCGGCCCAGCTCTGCAACCTATCTAAGTCTCCCTGCAGACTATGACACCCTTCCTCACAATCTACCACACCTCCAATTTTGGTGTCATCAGCAAATTTACTAATCCACCCAACTATACCCTCATCCAGATCATTAATAAAAATTACAAACAACAGTGGCCCCAAAACAGATCCCTGAGGCACACCACTCGTAACTGTACTCCATGATGAATATTTACCATCCACCACCACCCTCTGTCTCCTATCTGATAGCCAATTCCTGATCCAACTTCCTAGATTACCCACAATCCCATACATCTGCATTTTCTGCAGAAGCCTACCATGGTGAACCTTATCGAACGCCTTACTAAAATCCATGTATACCACGTCAACTGCCTTACCCCCATCCACCTCTTTGGTCACCTTCTCAAAAAACTCAATAAGGTTAGTAAGGCACGACCTACCCGCTACAAAACCATGTTGACTATTTCTAATCAATTCATTACACTCCAAATAACTATAAATCCTATCCCTAATAATTTTTTCTAAAACCTTGCCCACAACAGAAGTAAGACTCACCGGTCTATAATTCCCGGCAAAGTCTCTGTTCCCCTTCTTAAACAATGGGACAACATTCGCTATCCTCCAATCCTCCGGGACTACACCAGAGACCAATGACGACCTGAAGATCTGAGCCAGAGGCTCTGCAATCACCTCTCTAGCCTCCCAGAGAATCCTAGGGTAGATCCCATCCGGACCAGGGGACTTATCTATTTTCAGCCCCTCAAGAATTTCCAGCACATCCTCTTTATCAAGCGTAATACTGTCTATTTTACACCCCTGCAACCCAATGTCCTCCTCAGCTATATTCATGTCCCCCTGCGTGAACACCGAAGAGAAATATTGGTTCAATACTTCTCCAATCTCCTCCGGTTCCACACACAACTTCCCCCTGCTGTCTGTAACTGGCCCTAATCTTGCCCTGACCAACCTTCTGTTCTTGACATACCTATAGAACGCCTTAGGATTCTCCTTAATCCTATCAGCCAAAGTCTTCTCATGTCCTCTTTTAGCCCTTCTCAACTCACTCTTCAACTCCCTCCTAGCCAATCTAAAGCTTTCTAGTGCACTATCTGAGCCCTCCAATCTCATCCGAACATAAGCCTCCTTTTTCTTTTTAACCATCGACTCAACTCTTTTAGTGCACCACGGTTCCCTAGATCTACCAAATCCACCATGCCTGACAGGGACATACCTATCAAGGACTCGCAGTAGCTGCTCCTTGAAAAAACTCCACATTTCAGACGTTCCCAGTCCCTGTAATCCCCTAATCCAATCCATGCTTCCTAATTCACTCCTGATAGCCTCATAATCGCCCTTACCCCAGCTAAAATTGCTGACCCGAGGTTCATGCCTATCTCTTCCCATCACTAAGGTGAACGTAACCGAATTGTGGTCACTATCACCAAAATGCACACCAACTTCCAAGTCTAGCACCTGGTCTGGCTCATTTCCCAGCACCAAATCCAATATAGCCTCACCTCTAGTTGGCCTGTCTACATACTGAGACAAAAAACCTTCCTGCACGCTTTGTACAAACACTGACCCCTCTAGCGAGCTAGAACTATAGCAACTCCAATCAATATTCGTAAAGTTAAAGTCCCCCATAACAATTACCCTATTGCTTTCACTCCTAACCAGGATTGTCTCCGCAATCCTTTCCTCAACCTCTCTAGAACTTTTAGGAGGTCTATAAAAGACTCCCAACAGGGTGACCTCTCCTCTCCTATTTCTAATCTCCGCCCATACTACCTCAACTGACAAGTCCTCATCAAACTTTCTCTCCGACACTGTGATACAGTCCTTGACTAGCAATGCTACCCCACCCCCCCTTCTACCTTCTTCTCTACTCCGACTAAAGCATTTGTACCCCGGAACCTGCAACATCCATTCCTGACCCTGCTCTATCCAAGTCTCAGAAATGGCCACAACATCAAAGTCCCAGGTACTGATCCACGCTGCAAGTTCATCCACTTTATTGCGAATCCCTGAATCAATTACCAGCAGAAAAGTAAAAATATATATAAAAAAAAACTTCCCTCACACTTATAATTAGGTTAGAGGAGGTGGAAGGGTGGGATTCTCTACCAGTGTAGAGAATCGGGAATCCTCTCTGCACTAATTTATAGTGTTAGGGGCAATTTTCCTCCCACAGTCCGAAAGATGTGTACGTTAGGTGGATCAACTGTGTTAAATTGCACCTTAGTGTCCAAAGATACGCAGGTTAGGTGGATTGGCCATGCTAAACTGCCCCTTTGTGTCCAAAGATAATGAGGGTGCATTGGCCTTGCTAAATTTGTCTTCAGTGTTATCTGAACTTTTGTCCGAGTATGGCGACAAGGGAATTTTCACAGTAGCTTCATTGCAGTGTTAATATAAGCCTACTTTTGACACTAATAAATAAATTTAAAACTTTCCGTGTTTATTGCCCATGAGGATTAAATTCCCTTGAATGCCAATGTTTACAGCTCACTCTCCGAACGCCACCTTTCCATCCTGAGCATCACCTAATCGTCCAATCCATATTATCATAGACTCCCAACAGAGCAGAAGGACGCCATTCAGCCAATGGAGTCTGCACCAACTCTTTGGCAGTCCATCTCATCCGGATCCAATGTCCTTAACCCTACATATTTAGCAGCTAATCCCCCTTATTCTCACACTCTGGAATGCTGAGGGTCAATTTAGCATGGCCAATCCCTCTAGCCTCTACATCTCTGGACAGTAAGAGGCAAGTTAGCGTACCCAATCCACCTAACCAGCGTATCTTTGGACAAAATGAGGTAATTTAGCGTGGCCAATCCAACTGACCTGCACTTCTTTGGATATGAACGTGCAATCTGGCATGGCCAATCCACCTAAATTGCACATCTTTGGACACTAAGGGGCAATTTAGCATGGCCAATCCACCTAAATTGCACTTCTTTGGACACTAAGGGACAATTTAGCATGGCCAATCCCCCTAACAAACACATCTTCGGATACTAAGGACTAATTTGGCATGGCCAATCCCCCTAATTTATACGTCATTGGACACGAAGGGGTAATTTAGCAGACTAATCCCGTAATCTACACATTTTTGGACACTGGGGGCAATTTGGCATGGCCAATTCCCCTAACGAACACATCTTCGGATACTAAGGACTAATTTGGCATGGCCAATCCCCCTAATTTATACGTCATTGGACACGAAGGGGTAATTTAGCAGACTAATCCCGTAATCTACACATTTTTGGACACTGGGGGCAATTTGGCATGGCCAATTCCCCTACCATGTGCATGTATGATGTGTGGGAGGAAACCGGGGCATCTGGAAGAAACCCATGCAGGCACAGGGAGAACATGCAAACTCCACACAGACAGTGACCAGAGCCGGAATTAAACCAGGGTCTCTGGCTCTATAAGGTTGTGATGTGGATTCACTGAGTAACTTACCCTGTGTTGTATCTGTCCCTTGAGTGTTTCAGGTATCTGTACAGAGAGACCGTTACACGTTATCATCAGTACTTCATAGTCTCAGGCTGTTGCTCTTTGGAAACTAAACAGTTTGTTTCAACAACACATTTGTCAGTTGATGGGTATTTCAATGAGGCTGGTGTGTTGAAATGACAAACTATTAACAAATATTTTGTTTCTGTCTTCACTGTGTAGGACAGATCTCACACACAAATAATAACAAGGTAACATTAAATATCCAGCATCATTGGAGAAAAACATGGAGAGGCGATGGCCAAGTGGTATTATTGCTAGACTATTAGTCCAGAAACTCAGCTAAAAGTTTATTTATTTGACACAAACAGCTTACATTAACACTGCAATGAAGTTTCTGTGAAAACCCCCCATTCGCCACACTCCGGCGCCAGTTCGGTAACACTGTGGACTGTGGGAGGAAAGTGGAGCATCTGGAGGAAACCCACACAGACATGGAGAGAACATACAAACTCCGCAGTGACAGTAACCCAAGCCAGGAATCGAACCCGTGCACCTGGCACAGTGAGGCAGCAATGCTAAACATTGTGCCATCAGGGGACCCAAATTTGAATCCTGCCACGGCCAACGGTGGAACTTGAATTCAATTAAAAAACTATCTGGAGTTAAGAATCTACTGATGACCATGAACCCATTGTCAATTGTTGGAAAAATGCCAATTTGCCTGCATTTTCTCTTTTAATCCACAGGTGATTCGGTCCGCCTTGTTGTCCAACAAGGGGCATACACGCGATGGATCATGTGAGGGCTGCTCTTGGTTGCTGTTTCGAGAGTTGCCGAGTGCTTCACGTCATTAGTGTGTGCTTAAACTGGACCAGCTGACGGGCAACTTGACAGCTCAGTGACTATCACTGTTTGCTGTGCAGATACATGGATTTGGGCCAGTGTCTGTGGGAGTTTGCACATTCTCCCCATGATTGCGTGGGTTTTTTCCAGGCACTCCGGTTTCCTCCGACACCCCAAAAACTTGCTCTTAAGCTGATTGGTGTTCACAAATTGTCTCTAAATTAGTCATCCCTCAATCTGGTTACGGTTCATTTATTGTGGAGTCCAATAGCCGTAGACAAAGGTCATAGGTAGAAGAGGGAACTGACAATGTTAAAATGGCGGCATGGGCTCGTTGGGCTGAAGGGCCTGTTTCTCGTGCTGTGTTGTTCTTTGTTCATTTGGCCCATCTTTTTCTCGGGTTTATAAGCACCTACCTCCGTGTACTCGGCCTCATTGTTCCTGAGGAGCAGTATCGAGAGGCAGCGATTTTTGGGCGTGAGAGGAGGCAGCAAATAAGGTACATTTTTCTGTTTATATTGTTTAACTTTTTATTTATAGTTTTAAAGTCGCGAGTTTCGGCGGTTTTTTTTTAAATTAGTTAGAAACCGGAAATCGTCACTAGGACGCTTGCCGGGAGTTGTAGTTTTTTTTTCTTGGGCCCCTAACCCTATAAATTAGTGTAGAGAGGATACCCGATCCTCTACACTGGTAGAGAATCCCACCCTCCCACCTCCTCTAACCTAATTATAAGAGTGGGGGAAGTTTGTTGTTTGTTGTTTAATTTATTTTTCTGCTGGTAATTGCTTCAGGGATGGCAGTTCAGGCAGTAAGCTGCATCTCCTGTGGGATGTATGTGGTGAGGGAATCTAGTAGTGTTTCAGGGGAGTTTACTTGTAGGAAGTGTGTTAGATTGCAGCTTCTGGAGGAGCGTGTAAAGGAGCTGGAGGTGGAATTAGAGGAACTCCGCATAATTCGGGAGGCAGAGGTGGAAATCGATAGGAGTTATAAGGAGATAGTCACTCCTAAAAATGAGTCTTGGGTCACTGCCAGGAAGAGGGGAAAGAAGCAATCGGGGTGACAATCCCCTGGGGCGGTTCCCCTCCAAAATAGGTTTTCGGTCCTGGAGGCTACAGTTGAGGAGGAAACAACTGGGGATAGCCAAAGGGAGCAGGTCTCTGGGGGTGAGCCTAGTGTGAAAGCTCAGGTGGTTAGGGGCTGTAAACGATTGGGCCTCGTGATTGGGGACTCCACGGTTAAGGGGACAGATAGGAGGGTCGGAAGTAAAGGTAGGGACTCAGGGCTGGTGTGTTGCCTACCGGGGGCTGGGGTCCGGGATGTATCTGAAAAGGTATTCAGGACTCTTAGAGGAGAGGGAGATCAACCCCAAGTTATTGTTCATGTGGGGACACATGACATAGGGAGGTTAAGGGAAGGGGATATTAAGCAGAGATTTATGGAGTTGGGGTGGAAACTAAAGGCCAAGACTGATAGAGTGGTTATCTCCGGACTCTTGCCTGCGCCACGAGATAGTTTAGAGAGGAATAGAGAAAGGGAAAGTTTGAACTTGTGGCTGAGAGGATGGTGCAGGAGGGAGGGGTTCAGGTACTTAAGCAATTGGGGCTCATTCTGGGGAAGGTGGGACCTCTATAAGAGGGATGGTCTACACCTGAATCAGAAGGGGACCAATATCCTGGGGGGTAAGTTTGCTAGGGCTATGCAGGGAAGTTTAAACTGATTCGGAGGGGGGGAGGGATCCTGAGTAGAGGGGTTGAAAGTGAGGGGTGCATGGATGGGGACTGCAATGCATGGCATCGCAGGGGTGGGGTGGAGCAGGGTTTGAAATGTGTATACTTCAATGCGAGGAGTATTCGCAATAAAGTGGGTGAACTTGCAGCGTGGATCAGTACCTGGGACTTCGATGTTGTGGCCATTTCAGAGACATGGATAGAGCAGGGGCAGGAATGGATGCTGCAGGTCCCGGGGTTTAAATGTTTTAGTCGAAGTAGAGAAGGAGGTAGAAGGGGGGGAGGGGTAGCATTATTGGTCAGGGATTGTATCACAGTGTCAGAGAGGAGGTTTGATGAGGACTTGTCTGTTGAGGTAGTATGGGCGGAGATTAGAAATAGGAGAGGAGAGGTCACCCTGTTGGGAGTCTTTTATAGACCTCCTAAAAGTTCTAGAGAGGTTGAGGAAAGGATTGCGGAGACGATCCTGGTTAGGAGTGAAAGTAATAGGGTAATTGTTATGGGGGATTTTAACTTTACTAATATTGATTGGAATTGTTATAGCTCTAGCTCGTTAGAGGGGTCAGTTTTTGTGCAAAGTGTGCAGGAAGGTTTTTTGACTCAGTATGTAGATAGGCCAACTAGAGGTGAGGCTATATTGGATTTGGTGCTGGGAAATGAGCCAGATCAGGTGTTGGATTTGGAAGTTGGTGTGCATTTTGGTGATAGTGACCACAATTCGGTTACGTTCACCTTAGTGATGGAAAGGGATAGGCATGAACCTCGGGCCAGTGGTTTTAGCTGGGGGAAGGGTAATTATGAGGCTATTAGGAGAGAATTAGGAAACATAGGTTGGACTAGGAGATTACAGGGATTGGGAACGTCCGAAATGTGGAGTTTTTTCAAGGAGCAGCTACTGCGAGTCTGTGATAGGTATGTCCCTGTCAGGCAAGGAGGAATTGGTAAGGCTAGGGAACCGTGGTGCACCAAAAAAGTTGATTCGTTGGTTAAAAAGAAAAAGGAGGCTTATGTTCGGATGAGACGTGAGCACTCGGATAGTGCACTAGAGAGCTTTAGATTGGCTAGGAGGGAGTTGAAGAGCGAGCTAAGAAGGGCTAAAAGAGGACATGAGAAGACTTTGGCTGATAGGGTTAAGGAGAATCCTAAGGCGTTCTATAGGTATGTCAAGAACAGAAGGTTGGTTAGGGCAAGGTTAGGGCCAGTTATAGACGGCAGAGGGAAGTTATGTGTGGAACCGGAGGAGATTGGTGAAGCATTGAACCAATATTTCTCTTCGGTGTTCACGCAGGGGGACATGGATATAGCTGAGGAGGACACTGGGTTGCAGGGGCGTAGAATTGATAGTGTTACAGTTGATAAGGAGGATATTCTGGAGGGTCTGAAAATAGATAAGTCCCCTGGTCCGGATGGGATTTACCCCAGGATTCTCTGGGAGGCAAGAGAAGTGATTGCTGAGCCTCTGGCTCTGATCTTCAGGTCGTCGTTGGCCTCTGGTATAGTACCAGATGATTGGAGGTTAGCGAATGCTGTCCCATTGTTTAAGAAGGGGAACAGAGACTTCCCCGGGAATTATAGACCGGTGAGTCTCACTTCTGTTGTGGGCAAGGTTTTGGAAAAAATTATTAGGGATAGGATTTATAGTTATTTGGAGAGTAATGAGTTGATTGGAGATAGTCAGCATGGTTTTGTGGCGGGTAGGTCGTGCCTTACTAACCTTATTGAGTTTTTTGAGAAAGTGACCAAAGAGGTGGATGGGGGTAAGGCAGTGGACGTGGTGTATATGGATTTTAGTAAGGCGTTTGATAAGATTCACCATGGTAGGCTTCTGCACAAAATGCAGATGTATGGGATTGGGGGTGATCTAGGGAACTGGATTAGGAATTGGCTAGCGGATAGGAGACAGAGGGTAGTGGTTGACGGTAAATATTCATCATGGAGTTCGGTTACAAGTGGTGTGCCTCAGGGATCTGTGTTGGGGCCACTGCTGTTTGTGATTTTTATTAATGATCTAGATGAGGGTATAGTTGGGTGGATCAGTAAATTTGCTGATGACACCAAATTTGCTGATGAGGTGTGGTAGATAGTGAGGAAGGGTGTCATAGTTTGCAGGAAGACTTAGACAGGTTGCAGAGCTGGGCTGCGAGGTGGCGGATGGAGTTTAATGCAGAGAAATGTGAGGTAATTCACTTTGGTAGGAATAACAGATGTGTTGAGTATAGGGCTAACGGGAAGACTTTGAATAGTGTGGAGGAGCAGAGGGATCTAGGTGTATGTGTACATAGATCCCTGAAAGTTGGGAATCAAGTAGATAAGGTTGTTAAGAAGGCATACAGTGTCTTGGCGTTTATTGGTAGGGGGATTGAATTTAGGAGTCGTAGCGTTATGTTGCAACTGTACACAACTCTGGTGCGGCCGCACTTGGAGTATTGTGTGCAGTTCTGGTCCCCACATTACAGGAAGGATGTGGAGGCTTTGGAGAGGGTGCAGAGGAGGTTTACCAGGATGTTGCCTGGTATGCAGGGGAGGTCCTATGAGGAGAGGCTGAGGGATTTGGAGTTGTTTTCGCTGGAAAGAAGGCGGCTAAGAGGGGATCTTATTGAAACATATAAGATGATTAGAGGTTTAGATAGGGTGGATAGTGATAGCCTTTTTCCTCTGATGGAAAAATCTAGCACGAGGGGGCATGGCTTTAAACTAAGGGGGGGTAGTTATAGGACAGATGTCAGGGGTAGGTTCTTTACCCAGAGGATGGTGAGGGATTGGAATGCCCTGCCTGCTGCAGTTGTAAATGCACCTAGTTTGGGGGCGTTTAAGAGGTCTGTGGATAGGTTTATGGACGAAAAGGGATTGGTTTAGGTTAGTGGGTCATTGTTGTTTTTTTTTAACTGGTCGGCGCAACATCGTGGGCCGAAGGGCCTGTTCTGCGCTGTTATGTTCTATGTTCTATCTCCCTCTAAACCTTTCCCAACCACATACCTGTCCAAATGTTGTAATTGTACCTGCCTCCACCATCTCCTCTGGCCGCTCATTCAGTTCAAGGGCAATTAGGGATGGGCAATAAATGGTGCCCAGCCACTGACGTCCATTTCCCAGGAAGAAATTTTCAAAAAATTGACCAATTTCAGTGAATAAAAATGAACAAATTCCCAGTGGCTGAGATTCTGCCCCCTGGGCTATAACAGAGGTAGATCGCCCAGAGATACTGAATGCTCGGCTGAGATTCAGTCCCCCAGGGCTGTAACAGCTTTAGGTCGCCCAGAGGTAATGAATGCTTGGCTGATGATTTTGCAAATTGATAGATTCCTCAGCGACCCCAAGATGGTGAATATTAACAAATTGAATATCACTGTTCAAGAATCAGGACGGTAAAAAACAGAAAAGGAAAAAGGAGCGAGCTATTTTAGATCTGGTGTTGTGTAATGGGGCAGGTAGAATTAGGGATCTTCTTGTGAGGGATCCTCTTGGGATGAGTGATCATAGTATAGTTGAATTTTTGTTGCAGATGGAGGATGAGAAAGTAGGGTCCCAAACCTGTGTCCTCTGTTTGAACAGAGGGGAGTACGATAGGATGAGAGTGGAATTGGCGAATGTAGATTGGGTGCACAGATTGGTTGGTAGGACGGCTGAGGAACAGTGGAGGATTTTTAAGGAGATCTTTTTCGGTACTCAGCAGAAATATATTCCGATGGTAAAGAAGGAATGTAGGAGAAGGGATAACCAGCCATGGTTATCGAAGGAAATAAAGGAGAGTATTAAATTAAAAGCTGATGAGTTCAGAGTGGCTAAAAGTAGTGGGCGATTAGAAGATTGGGAAAAATTTAAAAATCAACAAAGAATGACTAAGAAGGTGATAGAGAAAGGAAAGACAGAGTATGAAGCTAAACTAGCTCTAAATATAGAAAAGGACAGTAAAAGTTTTTACAAATATATAAAGAAGAGGAGGCTGGCTAGAGTGAATGTTGGAGGATGAGAGGGGGAATTTAGTGGTGGGAGATGAGGAAATGGCTGAAGCTTTAAATAAGTTTTTTGCCTCGGTCTTTACGGAGGTGGACATGAATAGTTTGCTGGATATTAAAGATGGAAGGATGGTAGGAGTTGAGGGCCTGAATGCGATTACTGTCACTAGAGAGGTAGTGCTTGATAGACTAATGGGACTGATGGTGGACAAGTCCCCAGGACCGGATGGAATGCATCCCAGGGTTCTGAAAGAAATGGCAGAGGTGATAGTGGATGCCTTAGTGATTATTTACCAAAATTCGCTGGATTCCGGGGAAGTGCCGGAAGGTTGAAAAATGGTTAATGTTACTCCGCTGTTTAAAAAAGGTAGCAGACAAAAGGCATGGAATTATAGGCTGGTTAGTTTAACGTCTGTAGTTGGAAAAATGCTAGAATCCATCATCAAAGAAGAAATAGTGAGGCACCTAGAAAAGAATGGTTTGATAGAGCAGACGCAGCACGGATTTGTTAAGGGGAAGTTGTGTTTGACGAATTTATTTGATTTCTATGAGGATGTGACTAGTGCAGTAGACAGAGGGGAACCAGTGGATGTGGTGTTTTTAGATTTCCAAAGGCTTTTGATAAGGTGCCTCATAAAAGGTTGCTACAGAAGGTTAGGGTGCACAGAGTTGGGGGTAAGGTGTTAGCATGAATAGAGGATTGGTTGTCTAATAGGAAGCAGAGAGTTGGTATCAATGGGTGCTATTCTGATTGGTGGTTGGTGACTAGTGGAGTGCCACAGGGATCGGTGCTGGGCCCTCAGCTATTTACCATTTATATAGATGATCTGGAGGAGGGGGCTGTGTAGGTTGACGAAATTTGCTGATGACACAAAGATGAGTGGAAAAGCAAATTGCGTGGAGAGTGTGGAAAGTCTGCAGAGGAATCAGGATAGGCTGAGCGAGTGGGCGAGGACCTGGCAGATGGAGTACAATGTTAGCAAGTGTGAGGTTATCCACTTTGGTAGAAATAATAGTAGGAGGGATTATTATTTAAAGGGCGAAAAGCTGCGGCACGCTATGGTGCAGAGGGACCTGGGGGTCCTTGTGCACGAGTCGCAAAAACCCAGTCTGCAGGTGCAACAGGTGATCAAGAAGCCAAATGGAATGTTGGCCTTTATAGCGAGGGGGATAGAATATAAAAGTAGGGAGGTCTTGCTGCAACTGTACGGGGCACTGGTGAGGCCGCAGCTGGAGCACTGTGTGCAGTTTTGGTCGCCGCACTTGAGGAAGGATATATTGGCCTTGGAGGGAGTGCAGAGGAGGTTCACTAGGCTGATACCGGAGATGAGGGGGTTGGACTATGAAGAGAGATTGAATAGACTGGGTCTGTACTCGTTGGAGTTTAGAAGGATGAGGGGGGATCTTATAGAGACGTATAAGATAGTGAAGGGGATGGATAGGGTAGAGGTAGAGAGATTCTTCCCACTCAGAAAGGACAGCAGGACTAGAGGGCACAGCCTCAAGATAAGGGGGGGAGCAGTTTAGATCGGAGTTGAGGAGGAACTTCTTCACTCAAAGGGTGGTGAATCTCTGGAATTCTCTGCCCATTGAAGTGGTGGAGGCTACCTCGCTGAATATATTTAAGTCACGGGTAGATAGGTTTCTGATAGACAGGGGAATTAAGGGTTATGGGGAGAAAGCGGGAAAGTGGAACTGATCCACTTCAGATCAGCCATGATCTTATTGAATGGCGGGGCAGGCTTGAAGGGCTAGATGGCCTACTCCTGCTCCTATTTCTTATGTTCTTTTGTTTTTAAAAATGACAGGCTAGTTAGACAGGCCAGAATGAATGTGGATAATGCTGCAATCCAGAATGAAAGAACTCTTAACAAAGCACTAAGACTGTGGAAGGAAACATATTAAGCCTGGCCAATCCATCTAACCTGCACATCTTTGGACACTAAGGGACAATTTAGCCTGGCCAATCCACCTAAATTGCACTTCTTTGGACACTAAGGGGCAAATTAGCATGGCCAATCCCCCTAACAAACACATCTTTGGACATAAAGGGGCAATTTAGCAGACTAATCCCCTAATTTACACATTTTTGGACACTGGGGGAATTTGGCATGGCCAATTCCCCTAACATGCACATGTATGAAGTGTGGGAGGAAACCGGGGCATCCGGAAGAAACCCATGCAGACACAGGGAGAACATCTCTGTCAATAGGACAACCCTCTCATCCCGGCAATTAGCCTGGTGAATCTCCTTTGCATTGCCTCCAATGTGACTACACCCTTTTTAAGGTAAGGGGACCAGAACTGTGCACAGTATTCCAGCAGAGGCCTCACCAGCACTCTGTAGTATTGCAACAAAACCCCTCTATTTTTGAACTCCGACCCCATTGCTATGAAGGTCAAAGTGTCATTTGCCTCCTTAACTACTTGCCAGACCTGCCAGGTAGCTTTTTTGTGATGCATGCACTGGAACACCTAGATTTCTCTCTACATCACTCACTGCTGCATCTCAGCGCCCAAGGACCCAGGTTCGATTCCCAGTTTGGGTCACTGTCTATGTGGAGTCTGCACATTGTCTGCGTGGGTTTCCTCTGGGTGCTCCGGTTTCCTCCCACAGGCCGAAAGACCTGCGGGTTAGGATGCATTGTCTGCTCAGTTCTCCCTCAGTGTTCCCTGAACGGGTGCCAGAGTGCGGCGACTCAGGGATTTTCACAGTAACTTCCTTGAGGTGTTAATGCAAGCCTACTTCTGATGCTGATAAATAAAAACTAAAACCTGAAGTCTCTCTCCCATTTAGATAATAACCTGACTTCTACCAAAATCCATGACCTCACACCTCCCCACATTAAACCCCATTTGCCAGAGTCAGCTCAGAAGCAGTGGAAGACAACTTGTCTGCAGGTGAAAGAAAGAATCAAAGTGTCTCAGTATCTTTCTAGCCTGTTTCTTTATCTGGTGGTTAAAGTGACGCGCTGCTCAGTCCACACACCCCCCACCCCAGCCCCCCCACCACCGCACCACCCCCCCCACCCCCCACACCACCCCCACCCCCCCCACACCAACACCACCCCCACCCCCCCCACACCAACACCACCCCCACCCCCCCCACACCAACACCACCCCCACCCCCCCCACACCAACACCACCCCCACCCCCCCCACACCAACACCACCCCCACCCCCCCCACACCAACACCACCCCCACCCCCCCCACACCAACACCACCCCCACCCCCCCCACACCAACACCACCCCCACCCCCCCCACACCAACACCACCCCCACCCCCCCCACACCAACACCACCCCCACCCCCCCCACACCAACACCACCCCCACCCCCCCCACACCAACACCACCCCCACCCCCCCCACACCAACACCACCCCCACCCCCCCCACACCAACACCACCCCCACCCCCCCCACACCAACACCACCCCCACCCCCCCCACACCAACACCACCCCCACCCCCCCCACACCAACACCACCCCCACCCCCCCCACACCAACACCACCCCCACCCCCCCCACACCATCACCACCCCCACCCCCCCCCACACCAACACCACCCCCACCCCCCCCCACACCATCACCACCCCCACCCCCCCCACACCATCACCACCCCCACCGCCCCCACACCAACACCACCCCCACCGCCCCCACACCAACACCACCCCCACCCCAACACCACCCCCACCCCCCCAAACACCACCCCCATGCCCCTCCCCAACACCCCCCACCCCCCCACCCCACCCCCACGCACCACCCCCCACCACCACCACCCCCCCACACCCCCAATCACCCCCCAATCCCCACCCACACCCCTCAACCCCCCCACCATAGCACCCGGAGAAAACCCAAGTAGACGTTGTGGGGGTGGAAACGTGCAGACTCCCCACAGTGACCCAAGCCGAGAATCCAACTCGAGTGCCAACTACTGTGCCACTTCTGGAAGTTAATAATTGTTTATGGGCAGCACATAGCGCTGCTGCCTCACAATGCCAGGGACCTGGATTCGATTCCCAGCCTCAGGTCACTGTCTGTGTGGAGTTTGCACATTCTCCTCGTGTCTGTGTGGGTTTTCTCCAGGTGTTCTGGTTTCCTCCCACAGTCCAAAAGACATGCTGGTTAGATGCATTGACCATGTTAAATTCTCTCTCAGTGTTACCCAAACAGGCACTGGAGTGTGGCGATGTGAGGATTTTCACAGTAACTTCATTGCAGTGTTAATGTAAGCCTACTCGTGACACTAATAAATAAATAAACAATTGTAAAATGCAGTCTGTAAAAAGTTAACAAAAGTAAAACCGTCTTTAAACAGGACACTCCGTATCGAATGCTCTGTAGTACCTGACACGGGGTGGCACGGTAACACAGTGGTTAGCACTACTGCCTCACAGTGCCAGGGACCCGAGTTCGATTCCCAGCTTGGGTCACTATCTGCGGGGAGTCTGCACCTTCTCCCCCCGTGTCTGCGTTGGTTTCCTCCCACATTCTGAAAGATGTGCTGGTTATGTGTGCTGACCCGTACAGGCACCGGACTGTGGCGACTAGGGGAATGCACAGTGACTTCATTGCATTGTTAATGTAAGCCTACTTCTGATTAATAAATAAATATTACTTTACCTGACAAACACTTCCCAGGTGAGTTCAGACAGATTTTACTCTGCATATGATGCTCAAATCAGCTGCGCAGGTAGAGGATGTGGTTAAGAAGACGTATGGTGTACTGGCCTTCATCAATCGAGGGGTTGAGTTTAGGAGTCCGGAGATAATGCTGCAGCTTTCTAAGACCCTGGTCAGACCCCACTTGGAGTACTGTGCTCAGTTCTGGTCGCCTCATTACAGGAAGGAAGCTATTGAAAGGGTGCAGAGGAGATTTACAAGGATGCTGCCTGGATTGGGTGGCATGCCTTATGAGGATAGGCTGAGAGAGCTCGGTCTTTTCTCCTTAGAGAGACGAAGGATGAGAGGTGACCTGATAGAGTTGTATAAGGTGTTGAGAAGTATTGATTGGGTGGATTCTCAGACGCTTTTTCCCAGGGCTGAAATGGCTGCCGCAAGAGGACACAGGTTTAGCGAGCTGGGGGGGGGAAGGTACAGAGGAGATGTCAGGGTGGGTGCGTGGAATCAGCTGCCGGCAGTGGTGGTGGAAGCAGATTCAATAGGGTCTTTGAAGAGACTTTTGGATGAGTACATGGGACTTAGTAAGATAGAGGGTTATAGGTAAGCTTAGGGTCTTTGAAGAGACTTTTGGATGAGTACATGGGACTTAGTAAGATAGAGGGTTATAGGTAAGCTTAGTAGGTAGGGACATGTTCGGTGCAACTTTGTGGGCCGAAGGGCCTGTTTGTGCTGTAGTTTTTCTATAACCCTTGCTTTGTTTGTCCTGGTAATTTCTATGGGATGGTATGAACAGAGAGGTTTGGGACCAATGTTTTTTGAGGGAGGAGATGATGTTTCATAATCGATGCTCATGGTCTTCACTGGGTGGTGGCAGGATAGGAAACTGGCTGAGGAGATACTGTCCTTAGCAGTTGTTTCAGATTGAAGGGAGGTACAGAGAGTGCTACCCCCACCCCTCCCTCCCCCGAGGGACGTATTAGAGGAGAGAGTGTGGCATAGTGCTCATGTCTGCAGATTCGTTATTCAGAATCACAGCTAATTGATGGTGGGTTAATGGGTTTATTCCCCACCGTGTCAGTGTGTGGGATTTGAGTTCCATGGCCCAGTGGTGAGCATTACTGCTCACAGCACTAGGGACCTGGTTCGATCCCCAGCTTAGGTCACTGCCTGTGCGGATTCTGCACAATCTCCCCCATGTCTGCGTGGCTTCCTCTGGGTGCTCTGGTTTCTTCCCACAGTCCCGAAAGACCTGCTGATTAGGTGGATAGGTCATGCTAAATTGTCCCTCAGTGTACCCAGAGAGGTGTCAGAATGTGGCGACTAGGGGATTTTCACAGTAACTTCATTGCAGTGTTAATATGAGCCTACTTGTGACACTAATAACTAAACTTAAATCAGGAATTATAAATCTCTTAGTGCTGATGACACTATATGTATTGTCATAAAAGCCCATCTGATTCACAAATGTCCTTTGGGGAAGGAAATCTGCTGTCCTTACCCTGTCTGACCGACACGTGACTCCAGAGCCACAACAATGTGGTCAATTCTTAACTGCCTTCAGAAATGGTTGAATAAGATACTCTGTTCAAGGGCATTTAGGGATGGGCAATAAATACTGGCTAGCTAGCGATGCCTACTCAGTCCAAAAGACGTGCTGGTTCGGTGCATTGGCTATGCTAAACTCTCCCTCGGTGTTACCCAAACAGGCGCCAGAATGTGGTATCTAGGGACATAGTTACTTCATTGCAGTGTTAATGTAAGCCTGCTTGTGACATTAATGAATGAATGAATGAAATAATGTGGAAAAATATCAGAAGCCATGCTTATTCTGTAATATATGAACTGGAGTTGGGTTAACAGGACATCAGGCTGATATTGAGAAGTGCCACACAATGTACAATAAAAGCAGTGTCCAGTCAATCGGTTGGAATAGCCCAGTGTTCAGGCAGGAGCATTGCTATGCAAAAACTCCCACTGCAGTCCAGACACAATAGGTTCTGCCTTACTCAATCTCCCCTCAATCTGGTTTCCAATGTGGGCGCCATAAGCATAGACATGGGTCAAGGGTGGAAGAGGAAAAGCACATTGTTAAAATGGTGGCGCGGGCTCGTTGGGCCGAAGGGCCTGTTTCCCATGTTGTTCTTCATTCTTACCTTAGCCTATGCTAGGCATATTGACACTAAATTCCCAGCCCAGCAGCAGAGTGGGAGCATAGGGCGCAGACCCTGTTTCCAGTCCCTCTCCGTCAGCCATTCCCTCTCTCAAGGCCCAACTTTGCTGTTGCTCGACCTTCGGACCCTCCAGCCAGGCTGTGCCACGCTGAAGTACCCTGATAACCACAGTCACCAATGCTACCACGCCGAACAGTGACCATCTCCCAGCCTCGAAAAAGATCAGCTGGTCCACTGCCTGTACCCAACCTGGTACCAAGTTCATTCACCATCCCCTGTCCTCTCTGATTCACTGAGGACCTGTATTAAAATCCTTCCATTCAATTCCCCCACAGTGACTCGATGGTTGGCTCTGCTATCCCACCGTGCCAGGTAGCAAGGTTCAATTCCAGTCTTAGGTCACTGTGCAGAGTTTGCATGTTCTCCCCATGGTGGGTGCATGGGTTTCCTCCCACAGTCCAAAGATGTGCAGGTTAGGTGGATTGGCCATGCTGAATTGTCCCTTCGTGAACAAAGATGTGCAGGTTAGGTGGATTGGCCATGCTAAAGATGTGCAGGTTAGGTGGATTGGCCATGCTAAATTGTCCCTTAGTGAACAAAGATGTGTAGGTTAGGTGGATTGGCCGTGCTAAATTGTCCCTTAGTGAACAAAGATGTGCAGGTTAGGTGGATTGGCCATGCTAAACTTCCCCTTAAGTGTCCAAAGATGTGCAGGTTAGATCGATGTGGGGTAAATACGTGGACTTATACGAATAAGGTCTGGGTAAGATGCTCTTTCAGAGAGTCAGTGCATGGGCTGAAAGGCTTCCTTCTGCACTAAGGTTTCCACGATTCCCCTCTCCCACCGCTTCACCCCGCACCCCCACCCAAATCTCTAACCATCTCCAACTCTTCGAAACCTCCACATCCCTCCAGCTCCTGTGCATCCCCATCTTCCTTGGGCCAGCGGGGGTTAGCCATACCTTGAGTTGCCAAGGCCCCAAGATCCAAGATTGCACTTGTCGCCCTTTTCATCTTGCTACTCCTTCAACTCTGCACCAAAACCGCACATTCAATAGTGCCCTGAACATCAGAGACATCGTGAGCATTTTGGGTGATGGGGTTGGGAGAGGGGGTGGAGAGGAGGGAGAGAGAGCGACACTGAGTCAAAGAGGGAGCTTCCTGGCTAGCTTAGTGTGCGTATATGGAAAGTGGTTGGTAAATGCCTTGCAAACGTATATTTCTGGTCGCCTCACTATAAGGGTGTGATTGCATGGAGGGAATGCAGAGGAGATTCCCCAGGATGCTGCCTGGGATGGAACATTTAAGTTACGGAGAGAGGTCGGGTAGGCTTGGGTTGTTTTTGAAGGAGTGCAGAAGAGGGGGCAACCTGATCAAGTGTACAATATTATGAGGGGGCATGGACAGAGTGGAGAAGGAGCAGCTGTTCCCCTTAGTTGAAGAGTCAGTCAAGAGGGAACATGGGTTCAAGGTGAGCGGGCAGGAGATTTGGGGGGCGGAATTTGAGGCAAAAACTCAGAGGGTGGTGACGGTCTGGAATGCGCTGTCTGGGAAGGTGGTAGAGGCCGGTTGCCTCACATCCTTTAAAAAGTACCTGGACGAGCACTTGGCACATCATAACATTCAAGGCTATGCACCAAGTGCTGGTAAATGGGATTGGGTGGGAGTTCAGAGGTTTCGCGTATGTAGGTGCAGACTTGATGGGCCAAAGGTCCTCTTCTGCACTGAGCGATTCTATGGTCCTCTGACTTGGGAGCTGCGAAGAAAGCTGTGATCCGGGAAGAGTTTGAAACAGAATTTGAAACAGAAATGCGGGCGGCAGGTGGAGAGATTTGGCTTAGGGAGGCGTGATTCAGATAGGGATAGGGGATACTGGAAGGCCGAGTAGTTGTGAGAGCTGGAATCAGAGGAACAGGGAGATTGGGACGGTTGGCTGAAGTGGAGGGAGGGCAGTGGATGAGGGAAGTGGGGATAGAGCGTGGAGTATGGTTGGTTCAGGAGGATAGATGGGGGAAATGACCATGGAGGAGTGTGTGGAGACAACTCAATCCTGAAGGACATCTTCAAGATGGAATCAAGAAGCCCAGAAATGCGCATGTCAGAGGGCAGAATTTTATTTCTCAACAGAAACGAAAACTTTCCAACCATAAATTATGTCAAACAAGATACATTCATTCATTGAAGACAAAAAAAGTCTTACATGGGATTCTTAACTCTCCTGGGTTTTGAAGATGGGGTGGGGGGTGGGCTTATGGCAGTTGCTCCTAGGCCCCTTCACCAGAAAGGGCCCCAAAACCCGGGACAGAATCAGTTGAAACCAGCCGATGTGGCAATGCCCAGAGTGGGCTTCAGCTGGAGTTTTACAGTGCAGTACCAGTCTGGATGTGGGTGGGGGACGGGGAGGTGCAGAGCTGGAAATACAGGGTCAGCTCACCAACCACCCGGCACTCCCCAAATCCTGCATCCAGCTGGGAATGGATCAGACTGAACTGTAGAAATGGGAGTTGAAGTTGAGTGGCTCATTCTCTGTACGAAAGCAACGCAAAGAGTTAAAAATCCCTCATAAGGCAAGTAATACATTTTTTGGGGGGGGGGGGGGGGGGGGGGGGGGGGGTGAGGGGGGAGTAGGATTTGACCCACAGTTTGAAGGGAGGTTAAAATGGGAAGTGGACTGGTACTATGAGCTGACCGAGCCTTGCGTTGTTACGGATGGGGGGGTGGTGGACGAACAAAGGAGCGGGGTGGGGGGGGTCCCCTCTGGTGCATCGCAATCCCCATCTTAATGAGGCAATTGTTGTGATTAAATGACTTTGTGAGGATGCGATTGGTAAGATTTGCTCTTCGAGTGAACAAAGGGAGGTGGGAGGGAGGGGGGAGTGGAAGGATAAGAAGAGATCAAGTGAGCTTGGTGCCAGTTTTGATTTCATAGTCAGGTTACCCAGTTTGTTAATTACACTCCAGGTTCAACATGTCCTGTTGATTTAAACTCGTATTACGATGGCTCAGAGAAACTCTCTTCACCAACACAAGGCACTGATCTCAAACATCCTTCCACGCCCTCTCAGCCCACAGTGCAAACACGCGGTCTTCAAATTCTCAGGTCAGTCAAACCCTGCAGCCCTTTGGGGTAGTTCCAGTTTCATAAGGGTGGCACAGTAGTTAGCATTGCTGCCTCACAGCACCAGGGACCCGGGTTCAATTCCGCCCTTGGGTGACTGCCTGTGTGGAGTTTGCATGTTCTCCCCTGCGTGAGTTTCCTCTGTGCTCTGGTTTCCTCCCACAGTCCGAAAGATGTGCTGGTTAGGTGGATTGGCCATGCTAAATTGCCCCAGAGTGCCCCAGGATGGTAGGTTAGGTGGATTGGCTGTGCTAAATTGCCCCAGACTGTCCCAAGATATGTAGGTTAGGTGGATTGGCCATGCTAAATTGCCCCAGAGTGCCCCAGGATGTGTAGGTTAGGTGGATTGGCTGTGCTAAATTGCCCCAGAGTGCCCCAGGATATGTAGGTTAGGTGGACTGGCCATGCTAAATTGCCCCAGAGTGCCCCAGGATGTGTAGGTTAGGTGGATTGGCCATGGTAAATTGCCCCAGAGTGCCCCAGGATGTGTAGGTTAGGTGGATTGGCTGTGCTAAATTGCCCCAGAGTGTCCCAAGATATGTAGGTTAGGTGGATTGGCCATGGTAAATTGCCCCTTGGTGTACCAAGATGTATAGGTTAGGTAGATTGGCCATGCTAAATTGTCTCCTAGTGTCAGGGGGATTAGCAGAGTAAATACGTGGGGTTAAGGGGATAGGGCCTGGGCAGGATTGTGGTCGATGCAGACTCGATGGGCCGAATGGCCTCCTTCTGCACTGCTGGAATTGTCTGCCTCACTGATGTGGAGTCCAGCTTTTTTTGGATGCCAGGTTCAAATTGCCACTGGGGCTGCCCTGGCGTCCTCTCCATTGCCTCTGCAGGTTGCAGAGGCTGCGGTGTTAGGAAGCATGGTGGGGACACAAACTTTCCTTGGAGGTGGTTGGGGGAGGGCGACACTCCAATGGGAGGAGACCCCAAACGGGGATTGGTTTAGTTTTAAGAGGAATCAACCCAAGTGAAAGATGGGGGGATAGGGAGGTGAAAACAGAACGGGAGGGTGGAGTTAAATCTGGGAGAGTGGCACCTGATCAAATACATCAATGGACAAGTGGCGTCAATAATACCTGACGTACAATGAAAACGTGAGCGACGCGCCATTAATCTGGGACGGGGTCATGGGAGAAAAGGCCCAATTCATCAACCGGGCACTGTGTGGGTGGGCGAGACACATTTGCCCTCTGGATACTCAAGTGAAAACGACCCTCCACATTGTGAGGATTTGTCCCTAAGTAGCATTGCCGTGTGAGCAACACTCCACCCATCCCCCAGCAAAAGCAAGGCCCAGGGCAGGAAACACAACACCCCACCCCCTTCCCTCCCCCCCCCACCCCGTTCCCCCAGTACCAGTCCCTTCCCCGGGGTACAACATACTGTACAGACACCGAGCAATGCTTGCTTCAGTTCGAGATTAATTTGTTTAACTTACTGCAAAAAGACACCAAGAAAATCGGAGAAACAAGAAGCCGTATCGCCACTGGTATTGGGAGCTCAAAAATAGAAAAGAGCGGTTCTGCAGCATGCAAATCACCCCCTCCACGATGCGTCATTAGCCCCCTGCTAACGCTGCGCTGGCTCGTAAAAAAAAAAATCAAAGCATTCAAACTCCGTTTGGAAAGAAAAACAAGATTGTCAGTCCTTCTATTTTGCAAACATTGATTGGAACTAATTGACAAAAGAGAGAAAAATAACAAGACTTCACAAGGTTAGATTGCACGTCAAGGGCGGCCGTAAGTGTTGTTCCACTTTCTGTACTCGCCGTACATGAGTGCCAAGTCGCAGAATCAAACGCTCACTGGTTACGCAGTCAGGTGGAGGCTTGAGATTCTCAAGTTTCAGCCCTTTACAGATTACTTCCTTATTTCCGCTATCAGTCAAAAGCTAACGTCTGCCCATCTCTTCTCTCCCAGTGCTGCCCTTGCCATTGTGAATGAAGGAGGTGTACTCTGGGAGAGTAACCCCCCACCCCAGGAAAATCTGTCTATTCATCTCGACCCAGTCTCTACACTGGATCCCATCTTGATCTAGTGCCTACATTGGATCCCGTCTTCATCCAGTCTCCTCAATGGGTCCCATCTTGACCCAGTCTCCACACTGGATCCCATCTTGACCCAGTCTCCACAGTGCATCCCATCCCGACCCAGTCTCCTCAATGGGTCCCATCTTGACCCAGTCTCCACACTGGATCCCATCTTGACCCAGTCTCCACAGTGCATCCCATCCCGACCCAGTCTCCTCAATGGGTCCCATCTTGACCCAGTCTCCACACTGGATCCCATCTTGACCCAGTCTCCACAGTGCATCCCATCCCGACCCAGTCTCCACAGTGGATCCCATTTGGATCCAGTGTCCACACTGGATCTCTCCGGTGATCCATCAGGAACAGAAACCATCTAAGGATTTTGGACTTCTCAATATTGACTTGCATTTGGCCCCTGGCTGCTATAATGGAGGTGAAACCTCTCGACTACTGGGCTGGAGGCAGAATTGTCACCATCAGGGCTGGAGGGCTGGGGAGGGTGGTGGTGCGTGATGGTCACTGCTTCACACCCAGGCCCATACAGGAATGTTTATGGCTCCAAGACTGGATGGAGCCTTGGGGTAGGCGAGGAAACCCAATGACTAACTGATAAGAAACGTAATGACAGTCACACAGATAAACTTGCAAGGCTTGCAAATTGACAAGCAATTTCCAACTGCTTAAAGCGCCCCATATATATGGCACAATGGTCAAAGAAGCAGATTCAAAGGATGCCAAACAAACAGCCACTCTGGAAAGATTTGGGAGGAGAGGCACAAACAGGGCAGGATAGGGGAGGAAAGCTACCTTCTCACTTGTCCCAAGAACAAAGAACTCGATCATTTTCTCGCCTTCATCTGGCTGCCATGGAAAGCTAACCTTCAGCGGGAAATGCTCGATCGTGGCAGGTTTAATTCTTTGGAAAGCCATCGCGCAGTTGGCTCCACCTTTGAGCTTCTCAACTCTGACCGAGAGAGAAAAGGCGCCCAACGCCACTCCTCGCCTTTACCTTCCTGCCTAGCTTGGGGAAACCCGGGTCAATTTGGCGGGACTTTTCCACTGTCTGCCCCTCGCCGGTCCAATTCCGTGGCGGGTGGGATGTGGCGTTATTTGGGGGTGGGAACACGGAGGTCAGCACAGCACCAGGGACCCAGGTTCGATTCCCGGCTTGGGTCACTGTCTGTGTGGAATTTGCACGTTCTCCTCCCTGTGTCTGCGTGGGTTTCCTCCGGGTGCTCCGGTTTCCTCCCAGTCTGAAAGACGTGCTGGTTTGGGTCCGCTGGCCATGCTAAATTCTCCCTCAGTGTTACCCAAACAGGCGCCAGAGTGTGGGGACTAGGGGGATTTTCACAGTAACTTCATTGCAGTGTTAATGTAAGCTGACTTGCGACACTAATAAATAAACTTTATACTCACCATTAGCTATGTCATGTGAGAAGGGCGCGTTACAGCAATGATTAACTGAGTAAAAGACTTGTTCCCATCACCTACTCCTTGATAAATAATTTCTAAGGGAAATGTGATCACCTTCAGCCAGACCCTTTAGAGTTCAGGGAAATATGAGTTCCGGCGATCATTCACCCTCATCAAATGCCCTACTTTTGAAACGCGCGTGGAACCTAGACACAATATCTAAACATCCACCCTCATCTTCATCGTCCTGTCCTCCTCCTATAAAAAAAACTTGTGTTCACACAACACTTTGATCCCAAAATATAAGATTACCACTGAAGCCTACTTAAGTCGGAGGGGAGGGAGGAAAGTTTATCTTTGAAATGGAAGATGTCCTCTATTGAATCAGGACTGTGGTGGTGAAGAGGCCCTGGCGTTAAATAAGGATCAGCCCACCCCCACCCCACCCTCCCCAGCAACTTTTCCAAACGGATGCACTGTAAATGGAAGCAGCATCATCATTAGGTGTGGCGTTTCGCATTCTGACTGAATGGAAAGGGCAGCGTCCAAGCACGCTGACTCACTGCCAGAGACCTGGGTTCAATTCTAGCCTCGGGTCACTGTCTGTGTGGAGTCTGCGTGTTATCCCAGTGTCTGCAAGGATTTCCTCCGGGTGCTCCAGTTTCCTCCCACACTCCAAAGACGTGCGCGTTAGGTGGATTGGCCATGCTAAATTACCCCTTAGTGTCCTTAGTAGGTTAGAGGGATTAGCGGGGTTAATATATGGGGTTATGCGAATAGGGTCTGGGTGGGATTGGCGCTGGTGCAGTCTCGATGGGCCAAATGGCCTCCTCTGCACTGTATGGTTTCTTTCTATGATCTCCCTTGCTTCTAGTTTCGACGTACAGATCAGCCAGAATGAAGGAGCAGGTTTGAGAGACTGGATGGCGGCCCACCCCACCCCGTCCCTGCGCGACCAGAGAGCCACGCTGTTTGAACAGCGCACAGGGAACTCTGCAGACAGTACAGGGAATGTGGAGCAGACACATCATGGGATGTATCTTCTTGATTACTTCTTTTAAAACCACAGGCAGCACACGGTGCCCTATAAGAGACAGCCAGAGAGATTTGAGTAGTCTAGGGGGCTTCCACGGTAACAATTTTAAAAGCGAATTTCAGAGCAGCTGTTCCATCTGGCTGGGATCGCTTTTTATCCTGTGTGTGGCCCAGGAGGAGGGGCGGGGGAAAAGAGAGGGAGGGTATAGAGGGTGGTACCAGAGGGGGTTGGGGGGCGGGGGGTGCAGGGAAGGTATGGGCAGGTTGCAATTGGTGAAATGTAACTTTTTTTATTCATTCTTGGGAGATGGGTGTCACTGGCTGGGCCAGCATTTATAGCCCTGCCCCAGTTGCCCTTGGAGAGCAGCTGAGAGTCAACCACATTGCTATAGTTCTGGAGTCACATGTAGGCCGGACCGGGTAAGGATGGCAGATTTCCTTCCCTAAAGGACACGAATGAACCAGATGGGTTTTTGCTACAATGGCTTCATGGTCATCAGTAGATTCTTAATTCCAGATTTATTTTTAATTTTTTTTTATTGAATTCATCTGCCGTGGTGGGATTCGAACCCGGGTCCCCAAAGCATTGGTTGAGTTTCTGGATTACTAGTCTAGTGAAAATACCACTGGGCCATCGCCTTCCCAACTCGTGCACTATATGTTAATCATGGGGTGGGGGAGAATTCTGTGCTCCAGTGCTGTTGGGAAAAACAATTATTCAACATTTTAAGCCCACGGAGAGAATAATTTGGACTAAATGATGAGGGAGTGAGAGGCCACTCAAGTCATTCTGTGCCCTTCACATTTTGCCACTCACGTCTGTGCTAACAGGTATCAAAACCAACCGAGAGAGAGAGAGAGATTTATCAGATTTAACTGATAGTACATGGACAAATCTTTGCAGGCAAGACAGTGAAGGAGTAGACTTAACCAGACACTTGGAATACATGAAACAGTCTGGAATCTCTTCAGTTAGGCCTAGAATGGTGGCACAGTGGTTAGCACCGCTGCCTCATGCAGCCAGGGACCCGGGTTCAATTCCGGCCTGGGGTCAATGTCTGTGCGAAGGCTGCACATTCTCCTTGTGTCTGCGTGGGTTTCCACTGGGTTCCTCTGGTTTCCTCCCACAGTCCAAAGGTGTGCGGGTTAGGTTGATTGGCCGTGCTAAATTTCACCTTAGTGTCTGGGGTTAGCAGGGATTACGGGTACAGGGCCTGGGTGGTATCGTAAGTGCAGGCTTGATGGGCCGAATGGCCTCCTCCTGCGCTGTGGGGAATCTATGATGCTAATAAGGCCAATCAAACACATCTTGTGTGGACATTTTAAGATGACCCTTCAATAAAAATGGTGCACTGTGGTGCTTCTGCGTCTTATTTTCTCCCCCCTCGCCCCAAAACCACCCTACCTGGGGTGGACTATGATCAAGTCAAAGCAGCAATGGAGCGAACCACACCTTTCCCGCAACAACACGTGACTTGAACAACAATTGATTGCTTTCTGCGCAACTGGTCACTTGTTGGGGACTCACAAAAGGAATTTGCCAAACTATTATTTTCCCCCCAATGTTAGTTCTACTCTAAAATAAACAGCAACAACGACGACAAAGAAAAATAACAAAAACACAAAAAAAAAAGCAACCCCAAAACAGTCGAACTGCCAGTCTGGGCTCAAACCAAGTTCTCCCTAACTGTCCATTTCTGGAACCTGGTGTGAGGTGGCACAGATTGGGTGGCATGAGTAATTGGTGCTGCCTACCCCCCACACTAGAACAGCAGCTCATTTTACGATCACCATTATTCTTCATCCCGTTCCCCCTCCCCACTCCTTCCTCTCCATCCAACACCCACCCACCCCCACTCCCTTTTGCACCCTCCCACAACGCAACCCCAACCAGTGCGCACACTCAGTCCACGCGACCTGCCACCAACAACAAGCAGCAGCCTGGCCTTTGCAAGGGGAAAGTAATGCCGGCTAGGTAGGTCACCAAGCTGTCAAATTCCTTCTCTGGAAAAGGAGGGGGGGGCGGTGGGAAAAGAAACATTAAAATGGAATAAAAGAAAACAGCTTCATCGACAATGTCTTGAGGCACGAGATCCACTTTGAGTTCCACAGAAACCTTTCCGAGGCCGGTTAAGTCTGGCCTTGAAGCTCTGATCTACAAAATGCACCGTCCTACTTATTTACAGGATCCAACTCTTCAGTAGTCCGACATCTTGTCCCTTTACCAGTTCATGATTGTGTTCCTGTTTAATGTCATGAAGTAAACTTGACTGCTCCCGCCTGAACGGACAGAGGCAAAAAACACCTGTGGGAAATCAGAAGGGTGGCAGTGAGAGGGGCACTAGAAAGGTGTCGCTCAAACAAGAGGCTGCGCCTGTCACTTTGGCTGCTTTTACTCATTCTCCGTTGTTGGAGCTGGTTTAGTTCCGGTGGCTGGAAAGCTGGTTAGTGGTGCGGAGCGACGGGAACAGAGTGGGTTCAGTTCCTGTACTGGTTGAGGTTATTCATAAAATCCCTACAGTGGAGGAGGAGGCCATTCAGTCCATCGGGCCCGCACCAGCGACAATCCCACCCAGGCCCTATCCCTGTAACCCCACGTATTTACCCTGCTAATTCCCCCTGAAAATAAGGGGCAATTTAGCATGGCCAATCCACCTAAACCTTTGATCTTTGGCCATGCTAAATTGCCCCTCAGCATCCAAAGATCATAGAATCTCTACAGTGCAGAAGGAGGCCATTTGGCCCATCGAATCTGCACGGGCCACAATCCCACCCAGGCCCTATCCCCATAACCCCACACATTTACCTAGACACCCTGACACTCAGGGGAAATTTATCATGGCTAATCTACCTAACTTGCACATCTTTGGACTGTGGGAGGAAGCCAGAGCACCCAGAGGAAACCCACGCAGCCACGGAGAGAACGTGCAAACTCCGCACAGACAGTGACCCAAGCTGGGAATCGAACCCGGGTCCCTGGCACTGAGACAGGAGTGCTAAGCACTGTGCCACTGTGCTGCCCACTGTGCAGGTTAGGTGGATTGGCCATGCTAAACTGCCCCTTAGTGTCCAAAGATATGCAGATTAGGTGAATTAGCCATGGTAAAATGTGTGGGACTTACGCCGATTGGGTGTGGGATTGGGCCTAGATAGAGTGTTCTTCCAAAGGGATGGTGCAGACTTGATGGGCCAAATGGCCTCTTCGGTACTGTAGCGATTCTATGATTCTCTGTTCTTGCATGTAGGAGTAACATTGCTTGCACTGATAAGCTGGATGATGGATGCAGGGCCTGGATCAATCCAGGCGCCTTTAATGATGGGTGCAGGGCCTGGATTAATCCTGGGGCCTTTAGTGATGGGTGTGGGGCCGAGATCAGGCCTGGGGCCTTTAGCAATGGGTAATCGGTTTGGATCAGCTCCGGGGACTTTACCAATGTGTGTAGGATCTGCATTAGCTCTGGGGACTTTAGCGATGGGTGTAGGGCCTGATCAGCCCTGGGGTCTTTAGTGATGGGTGTAGGGCCCTGGATCAGGCCTGGGGCCTTCAGTGATAGGTGTCGGGCCTGATCACCCCTGGGGTCTTTAATGATGGGTGTAGGGCCAAAGGGAGTCAATATAAGAGAGGGAGATCAAATTATTGGTGGAGCAAAATGTATTTTAAGTCCACGTAGGAGGTATTCCAGCAAACCCCCAACCTCCCTGCAATATCCAGTAAGAGTGAGATAAATAAACTCCTCCACGACCATCGATGTGTTGGCCAGGAGTCAATGTGTGAGTTTGTGTCCAAGAGAATGTTGCTGTTCTCTCTCCCCTCAAACTTTTGCGAACTGAATACTTATCCTCAATCACGCCTATCTTGTCCCCTCAGCCTGTGAAGGCCCAGGTGTGTACACTGGGAGATGGACGGGTCGGGTTGAAGGAGAAAGGTTTGTAAAGACTCAGTTACATGCGCCACCTTCACCCGAGGTACTATACACTGCGAGTTCTACACACAGCCTGTGTGTGGTTCCCTACATCGCACGTTACCTTGTCGTTCCGTTCACAGAGGAACTTTAGCCGCTGCGCTCTTTTATGCATGAAAACTCCATCAAGGTGACCCGTCTCCACTGATCGGATTTCGATTGCCTTCTCGCCCCAACCCATGATTTGGTTCGAGCAGATGTACGCTGCACAAATACACAATTAAAGCTCAGTTAAAGTTTATTTATTAGTGACAAGTAGGCTAACATTAACATTAGCATTGCTGCCTCACAGCACCAGGGAACCGGGTCCAATTCTGGCCTTGGGGGATTATCCGTCTGCATGTTCTCCCTGGGTTTCCTCCGGGTGCTCCGGTTTCCTCCCACGCTCCAAAGATCTGCAGGTTAGGTGGATTGGCCATGATAAATTGTCCCTTAGTGTCCAAAGATGTGTGGATTAGATGAACCGGCCATGCTAAATTGTCCTTGGTGTCAAGGAGATTAGCAGGGTAAATACATTGGTTATGATGACAGGGCCTAGACAGGATTGTTGTAGGTGCAGGCTCAATGGGCCAAATGGCCTCCTTCTGCACTGCAGGGATTTTATGATTCTATGAACACTGAAACAAAGTTACTGTGAAAATTCCCTAGACGTCACAATAAAGGGCAATCTAGAATGGCCAATCAACCTACCCTGCACAACTCTGGACACTGAGCGAAAATTTAGCATGGCCAATCCACCTAACCTAATTTTTTAGTGGAATCACAAGTAGGCTTACATTGCCTCATGGAGTGATCTTGTCATCGTAATGTGAGCTTGTGCCAGGTTTTGCTGCAATTCATGTTGGTCACACTTCTTTTTTTCGCTGACTTTTAAGTTTATTTATTGGCGTCACAAGCAAGGCTTACATTAACACTGCAATGAAGTTACATTGAAAATCTCCTCGTCGCCACACATAAGAACATAAGAAATAGGAGCAGGAGTAGGCCATCCAGCCCTTCGAGCCTGCCCCGCCATTCAATAAGATCATGGCTGATCTGTCGCGGCTCAGTTCCACTTTCCCGTCCTCTCTCCATAACCCTTAATCTCCTCTCCTATCAAAAACCCATCAACCCGCGTCTTAAAAATATTTAGCGAGGCAGCCTCCACCACTTCAACGGGCAGAGAATTCCAGAGATTCACCACCCTTTGAGTGAAGAAGTTCCTCCTCAACTCCGTTCTAAACCGCCCCCCCTTTTATCTTGAGGCTGTGCCCCCTAGTCCTATTCTCTTTTTTGAGCGGGAAGAGTCTCTCCACCTCTATCCTATCCATCCCATTCATCATCTTATACGTCTCAATGAGATCTCCTCTCATTCTTCTAAACTCTAACGAGTACAAGCCCAGTTTATTCAGCCTCTCCTCATAGCTCAACCCCCTCAACTCCGGTATCAGCCTCGTAAACCTCTTCTGCACTCCCTCCAAGGCCAAAATATCTTTGCGCAGGTGCGGCGCCCAAAAATGCACACAGTACTCCAGTTGCGGCCTCACCAATGCCCTATACAGCCGCAGCAAGACCTCCCTACTTTTATATTCAATCCCCCTCGCTATGAAGGCCAGCATCCCATTCGCCTTCCTGACCACCTGCTGCACCTGCAAGCTGGGTTTTTGCGACTCATGCACAAGGACCCCGAGGTCCCTCTGCACCGTCGCCTGCTGCAGTTTTTCGCCCCGTAAGTAATAGTCCTTCCTACCATTCTTCCTACCAAAGTGGACCACCTCACACTTGCCAACATTAAATTCCATTTGCCAGTTCCTGGCCCATTCGCCCAGCCTATCTAGATCCTTCTGCAGACTCTCCACACCCTCCGCACAATTTGCCGTTCCCCCAATCTTGGTGTCATCAGCAAATTTTGACACTCTACACTCGGTTCCCTCCTCCAGATCATCTATATAAATGGTAAAAAGCTGAGGCCCCAGCACCGACCCCTGGGGCACTCCACTAGTCACCATCCACCAATCCGAATAGCATCCGTTGACCCCCACTCTCTGCCTCCTATTTGACAACCAATCCTCTATCCACGCTAACACCCTACCCCCAACTCCATGTCCCTCGACCTTCTGCAATAACCTCTTGTGAGGCACTTTGTCAAACGCCTTCTGAAAATCTAGAAAGACCACATCCACCGGCTCTCCTCTATCCACCGCCCTAGACACATCCTCATAGAACTCCAGTAAATTTGTCAGACACGACTTCCCTTTAATGAAACCGTGCTGCGTCTGCTCTATCAAGCAATTCCCTTCAAGATGCCTCGCAATTTCCTCCTTAATGACAGATTCTAACATTTTACCTACCACAGACGTTAAACTAACCAGCCTATAATTCCCCGCCTTTTGCCTGGCACCCTTCTTAAACAACGGCGTAACATTAGCCGTTTTCCAATCATCCGGCACTTCCCCGGAATCCAGCGACGTTTGGAAAATAACCACCAAGGCATCCACTATCACCTCCGCCATTTCTTTCAGAACCCTTGGATGCATTCCATCCGGTCCTGGGGACTTGTCCACAATCAGCCCCTCCAGTCTGTCGAGCACCGCCTTTCTAGTAACAGTAATGTCATTAAGACCCTCCAGTCCTACCACCTTTCCATCGCTAACACCCGGCAAATTATTCACGTCCTCCTCCGTGAAGACAGAAACAAAAAAGTTATTCAATACCTTAGCCATATCCCCATCCCCTACCACTAGGTCCCCTTTCTCATCCTCTAAAGGACCAACATTCACCCTAGCCAGCCTCTTCCTTTTTATATATTTATAAAAACTCTTGCTATCCTTTTTTATATTAAGCGCTAGCCCAGCTTCATAGTTTCTCCTACCCTTCCTTATCAACTTCTTTGTCAATCTTTGCTGACATTTAAACCTCTCTCAATCCTCTTCTCGCCCACTACTCTTAGCTACTCTAAATTCCTCCGCTTTTAGTTTAACACTTCCCTTCACCTCCTTCGTTATCCACGGCTTATTACCTCTCCTCCTACTATCCTTTTTGACCATCGGAATAAATTTCCGTTGAGCACCAAGAAAGATCTCCTTAAAGATCCTCCACTGCTCCTCAACAGACCCTCCCTCAAACGCGCTCTCCCAGTCCACATTCGCCAATTCTTCTCTCATCCTACCGTATTCCCCTCTATTCAAACAAAGGACGCGTGTCCGGGAACCCACTTTCTCCTCCTCCATCTGCACCAGAAACTCCACCATACAATGATCACTCTCCCCAAGAGGATCCTTCACCACAAGGTCCCTAATTCTACCCGCTTCATTACATAGCACCAGATCCAAGATAGCTCGCTCCCTCGTTGGCTCCAACACACACTGTTCGAGGAAACTATCCCGGCAGCATTCCAAGAACTCTTCCTCGAGCCCCCACGTCCAACATGGGTCGACCAATCAATATGCAGATTGAAATCCCCCATAACTACGGCCGTCCCATTCCTGCACGCTGCACTTATTTGCGTGTTAACAGCCCGCCCCATCTCCAGATCATTATTCGGGGGCCTATAGACGACACCCACCAGCGTCTTCCTCCCTTTGCTGTTCCTAATCTCCACCCACAACGATTCCACCCTCTGCTCCTTGGCTCCAATATCATCCCTTGCTACCACCGTGATGCTATCCTTAATCAGCAGAGCTACGCCCCCCCCTTTTCCCTCCTGCCTATCCTTCCTAAACACTTGATAGCCCTGTACATTCAGCTCCCAGTCCCTGTCACCCTGCAGCCACATCTCTGTAATGGCCACCAGATCGTATCCATTTGTGTCGATCTGCGCCATCAGCTCATCCACTTTATTCCGAATGCTTCGTGCATTCAGATAAAGTGCTTTCATCCCAGCCTTCACCTGGACCCTATTTGCCGCAACGCCACCAACTATACTCACGCCCCCTACTCCCTCTATTATTGGGACATCCTCGGCCTCTTCCCTTACATGTACACTCTCCTTAACTTTAGACCTC
This sequence comes from Carcharhinus amblyrhynchos, assembly GCF_965287045.1. NCBI lineage: Eukaryota > Metazoa > Chordata > Chondrichthyes > Carcharhiniformes > Carcharhinidae > Carcharhinus > Carcharhinus amblyrhynchos. Next base: position 109,071 of record NW_027649868.1, read on the forward strand.
GTAAGGTCACCTACCCTCGCACCCTCCCCCCCCCCCAATTAGTTTAAAGCCCTGTCTACAGTCCTCTTTACTCGATTCGCCAGCACTCTGGTCCCAGCACGGTTCAGACCAATCCCTGAGCCACCCATTCACTTCCTTAATCCTGTCAACCCTACGCCCATCTGCACACGGTTCAGGCAGTAGCCCAGAGATAACCACCTTGTCGGTTCTACTTTTTAATTCCATTCCCAGCTTTTCACACTCCCTCCCCAGATCCTCAGTCTGCATTTTGCTTACGTCGCCGGCACCCACATGAACCACAACGACTGGATTCTCACCCTCCCACTCCAGGTTCCTCTGCAGCCCAGCTGCGACATCCCGGACCCGAGCACCAGGCAGACAACACACCCTTCTGTGCACTTTGTCATTGTGACAAAGGACAGTGTCAATACCCTTCACCCCACTATCCCCAATAACTACTACGTTCCTTTTCCCTTTCTCTTTGCCTATGTCCTGCTGCAGCACTGTACCGTGTGCAGCTTGCTCACCAACCTCACCTGCCTCGTTCTCGTCCAGCCTGGAAGCAAGAACCTCAAACCTGTTATGCAGATTAAGAGGCTGAGGCCTCCGCTCCTCACCCCCCTTCCTCCTCCTAGCAGCCCCCTCTTGTCCCTGACCCTTAGAGTTAGCCAGTCTAGGGGGGGTGGATGTCACTTGCACCCCATTGACAATGGCACCCTCTCTCCCCTTGATGAGCCTCAGTGCCTGTAGCTCAGAGGCCAGCTCATTTACCCTGAGCTGGAGCTCCTCCAGCAACCGGCACTTACTGCAGACATGGTCACTGGGATGAACCCTAGGGTCCACCAGTTCCCACATCATACAGAAACCACACATCACATGCCCCTCCATTATTCACTGTAGTAGTTTTGAAAAAATTTTTTTTGTTTTTCAAACGAACTCACCTGGCCTTTTTTCCTTCCAGCCCTTTTTGATATTAAGCCCTAGTAGCTCACTCTGCTTCCCGCTCAGACGCTGCCCGCTGTCTACACCAGGCCTCCTTTTAAACCTGGCGCTGATTTAAAGCTGATGGCCCACAACTGCCTGTTAACCACTCCCTCAGAATTCTTAAAGCAGTAAATACAATAAATAAATGCTTTAAACAGTTCTACAAAGAACAAAGTGCTTTAAACTTATTTTAAACAGGTTTTTAACAGGTAAAATCTTAGCTCTCTGCTCCTTCACTCGTCTGCTCCAGCAAACAATGGAAGGCTTCACCTTGTGGTCAGTTGATATTTAAATCTGATGGCCCACAACTGCCTGCTAACCACTCCCTCAGAATTCTTAAAGCAGTAAATACAATAAATAAATGCTTTAAACAGTTCTACAAAGAACAAAGTGCTTTAAACTTATTTTAAACAGGTTTTTAACAGGTAAAATCTTAGCTCTCTCTCTGCTCCTTCACTCGTCTGCTCCAGCAAACACTCCGGTGCCTGTTCGGGTACGTGGAGGAAGAATTTAGCATGGCCAACGCACCCTAACCAGCACGTCTTTCGGACTGTGGGAGCAAACCGGAGCACCCGGAGGAAACCCGCGCAGACACGAGGAGAACGTGCAGACACCGCACAGACTATAACCTGGGCCAGGAATCAAACCCTTACGTAGGAAGCATAGGAGGTAGCCAGCTTCAGCAAGGAATATCTGACTTTAAAATGATTGTTCACAGGGTCTCACAGGTCAGTCAGTATTCAATAGCAACAATTTATGTTATAAATATTATAATTATATATTATAAAGAACCTTCAGTATAACAAGGGCACTTCACAGGAGTCCTATGACACTGAGCCACACAGTAAGGTATTAGGACAGATGAACAAAAGCTGAGTCAAAATGATAAGATTTAAGGAATGTTTTGATGGGAGTAATGATGGGATTTAGGGAGGGAATGCCAGAGGTCAGGTAACTGAAGGTAGGTCTGTCAATGGTGGAGCAATGAAAATCGGGAATGCACAAGAGGATGAAATGAGAGGAATGGAGAGATCTTGGAGGGTTGTAGGGTGGGCACGAGAATAAAATATTAAACACTTCTACGATCCAGCAGGTTCTGCTCCACAGGAGAGTCCAGTGAGGATAGACCTGGGACTAGTCAATGACAGCCCTGTGTTTGAGAACCGGTTGACACTCACCTAATCTCGCTCAAAGGTCTCGCTCGAAGATTTAGGTTGATTGGCCATGGTAAATTGACCCTCGTGGCGGAGAAGGGGGGGAATTAGCAGGGTAAATATGTGGGGCCTGGGCGGGATTGTGCTCAGTGCAGACTCGATGGACCAAATGGCCTCCTTCTGCTCTGTAGGGATTCTGCGATATGACAATGACCCCCTCATTAAGGAGGCCGCCTCTTTGAGACCTGTTGGGACAGTCACAGGGAAAGTACAGAGTAAGGAGAAAGGTCACACCACGAGCAACTTACCAACGGAGGTCGGCATCTCGCCCCATTGCAACACCACGTCCTTGGTGATACGACCGTACGTGTTCACGTAGACACCCTCGTCTTCATAGCAAAGAAGCATCTCCATTCCAGCAGTGTTGGGTAAGATTACAATGGCATGAGGCACTACATGGGTCTGAATCTAGATGGAGAAACCAAATGGTTAAGAGGTACAACCTGTGCACACGGGACCAGGAGGCCTTAAACCCCTTCCACTGTTTGATAATAGCTGATATCCATCTCAATTTCATCTACCCATTCTGATCCATGTCCCACACCCAACAGAAATCCATCCATCCATCTATTTACCCATCAGTTCCAATTGGTGCCCAGTATACACAGCAAGGGGTGATTTCCAAATTTTGCTTTTATAATGTTTCAGAGACCCTGCCTGTTTTTATTGCTCACCTTTCTATGTTTCAAGGAACACAAGTTTATCTTCACAATCTACCCTCATCAACCAACACTGTATGTTTCAGTGTCATTCTGAACCTTTGCTGTACTCTCTCTCCAGGACCAAGACATCACACCTGGGATTTATTTGCCAGACCTGAACACAGAAACCCAACAGTGCAGAAGGTGGTCCTTCAGCCCATCAAATCTGCACCGACAACAATCCCACCTTGCCCTCATTCCCATCATCCCACAGATTTAATCCCCCTGTCACTGAAGGACAATTTAGCATGGCCAATCCACCTAACCCGCACATTTTTAGACATTAAGGGTCAATTTAGCATGGCCAATCAACCTACTCTGCACATCTTTGGACTGTGGGAGAAAATCAGAACACCCGGAGGAAACCCACGCAGACATGGGGAGAATGTGCAAACTCCACACAGACAGTGACCCAAGCTGGGAATCGAACCCAGGTCCCTGGACACTGTGAGGCAGCAGTACTGCCCCTCTGTAGATCATATCACAATTTGGCCTGAGACAGCTACGTTGAGATATACAGCTAATGTTTTGCCATTTGATCCACTCCTATTTGATGATTATGAGTGGAAAGCTGCTAGTTTGTCTCTTCCTCAGTGGCAGGCTGAGGTGGCATTCCGGATCTCTCTCTGTCGGCCAGCCAGATTGCCTCTTCAACCTATCGTCAAAGTCTGACACCAGCGAAAATTCCACCACTCTTAACACTTATCCCACAGGAGACCACCTCACCCCCTCCAAGCTTCCAGATGCATGATTCCATGGGGACCAGACAGCATGCAGCCTCTTTCCAAGAGGCCAGCTCTCACCAGAGCCTGGGTGCTTAGGGTCAAGTGCAACCAACAATTTGTATGGCATGAATTTGAACGTGCGTCTGTGTGTTTCCTCCCACAGTCCAAAGATGTGTGGGTTAGGTTGATTGGCCATGCTAAATTGACCCTTAGTGTCCAAAAATGTGCGGGTTAGGTGTGTCCTCACAAGACAGCGGTCACTGTCATTCACAGAATCATGAAGTGCAGAAGAGGCGTTTCGGCCCATCGAGTCTGCACTGACATACAAGAAATACCGCCCATCTAATCCCATTTACCAGCACTGGGCCTTGAATGTTCTGACTTGACAAGTGCTCATCCAATACATTTTAAAGGACTGAGGCAACCCTCCTCACATCCCACACCATTACCACCCTCTGGGTAAAAAGGTATTTCCTCATATCCCACCTAAACCCTGCCCTTCACCTTGAACCTATGTCCCCTTGTGACCGACCCTCAGGTCCCCCTCAGTCTTCTCCGCTCCAATGAAAACAACCCAAACCTACCCAATCTCTCTTCATAACTTAAATGCTCCATCCCAGGCAGCATCCTGGTGAATCTTCCCTGCACCTCCTCCAGTGCAATCACACCCTTCCTATAATGTGGCGATCAGGGCTGCACACAGTACTCCAGCTGTGGCCTCACCAATGTTCTATATAACTCCAACATGACCTCGCTGCTTTTGTAATCTAAGCCTCGGTTGATAACGGCAAGTGTCCCATGTGCCTTTTTCACCACCCTACTAACATGCCCTTCCCGCCTTCAGAGATCTGTGGACAAACACCCCATGGTCCCTTTGTTCCACAGAATATCTTTCTGTCATGCCATTCATTGAATACTTCCTTGTCAACCGATTCCTTCCAAAGTGTTATCACCTCACACTTTTCAGGGTTAAATTCCATCTGCCACTAATCTGCCCTTTGGACCATGCTGTCAGTTAGCTCAGTTAGCTGGACCGCTGGTTTATGATGCACAGCGATGCCAATTGTGCGGGTTCAATTCCCATACCAGCTCAGGTTATTCACAACCCAAGCCTGTACAACCTCTCTTCGCAGCTTAAAATGTTGCATCCTGGCGAATCTCCTCTGCACCACCTCCAGCGCAGGCGGACCTCTTTTACCCACACTGCGTCCATGATAAGACGCGGCAACGGTGGCAAAAAGCCGTGCTTCCAAACAAAGGAGGGACCCGAGGAACCAGTCTCGGATGAGGCATCACTGTGATCTACGGAAAGCCCCCGTTCAGCACTGGGGTTTGCAAATGAATCAGGCTCCTTAAAACTCACGTGCACTGGGATGTAAATATCATAGGTGTTTCCAGAATCCACATCGACAGCATGAAAGCCAGTATTTGATCCGTATATAACCTTTAACCTCTGACCTTCTTCCACAGTCAAGTCGACCAAGGTCGGTCGGTGAGGCAGATCCGAAAACGACTGTGAAGGGAATGGGAACAATTTAAATTCTCGCTCCCGCTTTCCTGTTCAGCAGTTAATGCTTTTGTTTTAGACAAGGACATTTATTAATGGAGTCATAATCATAGAGGTTGACAGCATGGGAACAAGCTCTTCGGCCCAACTTATCCATGGCTCCTTTTTTTTAAACCACCAAGCTAGTCCCAATTGCCCGCGTTTGGCCCACATCCCTCCATATCCATCGTACCCATGTAACTAAATGCTTTTTAAAAGACAAAATTGTACCCGCCTCTATGACTACCTCTGGCAGCTTGTTCCAGACACTCACCACCCTCTCAGTGAAGAAACTGTCCCCGTGGACCAGATCATTTGTTTTTGATGTAAAATGGTTTATCGCTATGAAATAGCGTGGCGGGATCTTTTGGAACCCCCACCCCACCTATTTTTCAAATAGTAATTTTAATATCACGATCACAGCTCCTTGAAAGTGGAGTCACAGGTGGACAGAGTGGTGAAGAAGGCATTCGTCATGCTTGGTTTCATTGGTCAGAACACTGAGTACCGGAGTTGGAACGATGAAATTGTATAAGACACTGGTAAGGTCACACTTGGAATACTGTCTCTCCCCTCTCACCTTAAACCTATGCCCTCTAGTTTTAGACTCTCCTACCTTTGGGAAAAGATATTGGCTATCTAGCTCATCTACGCCCCTCATTATTTTATAGACCTCTATAGGATCACCCCTCAGCCTCTTACACTGCAGGGAGAAAAGTTCCAGTCTATCCAGCCTCTCCCTATAACTCAAACCATCAAGTCCCAAAAGCATCCTAGTAAATCTTTTCTAGTTTAATAATATCCTGTCTATAATAGGGTGACCAGAACTGTACACAGTATTCCAAGTGTGGCCTTACCAATGTCTTGTACAACTTCAACAAGATGTTCTAACTTCTGCATTCAATGTTCTGACCAATGAAACCAAGCATGCCTTCTTCACCACTCTGTCCACCTGTGACTCCACTTTCAAGGAGCTATGATCGTGATATTAAAATTACTATTTGAAAAATAGGTGGGGGAGGTGATGGGGGGGGTGTCCAAAAGATCCCGCCACGCTATTTCATAGCAATAAACCATTTTACATCAAAAACAAATGATCTGGTCATTTCGCTGTTATTGAGACTTTGCAATTGCTTGGAGAGAGTGCAAAGAAAGGTTCACCAGGATGCTGCCTGGTCTCGAGGGCATTGGCTATGAGAGGAGGTTGAATAAACTAGGGTTGTTTTCACTGGAAAGATGGAGGCTGAGGGGAGACCTGATTGAGGTCTACAAAACGATGAGAGGCGCAGACATGGTGGAGAGTCAAGACGCTTTTTCCCCAGGGTGAAAATAGCAATTACAAGGGGGCACAGGTTCAAGGTGAGAGGGGGAATGTTTAAGGGAGAAAGCTTTTCATGCAGAGTGGTGGGTACCTAGAACACGCTGCCAGAGGTGGTGGTGGAAGCAGGCACATTAGCAACATTTAAGAGGCATCTGGTTGGGTAGATGAATAGGGAGGGGAGAGATATGGACCAATTAAGGGCAGAAGGTTTTTTTTTTAGTTTAGTTAGGGCATCATGATCGGCACAGGCTTCGAGGGCTGAAGGGCCTGTTCCTGTGCTGTACTGTCCTTTGTCACCTTTCATACACAATTAGGGTGACTAGACTTTGCAAGTCTTTAGCTATAAAACATTTAAACGTGATCTATAAATGAAATCTTTCCTTCTCTCTCCACTCTCCCACTCACCAGGTAAACTGGAGTGAGTCACATAGTGGGCCTTTTGCCAGGTCTTGAATTGATTCTTTTACCATGATCTGAATGGGTTAGTGGAATTATAGAACATTGGAGAACAGGGGGCTGCCATTTGGCCCATCGAGTCTGCTGGCTCTTTCGAAGAGCAATCCACTTAGCCTCCCACGTTGTTCCCTCATAGCCCTGTACTTTCCTTCCTTCTCCTTGTATTTATCCAATCCCCTTTGAAAAATTACCATTGAATTTTTTATCCAGTGGGGTAAAGCGTTCCATTATTCCCATGCTCATGTAATTCTCAATCGTTTCTTTGCAAATCTTTTGTATTTCGTTCCCGACATTTGACAGTTTCTTAAAGACTCTACACAACCCCTCAATTATTTCTTCTCTCCAGCCAAAATGGTTCTTGTCTTTGGCCCTGTGTCTCATTCTCTATTTCTCAGGCTATAATTGAGAGTAAGTTTGAGCCCCATATATAATAGAAGGGCGTACTATTCCTGAAGGGGGTCCAGAGGAGGTTCACGAGAATAGTCCCGGGAATGCAAAGCTTCACGTATGAGGAGCGTCTGAGGACTCTGGGTCTGTACTCGATGGAGTTTAGAAGGATGGGGTGGGCGAATCTCATGAAATGTATAGAATACTGAAAGGCCTGGAGAGAATGGACTTTCCATTAGTAGGAAAGATGAGGATCTGAGGGCACAGCCTCAGAGTAAGCAAGATGAGGACGAATTTCTTCAGCCAGAGGGTGGCGAATCTATGGGATTCATTAGCACAGAAGGCTGCGGAGGCTGGGTCATTGAGTGCATTTAAGACAGAGATAGTTAGGTTATTGATTGGTAAGGGGATCAAAGTTATGGGGAAAAGTTAGGAGAATGAGGTTGAGAAACTTTTCAGCTATGATTGAGTGGCTGAGCAGACCCGATGGGTCAAATTGCCTAATTCAGCTCCTATATCCTATGGTCGAATGTATCCCTTCATGCAAACACTCGCCCCCCCCACCTCTCTGCAACATAAACAAGCTGTGTCTTGATTCGCTTTGACTACTACGGTGAAGATTATGGAGTCGTCGTCAAAACAGAACTCGACCTTAAATGCCATGAACTTGTGGTAAGGCTTCGGGGCCCAGGCGTAGACCTCAACCGAATTCTTCAGAGCAATCACCAGGAACTTGATCCTCTCGTATTTCACTGTGGATTAAACAGCATAATGCAAAGGTTACACTAACTGTCTTCCATCAAGTTCCCATGAGGTGAGACCTGAACTCTTGTGGCCAGGAACATCCTGGATTCTCAATTAGCCAGGATCCATCGATCTCCAGGAGTGGGGAGGAGACGGGATGAATCCAGACCATTCAGTAAAGGTCAGCAGAGCATATTTCACATTTTGGAGAGGAATGCTTTTTATTGCGCATGGCTGAAGAGGTTAATAGATCAATGCTCAAAATAATGGAGGGGGGATCGTAGAATCCCTACAGTGCAGAAGGAGGCCATTCATCCCATCGAGTCTGCATGACCCTCAGACAGAGCATCCCACCCAGGCCCCATTTTAAAAGCCCATGTATTTATTCTGCTAATCCCCTAACCCATACAAAGGGGCAATTTAGCAAGGCAAATCCACCTAACCTGCAAATCTTTGGACACCAAGGAGAAATTTGGCATGGCTAATCCACCTAACCTGCACATCTTTGGACTCTAAGGAAGAAAGAGAGATAGAATGAGGCAGAGATAGAGAGAGAGAGATAGAGATAGAGAGCGAGAGATAGAGAGAGAGAGAGAGAGAGAGATAGAGAGGGAGATAGAGAGACTGTGCCTACTGCTGTTTCTTCTCCTGACCAGTAGGAGACGCTGTTACTCTTCCTCTGGTCTCTCCCAGAGTCACTTCTTGCCTTATAATGTCCCACGTTTGCGTGGATTTCCTCCCACACTCTGAAAGATGTGCAGGTTCAGTGGATTGGCCATGCTAAATTGCCCCTTAGTGTCCAAAGATGTGTAGGTTAGGTGGATTGGCCGTGCTAAATTGCCCCTAGTGTTCCAAGATTAGGGTTATTAGTGGGGTAAATATGTGGGGCTATGGGGATGCTCTGTTGGAGATTTGGTGGAGACATGATAGGCCAAATGGCCTCATTTTGCACTGTAGGGACTCTATGATTACACAAGGACACCTGCAAGCGAGATAAAGATACTGGTTATTGATCATGACAAGTGGAAGATAGATGCTGACTTTGGATTTGCCATGCTGACGTCTGCGGTCTCTGGAGGCCAGCTGTTTGGAGGGACATGGCAGAAAGGGACGATCAGCTGGCCAAGATGAGGGCCCAGAGGAAAGACAGGCCAGCGAACCGTGCACCTCCTCAGCCCACTGTCGCCCCTCTGCAGTTAACCTGGTAGAGACTGCCATGCTGGAGCATGGCTTCTGAGTCACAACAAGGCCATGGCTCGCACACAGGCCTGACCAGTGCATGGTCTTGTGAGATGAAATGCATGCCACATTAGAACTAACAACATCCCTTGCGGTACCTGATTCATTGTATATTTGAGAGCTAATGCTTTGGCCTTCATGCCCTTATCTAGTAGATGATTCACACAATCACAGAATCCCTATGGTGCAGAAGGAAGCATTTTGGCCTGTCTCGTCTCCATCCAGGCCCAGCGACACAGCGGTTAGCACTGCTGCCTCACAGCGCCAGGGAGCTGGGTTCGATTTCCAGCTTGGGTCACTGTCTGTGTGGATTTCCTCCAGGTGCTCCGGTTTCCTCCCACAGTCCAAAGATGTGCGGGTTAGATGGATTGGCCATGCTAGGTTCTCGCTTGGTGTTACCCGACTGGTGCTGCAGTGTGGCGACTTTGGCATTTTCACAGTAACTTCACTGCAGTGTGACTGTGAGCCTACTTGTGACCAATAAATAAACTTTAATAGTGGCTCTGTCTGTTGAAACTCTGACTGATGTGGAGATGCTGGCGTTGGACTGGGGTAAACACAGTAAGAAGTCTCACAACACTAGGTTAAAGTCCAACAGGTTTATTTGGTAGTAAATGCCACTAGCTTTTGGAGTGCTGTTTCTTCGTCAGGTGAGTGGAGAGTTCTGATCACAAACAGGGCATATAAAGGCACACGCAGTTTGAATAGCAGATTAGCTGTGAAGACTCGCATTCTAATCAGTATTCTGTAAACTGTGTGTGCCCTGTTTGTGATCAGAACTCTCCACTCACCTGACGAAGGAGCAGCGTTCCGAAAGCTAGTGGTGTTTACTACCAAATAAACCTGTTGGACTTTAACCTGGTGTTGTGACACTTCTTACTGAGAAACTTGGGCGTGTATGAAATGTTAGGGAGGGGTAGCACCTCTGGTGGGTGAACATGTCGTGTCCTTTCAGAGCAATTTGTCCACCCTTTGTCCCCACCTGGCATTCAGCTCTCACCACCTGTGGTTCCCTGTAGCTGTCTGCATGCAACAGCCTCCACACTTCGACAAGCCGGCTAAACCAGGTGAGGGTAGCCGACGGGTCTCAGCCCTGGGTGAGATTGGGAAATGTCTATCCCAGCACGTGAAGGCAGACTCCAGCGGATTGAGCCGAAGAGACCAATGGAAGGTCCAAAGGTCAAGAAGGCAGTCTCTGCAAGTGTCGTGGAACGCAAAGAGCAGGACAAGACACAGATGACATCCTGGTCATCCACTGCGCCTAGTCTCATCTCCAGCCGTCTTGACTCTTGTCTTGCCACTGGATCTAGATGGGAATTGGGAAGAGAGAGTGAGGCTGACGCTGCGCAACTCTCCCTCACTTTAATCCAAATCAAGCGCAAGTCTCGACACCATCATTGTCATCAGTGTCCTGTTCAACCCTTGAAGTCCTGTGGTGATGGGCGAGTGATGAAGCAGCAGGTGTGGATACACTGGGAGCTGTAGTCATGGACCTGCACACAGGTGGCTCAGGTCTAATGGTCACTTTCCGCTGACTGAAGCAGCAGTGAAACTCAGCATCTACCTTGGCGACTGAGCAGTCCTCTTCAGGAACGCACTGCTCACCTCCCTAGAATGAAGAATGGGCTAGAAAAGGTGCCCTAAACATTGCCTGCTTCACTACACCCTGGCCAGTTTACAGCGGCTGGCGGGGATCCCATCTTGCGGTCGAACAAACAAAATAAAACACAAGGTGACACCGCTCACATTGGCATTTGGAACACGTGCGCACTTTTGGACAATCCTACAGCAGACAGACTAGAGAGAACAGCCTTAGTTGCCAGAGAGCTTGCAAGATACAACATTGACATTGCAACCCTGAGTGAAACTCGTCTTGCCAACGTAGGTCAGTTGACTGAAACTGGAAGTGGATACACTTTTTTCTGGAGTGGTCGTGGTAGCGATGAACGTCGTGATGCTGGAGTTGGATTCGCTGTCAGGAGTCACCTTCTTTGGAAACGTGATAGTCTATTCAAGGGTGTGAATGACTGGCTTATGACATTACAGGCTTCCGCTACAGAACAGAAGTCAAGCCACTCTGATCAGCGCCTATGCCCCCACAATGAACAACCCGGATGAGATGAAAGACAAGTTCTACGAAGAACTGGATGCCCTACTATCAGCAGTGAGCAGTACCGACAAGCTGATCTTGTTTGGCGATTTCAATGCAAGAGTAGGGTGTGACTCTGCAATCTAGCAGGGAGTCATTGGGAGGCATGGAATGGACAAGTGTAACAGTAATGGCCTACTCTTAATGAAGACCTGTGCAGCACACACGACCTCCTCATCACCAACACAATCTTCCGTCTGCCTACCCGCAACAAGACCTCCTGGATGTACCCCGGCTCTAAGCAATGGCATCTTATCGACTATATCATTGTCAGGAGAAAAAACAGACAGGATGTCAGGGTGACCAGGTCATGTCGTCCGTATGTTAGACGAGCGCATACCCAAGCAGCCCCTTTTTGGGGAACTCTCTGCTGGAAGAAGCTCGCATGGAGGGCAGAAGAAACGTTTCAAAGACACATTCGAGGCCTCACTGAAGTCGCTTGACATAGACACGACCTCCTGGGAAACACTGGCACAAAAACACCTTACCTGGCGCTGCCTCATCTACAAAGGCTGTCAAGCTTACGAAGCAAGGTGTATTGCTGAAGCACAACTTAAGCGCGAGCTGCGCAAGTCCGCAGCCACCAGCACAACAATTACAGTGTCTACACGAGTCCGTCCAATATGTGCCAGGACATTCCACGCCCGAATTGGCCCTGATCAGTCATCTTCGGACACACCGCAACCAGCCTCAAAATGACTAACGGCATCGAGGTCCTCATCGATGACGATGGACAAACAACAACTGTGAAACTCTTGACTGCCCAGGGGCTCTTATGAAAAGCAATGTTAAGTTTGTGGTGAGTATTTCCATCTGGAAAACCTGTCTCCTAGTGGCCAATGATCCAACGCCAGGCAGCACAAGCATCATCGGAGGAATCGGTGCGGACACACTTTACTCTCACCTTCTTACTTACCCACTTTGTAGTGCACGCAGCCCTCCATGTCTCCGACTGTGGTCCAGCCCTGCTTCTTCTCCACTTCCGGGTCATTGTGCAAGATCTTGTTCCGCAGCCAGGACAGGTAATACACACGCAGCTTGTTCCGTTTACCTAAGTACGATCAATGAAACAGAATTCAGCCGATCAAACACGCCAGTTACTCTTGAGGCAAATGAAAGATTATCATTCCCTTCGTGCCCTCTCCTGAAACTTCACTGGGGATCCTGGGACTATGAGGATACAGAGGGAAACAAACGTAATGGTGCCAGTTGTAGAATTCCTACAGTGCAGGATGAAGCCATTCAGCCCATTGAGTCTGCACCAACTCTCCAACAGAACCCAAGCCCACATCCCACCCTATCCCCTGTAAGGCAACACAGTTACCTAACTAATCTTCCCTAACCTGAACATCTTGAGACAATAAGGGACAATTTAGCATGGCCAATCCACATAACCTGCAAATGTTGAGACAATAAGGGATAATTTAGCACGGCCAATGCACTAACCTGCAAATCTTGGGACATGAAGGCATGGCCAATCAATCGAACCTGCATATCTTTGAACACTAAGGAGCAATTTAGCATGGCCAATCGACCTAATTTGCACATCTTTGGATACTAAGTTCAATTTAGCTTGGCCAATCCACCTAACCTGCACATCTTTGGGCACTAAGGGGCAATTTGGCATGCCCATCACACTGTGGACGTTCAGGGTCTCCAGGTCCAGAATCTGGGTGGCACAGTGGTTAGCACTGTTGCCTCACAGCACCAGGGATCCGAGTTTGATTCCTGCCTGTCAATGTCTGTGTGGAGTTTGCATATTCTCCCTGTGTCTGCATGAGTTTCCTCTGGGTGCTCCGATTTCCTCCCACAGTCCAAAGATATGTTGGTTAGGAGGATTGGCTGTGCTAAATTGCGCCTTAGTGTCAGGGGGACTAGCTAGGGTAAATACATGGGTTTATGGTGACAAGGCCTGGGTGAGACTATTGTCAGTGTAGACACGATGGTCCAAAATGGCCTCCTTCCGCGCTGCAGTATTGTATGATTCTAATGATAATTGAACTGGTGGAAAATACCCCATCAGAAAACACTCCTTTTCCCAACTCCTGCCATTGAGGCTTGATGGAAAGTGTTGTGTCTGGGTGTTAAGTGAGGTGAGAATTAAGCAGAACTGAAACTCTTTTGATATCACCACTTTCTAGACAAGGGAAGCTCTCACACAGACTGGCAGTGCTACTTAACACTCACTTCAACTTCAGCCTGAAAGCTTTATGCACCTGATATCGTGATGAGGAGGTTCAACCCTTCCAAAACATCCATCTGCTGGAAGCGTCGACGACTGATGAGGCTGTACACTTTCCCCTGTCCACTGCGGTCGAGCAGCATCAGCCCGTTTTCTGTCCCCACCAGCAGATTCACACCTTGAACAAGAACAAAATACAGTTAACAAGGCACAGAGCAACCGCAAAAGGACATGGACAACACAATAATGGCCATTGATTGTAAAATAATGACCACTAATTTATAATAATGACCACTGAATTTACAATAATGACCACTGATCACTAAAAGTTTAGGAGAGAAACAGAAGAGGGAGGGGGGGAACGGAGAGAGAGGGGGGGAACGGAGAGGGGGGGGGGAACGGAGAGGGGGGGGGAACGGAGAGAGAGGGGGGAAACGGAGAGAGAGGGGGGGAACGGAGAGAGAGGGGGGGAACGGAGAGAGAGGGGGGGAACGGAGAGAGAGGGGGGGAACGGAGAGAGAGAGGGGGGGAACGGAGAGAGAGGGGGGGAACGGAGAGAGAGGGGGGGAACGAGAGAGAGGGGGGGAACGGAGAGAGAGGGGGGGAACGGAGAGAGAGGGGGGGAACGGAGAGAGAGGGGGGGAACGGAGAGAGAGGGGGGGAACGGAGAGAGAGGGGGGGAACGGACAGAGAGGGGGGGAACGGACAGAGAGGGGGGGAACGGACAGAGAGGGGGGGAACGGACAGAGAGGGGGGGAACGGACAGAGAGGGGGGGAACGGACAGAGAGGGGGGGAACGGACAGAGAGGGGGGGAACGGACAGAGAGGGGGGGAACGGACAGAGAGGGGGGGAACGGACAGAGAGGGGGGGAACGGACAGAGAGGGGGGGAACGGACAGAGAGGGGGGGGAGAGGGGGGAACGGACAGAGAGGGGGGGAACGGAGAGAGAGGGGGTGAACGGAGAGAGAGGTTTGTAAGGGAATCAAAAGTTACAAGGAAAGGCGGGAGAATGGGGTTAAGAAAATTATCAGCCATAATTGAATGGCACATCAGACTCGATGGCCGAATTCTAACAGATCTCTGCACTCTTCTTCCAGTAGTCCAGAAATCTTTACACCCACGCAAACAGGCAGCTAGTGTGTCAGTTCAACATCCACACTGAAAGACAGTGCAGCACTCCCTCGGCACTCCACTGAGAGCACTGGCTTCAAGGATGAATTCTCATCTCTGCCGAAGTTAAAAGTGACCAGCGTCAGCCCAACCATGGTGCTCCACTGTAGGGCACTGAATATCTTTGTATACAATTGTGACCCTGCCAGGGCCCCACCATTGAAGTTTACACCTGGATGTAGTCTGCATAATTATTTAAAACCAGATGAACCCCAGCAACAAGGCGGCTTTGGAATCTCACAACACAACTCTGGAGGGGGGATTTGAAATTAGCCAGAATAGAAAGTAAAGGGTTAAGGTGATTTTCACCCAACATGGTGAAGTTAAACAGTTTGGTCATGTGTGAATGCTATTTTGATTTGATTTATTATTGTCACATATATGGGATACAGTGAAAAGTATTGTTTCTTGCACGCTAGACAAAGCATACTGTTCATAGAGTACTGGGGAGGAGGATTTGATTTGATTTATTATTGTCACATGTATTAGTATACAGTGAAAAGTATTGTTCTTGCGCATTACACAGACAAAGCATATTACTCATAGAGAAGCAAAGATGGTGCAGAATGTAGTGTTACCGAGATAGCTGGGGTGTAGAGAAAGATCAAACTTAATGCGAGGTAGGTCCATTAAAAAGTCTGATGGCAGCAGGGAAGAAGTTGTTCTTGAGTTGGTTGGTATGTGATATCAGAATTTGTATCTTTTTCCTGACGGAAGAAGGTGAAGAGAGAATGTCTGGGGTCCTTAATTATGCTGGCTGCTTTGCCACCCACGTCAGCAGGAAGTGTAAGACAGAATCAATGGATTGGAGGCTGGTTGTGTGTTGGATTGGGCTACATTCTTGCGGTCTTTGACAGAGCAGGAGCCATACCAAGTTGTGATACAACCAGAAAAGAGTGCTTTCCGTGGTGCATCTGTAAAAGTTGGTGCGAGTTGTAGGGGACTTGCCAAATTCCCTTAGACCCCGAAGAAAGTAGAGGCATGGGGGCTGGGGACCGGGACAGGTTGTTAGTGATCTGGACATCTATAAATTTGAAGCTCTCGACCCTTTCTACTTTGTCCCTGTTGATGTAGATAGGGCATGTTCTCCTCTATGCTTCCTGAAGTTCATTACACGCTATTAACTGATAATGAAAAGTTTTATGGAATGTTATAATGTATCTTAATATTTTTAAATCAATCATGATTTTAAATGTGGAAGGTTTTATGTTTAAATTAAAAAGAATGCAATAATGTGCTTTAAACATTTTAAATAAATCTTTGTATTTCAGTCTATTATGCAAACGCTGCAGATATGGGTCCAAATGTCCATGACTTGATCAGCAGCAGGCATTTTGGCCTTCATTGTGAGAGGTTTCGAGTACAGGAGCAGGGATGTGCTGTTCCAATTATACAGTGCCTTGGTGAGGCCACACCTAGAGTATTGCGCACAGTTTTGGTCTCCTTCTCTGAGGAAGGATGTTCTTGCTCGCAAGAGAGCGCAGTGAAGGTTTACCAGGCTGATTCCAAGGATGGTGGAACTCATGTAAGAGTATTGACTAGGTCAGGATTGTTTTCGCTGGAGTTCAGACGAATGGGGGTGGGGGGGGGAGCTGTGTTTGTGTGTGCACGTGGAATCGCATAAAGACTTACAAAATTCTAACAGGACTAGACAGGGAGGATATTCCCACTGGTGGAGCAGTTCAGAACCAGGGGTCACAGCCTGAGGATTCAGGGCGGAATCATGAGGATTCATTTAGGGACGGAGGTGAGGAGACATTTCTTCACCCGGTGAGCCTGTGGAATTCATTCCCACAGGAAGTAGTTGATGCTAAAACACTGAATATGTTCAAGAGGCGGCTGGATATAGCACTTGGGGCGAATGGGGTCAAAGGCTGCAGAGAAAAAGAAGGATTAGGCTATTGAGTTGGACGATCAGCCATGATTGTGATGAATGGCGGAGCAGGCTCAGAAGGCCAAATGGCCTCCTCCTGCTCCTATCTTCTATGTAACACAAACATTTCAAGTAAAGAACAAATAATGTAACATTATACATGGAATACAATTGGATTAGTTGACAAAGCATGGGAAAGTGTCACATCTCTGTGCCCGAGGTTTTATGCTATCAGGATGCTTTGGAAAATTGCCACAGATAATACAATAAAGGAATGGCATCTTGAGATTGTGCCAAATAGCTGGGAATCAGATATTGGGATGGACCAGTAAAAATGTCACTGTGTCGGGTGGTGGATTGCAATTAACTGAGACATTTGACATGATAAAGACTGACATTTTCAAATGCAATGAAATTGAATTAAGCTAATTAGTAGAGATAAGATAAGAAAAAACGTACAATTGTATTGAATTTTGGCACAATGTTGGGATCTTTGGAAGATTTTGAGGTGTTCTGTACTGCTTGGTAATGTGAGGGTCTCCCTTTGGCTGTTGTTTTATGTTCTTGTTTGTCTGTCTACGTTCTATGTGTTAATAAACCTTGGTACGCTTTAAAACCGCAGGATTTTGCCTTCGTGAGATTTAATTTTCAAAATATTTTGTTTTTCAAAGGAATCAGCCACCATTTCACAAATCCTCAACGTTCACCTCAACGACCTAAGCCACACCATAAGAAGTGGCACAAGGAAGAAATTAGCGGCAGCAGCGAAAAGCTAGCCTTGAGTTGGCTGGTGTGCATTCTCAGAATTTTGTATCTTTTTCCCAATAGAAGTAGGTGGAAGATAGAATGTCTGGGGGTGCGTGGGGGTCTTTAATTACACTGGCTGCTTTTCCGAGGCAGCGGCAAGTGTAGAGAGAGTCAATGGGTGGGAGGTTGGTTTGAGTGATGGACTGAGCTACATTCACAACCCTTTGTAGTTTATTGCGGTCTTGGTCAGAGCAAGGGCCATACCAAGCTGTGAAATATCTGGAAAGGATGCTTTCTATGGTGCATCTATAACAATTGATGAGAGGTTTAGGGTGGCACAGTGGTGGCAGCATTGCTACCTCACTGCTTTTGGGACCTGGTTTGGGTAACTGTATGTGTGGAGTTTGCACGTTCTCCCCGTGTCTGCATGGGCTTCCTCCGGGTGCTCCGGTTTTCTCCCACAGTCCAGAGATGTGCAGGTTAGGTGGATTGGCCATGCTAAATTGACCCTTAGTGTCCAAAAATGAGCAGGTTAGGTGGCTTGGCCATGCTAAATTGACCCTTAAGTGTCCAAAAATGAACAGGTTAGGTGGATTGATCATACTAAGTTGCCCCTTAGTGACAGAGGGATTAGCAGGGTAAATACATGGAGTTATGGAGATAGGGCCTGGGTGGGATTGTTGTCAGTACAGGCTCAACGGGCCGAACAGCCTCTTTCTAGACTGTGGGGATTCTATGAGTTCGAGTGGACATGCCAAATGTCCTGAGCCTCCTGAGATTTTCAGTATCTCCATCAGGTCACGTTCTTCGTTTTTCCGCAAGCGTGGTTTATTTTTCTTTCCAACGCCAGGACTGCTGTCTACGCACTGAACGGCAAGCAGCCATTGTGAACTGGTCAACGCGATGGAGATGGGACTTCGGCAACGACTCAGGAAGTGGGGTGATTCACGGCACTAACGCACGGGGGCGTACAGAGCCTTCCACCCAGAGTGCGCACTACTCTCCAATAGTCGTCGACTGACGTTTTGTTTCTCTTTCGGAGCTTGACTCAATTCCCGGTGCCTGCATCAAATGCGCAGCAGGGCTCCCTGAGAGGTTTTACCCACTACGGTTAATTACAGAACGGGAGGTATTAGAATCAAGAGAAACGGGGCATTCATCATCTTAGCACAACACATGGAGCAATTAATGTAAGAAGCACCCCGCAGAGTATTGCTACACCTGCATCATATTACCGAGCTTCATTGTACACCAGCATCTGTACAAAGACAATGTTATAGATTCAGCTGGAGGCAACAGTGGAATGAAACCTTATCTACCAGTGTGGCTGGCAGCGTTCTGCTGCTTTTAAAAGCAAGGAACAAGAATTTTCAGGCAGGGAATACATTTATCTCACTCCACAGACCGGAGCACAAATCCGAGGCGCAACCTCCCTGTGCAGTGACTAAGGGGTGCTGTGTTTTGGATGAGGGGCCCTACATCCCCTCTCAGGAGGGTACATTATTCCCTGGGTACCATTCTGAAGAGGCAGCTCTCCCCAGAGTCCTGGTTAAATAATTACACTCCTCCCGCCAACCAACATCACAAGGGAAAAGCAGCGCTATCTGGTCGTTACGACATTGCAGGAATCCTGCCCTGGATTACAATGGTGACCAGATCTCTAAAGTACTTTGTGGGCTGGAATGTGGTTTGACATGTCCCGGGGCTGAGAGAGGTTCAAACTGAAAAGCATGACTGGAATTTTTGGAATGGCTTAAGCGATAGCTGGACACTGGAGTGTCCCAAGTGCGTAAAATGGGCTTCCTCTACAAATATTTTGTGATACTGCTCACTGAGTCTCAACTTATGAGGTGTGACTTGACTGGGTGTGACTCTTTTAATTTTAATAAATGAAGTCTTATTGAAGCTGTACAAGTCATTGATAAGGCCACACTTGGAATACTGTGTATAGTTCAAGTCACCCTATTATAGAAAGGATATTATTAAACCAGAAAGAGTGCAGAAAAGATTTACTAGGATGCTAACTGGACTTGATGGATTGAGTTATAAGGAGAGGCTGGATAGATGAGACATTTTCCCCTGGAGCGTAGGAGGCTGAGGGGTGATCTCATCGAGGCCTACCAAATAATGAAGGGCACAGATCAGCTAGATAATCAACATCTTTTACCAAAGGTAGGGGAGTCTAAAACTAGAGGGCATGGGTTTAAGGTGAGAGATACAAAAAGATCCAGAGGGGCACATTTTACACACAGAGGGTGGTGAGTGCCTGGAACGAGCTGCCAGAGGTAATAGTAGAGGTGGGAACAATTTTGTCTTTTAAAAAGCATTTAGACAGTTACATGGATACGTTGGGTATGGAGGGAAATGGGCCAAATGCAAGCAATTGGGACTACCTTACTGGTTTAAACAAAAAGGGTGGCATGGACAAGTTGGGCCAAAGGGTCTGTTTCCATGCTGAAAACCTCTGTCACTCTCTATAAATGTGTAATCCTGCTTATTATAATCAGGTGGCATATATTTTTCAGACTGCACTTATCATAACATATTTTAGGTCAACTCCATTTCGTATCGAGATTGTGCTCAAACATTTGCCTCTTGGTCCTGCTCTGACAAAGGCTGCAAGAAACTACAAAGGGT
This sequence comes from Carcharhinus amblyrhynchos, assembly GCF_965287045.1. Classification (NCBI taxonomy): domain Eukaryota; kingdom Metazoa; phylum Chordata; class Chondrichthyes; order Carcharhiniformes; family Carcharhinidae; genus Carcharhinus; species Carcharhinus amblyrhynchos. The sequence continues at coordinate 129,147 of NW_027649868.1, forward strand.
TGTGAACATAGCTAGTCCATCACTCAAACCAGCCTCCCAACCACTGACCCTGTCTACGTTTCCCGCTACCTCAGGAAAAGCAGCCAGCATAATTAAGGACCTCACACACCCTGGACATTCTCTCTACCACCTTCTTCCATCAGGAAAAACATACAAAAGTCTGAGGACACGTACCAACCGACTCAAGAACAGCTTCTTTCCTGCAGCCATCAGACTTCTGAATGGACCTACCTTGCACTAAGTTGATCTTTCTCTACACCCTAGCTATGACTGTAATGCTACATTCGGCACTCTCTCCTTTATTTCTCTATGAACGGTATGCTTTGTCTGTGTCGCTTACAAGAAACAATACTGTATCCCTATGCATGTGATAATAGTAAATCAAATCAAATCTTAATCATAGAATCCCTACAGTGAAGAAGGAGCCATTTGGCCCATCGAGTCTACATTGACCACAGTCCCACCCAGGCTCTATCTCCGTCACTACGTATACATGGCTAATCAACCTAACCGGCTCTTTTGCTTCAGTGTTTCTTCCCAACTTCAACAGCTGGCTCTCACCTCATTTTCCTTCCTCCCTTGGTGCCCTGCTCAGATTAGTATGGTGCTTCACAATGCAGGGTGATTCTTTTTCTCTCAGTCCCAGAACACTCTGGGTGAATGTTGGTCAGTACTCAAAGACACACACTTCGACATGGATACTGTTTAAATATAGAGCTATAACTAGTTTGTTTTTAATTAATTTGTGCGACATGGCCGTCGCTGGCTGGCCAGATTTATTGCCCATTCCTAGTTGCCCCTGGAGGGTGATTGAGAGTCAACCACATTGCTGTGGGTCTGGAGTCACAGGTAGGCCAGATCAGGGTAAGGACAGCAGATTTCTTTCCCTAAAGGACAGTAGTCAACCAGATGGATTTTCCGGCAATGGTTTCATGGTCATCAGTAGATTCTTAATTCCAGATTGGTTTTATTCAATTCAACTCCCACCATTTGCTGTGGTGGGATTCGAACCCAGGTTCCCCGGAACATTAGTTGAGTTTCTGGATCAATATCACTAGGCCATTGTCTCCCCATGTAAACATTGGCACCATTGTGCCAGCCATGGGTTTGTGGCACAGCGCAACTTTGGGCAAACGGAGCCTGAACAAATTGCAGCAAACAAAATTATCGGCAATTAGCAAATGTAGAACCACTATTCAAGAAAGGAGGGGGGAGAGAAAACAGGGAACTACAGGGCAGCTAGCCTGACAGCAGGAATTGATTAAGGAAGTCTTAAAAAAGCACTGTGAAAAAAAACTTGCAATCATAGAATCCCTACGGTGGAGAACAAGACTGTTCAACACATCCAGTCTGCATTGCAAACAATCCCACCCAGACTCTATCTCTGTAACTCCACCCTGCTAATCCCCCTGACACTAGGAGGCAATTTGGCATGGCCAATCAGTTTACTTGCACATCTTTTGGACTGTGGGAGGAAACAAGAGCACTCAGAGGAAATCCATCATAAACCTTACATTAACACCGCAATGAAGTTACTGTGAAAACCCCTTAGTCGCCACATTCTGGCACCTGTTCAGGTAACACTGAGGGAGCATTTAGCAAGACCAATGCACCTAATGAGCTCGTCTTTCGGACTATGGGAGGAAACCGGAGCACCCGGAGGAAACCCACACAGATACGGGGCGGGGAGAATGTGCAAACTCCACACAGACAGTCACGAGGGCCAAATTGAACCTGGGTCCCTGGCACTGTGAGGCAGCAGTGCTTAACCACTGTGCCAATGATCAGGACAAGCCAACATGGGCTAACAAAAGGGCAGCACGGTGTCATAGTGGTTAGCACTGCTGCCTCACAGCGCCAGGGACCCGGATTCGATTCGCGGCTTGGGGTCACCGACTGTGTGGAGTCTGCATGTTCTCCCGTGTCTGCGTGGGTTTCCTCCCACAGTCTGAAAAACGTGCTGGTTAGGCGCATTGGCTGTGTTAAGTTCTCCCTCAGTGTACCTGAACAGGCGTTGGAGTGTGGTGACTAGGGGATCTTCACAGTAACTTCACTGCAGTGTTGATGTAAGCTTACTTGTAACTAATAAATTAACTTTACGGTCCCTGGCGCTGTGAGGCAGCACTGCTAACCACGTCGATGCAGAATTGATGGGCTGAAGGGTCTCTTCTGCACTGTATGACTTGATTCTATGACTTGTGACGTCCCTGTGTGCAGCCAACTTGAATTCGAGGGGTTGTGGAGTACTCGGCTTGGAATAGATACTCAGCTGGGCCGTACGTTGGAAACATGCCAACTGTAAGTGTGACACAAACTGTCGTATAGGAGCTACAGCTGTGAGACTTACTGCAGCAGACAGCGGAACGGAAAGAGACTTCATATTGCTGAGTAAATTGAATCAAGGTATGAAAAAAAAAGAAAAAATATGTGACTGACATGAACTACAGGAAAATCTAGCACAAGCCCGCGTTACAATTACAGGATCGTTCCACGAGGCAACCCAATCCTTCAAACACTACATATGAATGTAATTAAACTCATAAAACAAGCCTATCGTAAACAGCTGCGGAACCAGCAGCTCTCCCTCAATCCCAGGAGAGTTGCTCATTACTGAATTACACCCGTCATCACGAGATATTTCAGGGTGAAGTCAGCCAATCTTAATCCATCACCCACGCAGATTTGCTTTCTTACAAGGCATGCATTTAAGGTGAGAGGGAAAAAGTTAAAAAGATGTGGGGGCCAAGGTTTTTTTTTTACACAGAAACTGAGCAGCAGGGTGGCACAGTGGTTAGCACTGCTGCCTCACAGCGCCAGGGACCCCAGGTTCAATTCCTGGCTTGGGACACTGTCTAGACGGAGTCTGCATGGGTGCTCCTGTTCCCTCCGGAAGATGTGCTGGTTAGGTGCATTGGCCATGCTAAATTCTCCCTCGGTGTTACCCGAACAGGCACCGGAGTGTGGCAACTCTGGGATTTTCACAGTAACTTCACTGCAGTGTTAATGGAAGACTACCTGTAACACTAATACTTCATCAACTTTAAACTTAATAATTGGGTAGGAGGAGGCCCCCTTGGGACATTTATGCTGGAATGGACTAAATTCTGTGCTGCAGACTTCATGCAAATCCCCTTAAATCCTTCCAAAATGACACCTTATTGTTTGTTAATTGATTCCAGAGTTTTCAGATCCACTCTGCCGTTGGAAGTGGATTCATACGTCAATCACTGTCATGAAGGCTCTTTTCTCTCACACAATTCTGATACAGGTTTGGTCACCCTGTCATAGGAAAGACATTGACAAACTGGGAAGAGCGCAAAGAAGATTTATGAGGATGCTGCCAGGACCAGTGGGCCTGAGTTATGGAGAGAGGTTGGCCAGGCTAGGGTTTTATTCCTTGGAACATAGGTGACCTGACCGAGATGTGTAAAATCATCAGGGGTATAGATAGGATGAACGCACATTTTTCCCAGGGAAGGGTAATTGAAAACTAGAGGCATAGGTTTAAAGTAAGAGGGGAAAGATTTAATAGGGACCTGCAGGGCAACTTCTTCACTCAGAGGGTAGCGTGTGTATGGAAAGAGCTGCCAGAGAAAGTGGTTGAGGCAGGTTCAATAGCAAAAGTTTAAGTTTAAGTTTATTTATTACTGTCACAAGTCAGCTTACATTAACACTGCGATGAAGTTACTGTGAAAATTCCCTAGTCGCCACATTCTGTTCGGGTACATTTACATTTCAGGAGAATTTTAGCATGACCAATGCACCCTAACCAGTAAGTCTTTTGGATTATGGGAGGAAGCCGGAGCACCTGGAAGAAACCCATGCAGACACGGGGGAAGAGTGTGCAGACTCCACACAGACAGTGACCCAGCCAGGAATCGAACCTGGGTCCCTGGTACTGTGGAGCAGCAGTGTTAACCACTGTGCCACCGCGCATGGATGGGAAAAAGTTAGAAAGATATGGAGCCAAACGGGGGCAATTGGGACCAGCTGGGCAGGCCACATGGACCAGTTGGGCTGAAGGGCCTGTTTCCGTGCTGTATATGATTGTAATTATTTCATTTCCCAGTTACACATCCTTGTAAGAGAGCAAAACACGGGAAGTCGGAAATCAAAATGCAAAGTGCTAAAGTCAATAAAAAAGCTCAGCTGGTCTGGTAGCATCAGTGGAGAGAGAAACAGAGTTAACATTTTGACTCCAACGTGACTTGTCAGAACCTTGTGTCCTCATCCCAGTTTGAAACAACGCTTCCATTTTTTTCACACCGTTCATTACCTTATTCTAGCAGTGTGCCTCTTCATTTACGTTTTAGCTTGAGGAATCTGTGTAAATCGATGGAAATTGACAACTGCCGCAGCAGAGGGGCCAATTCCAAGTGGACGCCAGTGCAGTGCCAAAAGGTACATTAAACAAATAAGGTTTCAGTTACTGACCCCACAAAGCAGCACAAAGTATTTCCGAATTAAAGCGCTTCTTGTATTTGCGGATTTCTGGCGTATCGCTGTGTGGTCGCGTGTTGGCTGGATTGACATTTACCACCGAGCACTTCCTGTCCTCGTATTTCAGCTGGTTTAGCCGACTCACGTCACTGATGCTTAAACCTAGGAACAAACAAAAATAAAATACAGCAAGTCAACCATCAGGGTTCATTGCAGAGTCAACGTACCTAATCCTCTCCAAAACCTCCGCACCAACCTCCACTACATTTACACTCTCCAAAGAGGGCAACAAATACTCTGTCACTGAAATTTGGTGCTGTTTGCTGGAGAGGGGGAAACTGAAGAAGTTCATGGGAGTGATTACTCTCCAATTGTCACTTCCTGGCAGCGGGACAATGAAGATCAAGAGGACGGCACAGCAGCGGCACAGTGGTTAGCACTGCTGCCTCACAGTGCCAGGACCCAGTTAGATTCCTGGCTTGGGTTACTGTCTGTGTGGAGTTTGCACGTTCTCCCCATGTCTGCGTGGGTTTCCTCTGGGTGTTCCAGTTTCCTCCCATAGTCCAAAAGATGTGTAGATTAGGTGAATGGCCATGCTAAATTGCCCCTTAGTGACCAAAGATGTGTGGGTTAGGTGGATTGGCCATGCTAAATTGCCCCTTAGTGTCGGGAGGGGCTAGCAGGATAAATAGGTAGGATTAAGGGGATAGGGCCCGGGTGGGATTGTGGTCAGTGCAGACTCGATGGGCCAAATTGCCTCCTCCTGCTCTGTAGGGATTCTAGGAAGCCTCAAGTCAGGCTACTGTCAGTTATCACTTTGCTACTTTCAATAAGAAAGCACCGGCGTAGTGGTATTGTTGCTGGATTGTAATCCAGAGATTTGAGGCAATGCTCTGAGGACATTGGTTCGAATCCCACCATGGCAGATGATGAAATGTGAATTCAATAAAAAGGAAATCAAAAGTCTAATGACAACCATGAATTGTTGTAGAGACCCATCTCAACAATGGTTCACTAATGTTCTTTCGGGAAGGAAATCTGCCATCCCAGTCTGGCCTACACGTGACTCCAGGGCCACACTAATTTTCTGTTCATGGGGCAATAAGGGATGGACAACAAATGCCGTCCAGTCAGCAGTGCCCACATCCCATCAGGTGGTACCATAGCACAGTGGTTAGCACTGCAGCCTCACAGTGCCTAGGTTCGATTCCTCACTTTGGTCACTGTGTGTGTGGAGTCTGCACGTACTCCCCGTGTCTGAGTGGGTCTCCTCCAGGTGCTCCGGTTTCCTCCCACAGTCTGAAAGACGTGCTGGTTAGGTGCATTGTCCATGGTGCATTCTCTCTCAGCGTTACCCAAACAGGCGCCGGAGTGTGGCGACTAGGGGATTTTCACAGTAACTTCACGCAGTGTTAATGAAAGCCAACTTGTGACTTGATCAACTTCAAACTTTCAATCAAAGAATGAAGAAATAAAAAGTCAGCAGCTTCAGGGGATAGAGGAAATTAAGCAGAAAAAATATCAAGATATTATCTGCGGCGGCACGGTGGCACAGTGGTTAGCACTGCTGCCTCATAGTGCCAAGGACCAGGGTTCGATTCCAGCCTCGGATGACTGTCTGTGTGGAGTCTGCATGTTCTGCCCGTATCTGTGTGTGCTTCCTCCAGGTGCTCCAGTTTCCTCCCACAATCCAAAGATGTGCGGGTTATGTTGATTGGCCATGCTAAATTGCCTCTTATTGTCAGGAGGACTAGCTAGACTAAATATGTGGGGTTATGCGAATAGGGCCTGGGTGGGATTGTGGTCAGTGCAGACTTGATGGACCGGACGGCTCCTTTGTCACTGTAGGGTTTCTATGACTCTGTGGTTCACAAGAAATTTGAATTCCCTGATTATTATGTCTCCGTTATTTGCACAGAACATGCTCACCCGAGATGCCCCTCAATCATGGCACCATGAACTGTGTAACCACATACAGTTATCACACCAACCATAATGCACCAGGATTCTAAACTTCCCACTAAACCTGGTGTTAATTAGACTGTAACAACCACAACATGCACTGGATCAACATGAGACGGGTGCAGTTTACAAGGCTGGAGCACAAGAAGCTGAATTACTCCGGGAGCCACATCAGAAGCTCGCTGCTTTATAAAACCATCAAAAACTCTGATGTGTGCCAATTAGTGTGCAATGTGTACGGGACTCCCGAATTGTTTTACAGCATTAATCCCCAGCAATCCACTGCGGACTGAAGTGCTGTAACTTTACAATAATAATCCATCATTGAGGTATTATTATTGTGGGACTTAATGGGCAATTTTGACCAGTGCCAGTTCCAACACTCACCAGAGGGGGAATGGGATAAGGAGGTAAAGTGAGCAAGGGTCAGTGAGTCTCCCAATGACTGAAGCATTTAGGGAAGACTACTAATCACTCCATTTAAAATTCCAGTTACCACCCCCACCTTTCAATCTTATCCATATATGACATTAGTGTCGCTTTAGGGGCAGTCTTTAAAAGTTTATGAATGGGACTCTTGCACTGAGATTTCCAATGCGTCAGATACTGTCTAGGGTAGCACAGGGATTAGCACTGCTGCCTCACACTGCCAGAGATCCAGGTTCAATTCTCGGCTTGGGGTGACTGTCAGTGCGGAGTCTGTACGTTCTCCTCCGTGTCTACATGGGTTTCCTCCGGGTGCTCCGGTTTCCTCCCACATTCTGAAAGATGTGCAAGTTAGGTGCATTGGCCATGCTAAATTCTCCCTTAGTGTATCCGAACAGCTGCTAGAGTGTGGTGACTAGGGGATTTTCACAGTAACTTCATTGCAGGGCTAATGCAAGCCAACTTGTGACACTAATAAACAAACTTTAAATGGAAAAATAAAGAAAAGTCAGTGGCTTACTATGGTTTCCTCCCAAATGCTAAAGATGTGCAGGTTAGGTGGATTGGCCATGCTAAATTGCCTTTCAGTGTCCGAAGATGTGCAGGTTAGATGGATTGGCTGTATTAAATTGCTCCTTAGTGTTCAAAGATGTGCAGGTTAGGTGGATTGGCCATGCTAAATTGTCCCTTAGTATCAGGGAGATATTAGATGGTAAATACGTGGAAGGGATAGGACCTGAGTGAGATTGTTGTCAGTGCAGGTGTGATGGGCTGAATGGCCTCTTTCTCCACTATAGGATTCTATGACTATCAGATGGATGTTCTAACTAAGGTCTGAGAAAAAACTTGTTCTGTTTGTTAGTGTAACAAAATTGCAGGCTCAAAATATCTATTGAAATCTGTGGTCTTCAGATAAAAATCACTGCTCAATGTCTAGACTTTATCTGTCATCTATGGACTACCCCAGACGACTGGACCATCTGTCTACCGGTGACTGTGCATTAAATCCCTTGTCTAACAGCCAGTCACTAAAAATGCGACAGGGACCAAGCTTCCTGATGCATTCCCACATGTTGCATTGGCAGTGGTTTGGGGCTAGTAGCAGTGAGGTGGCATATCTGAACTGAGGCGGATGCGTGAGTGGGGAAAAATAACAAACATTGCTTTTTGCTTCCTATTCTGATATTGGCAGGAATTGATCAAGGTGTTCACTGATAGAATTCATCATGATTGGAAACTTCTATTGAAAAACACAATTTTACCAAAGACCTTTAACAAAATAAGCATATTCTAACATGATCCTGTTCACTGCCAAAGACCACCTCTGCTCACCCCAATACCCCTCCGCAACATGGCAGATCCAGCAACGCCGCACTTTTCAAATTCTCCTCACTCTTTACAAATCTCTCCACTGCCCGGCACTTGCCTATCTGCAGCCTCCGTCAGACTGACAACCCTGTGCCAGCCCATCAACCCTCCGCCAGCCTGACAACTCTCCACTAGCCCGACAACCCTCTGATACTTCCCTCTGTGCTCCTCCAATTCATGCCTTTTGCACATTCCTCTAATTTTCTGTCCACCGCTAGCATTAAGACCCTAAGACATAGGAGCAGTATTACACAATTTGGCCCATCTGATCTGCTCCATCAATCAATCATGGCTGATATGTTTCTCAACCCCATTCTCCTGCCTTTCCCCCGTAACCTTTGATCCCCTTACCAATCAAGAATCTACCTCTGTCCTAAATCACACTCAATAACCTGGCCTCCATAGTCTTCTGTGGCAATGAATTCCACAGATTCACCATCCTCTGGCTGAAGAAATTCCTCCTCATCTTGGTTCTAAAGGGTCGTCTCTTTACTCTGAAGCTGTGCCCTCGGATCCTAGTCTCTCTTACTAGAACATAGAACAGGACAACACAGTACAGGCCCTTCGGCCCTCAATGTTGTGTCGAGTTATGTCCAAATCCAAGATCAAGCTATCCCACTTCCTATAATTCTGGTATGCTCCATGTGCCTATCCAATAACCGCTTGAAACTTCCTAAAGTGTCTGACTCCACTATCACAGCAGGCAGTCCATTCCACACCCCAACCACCCTCTGAGTGAAGAATCTTCCTCGGACATCCCTCCTGTATCTTCTACCATGAACTAGTTATGTCCCCTAGTAACAGCTACGTCCACCCGAAGAAATAGTCTCTGCACATCCACTCTATCTATCCCCCAGTTCTTCAAGGAGCAGTCACATGAGGAATAGAACATAGAACATAGAACATAGAACATTACAGCGCAAAACAGGCCCTTCGGCCCACGATGTTGCGCCGACCAGTTACAAAAACAATGACCCACTAGCCTATACCAATCCCTTTTCGTCCATAAACCTATCCAGAGATCTCTTAAACGCCCCCAAACTAGACGCATTTACAACTGCAGCAGGCAGGGCATTCCAATCCCTCACCACCCGCTGGGTAAAGAACCTACCCCTGACATCCGTCCTGTAGCTACCCCCCCTTAATTTAAAGCCATGCCCCCTCGTGCTAGCTTTCTCCATCCGAGGAAAAAGGCTATCACTATCCACCCTATCTAAACCTCTAATCATCTTATATGTTTCAATAAGATCCCCTCTTAGCCGCCTTCTTTCCAACGAAAACAACCCTAAATCCCTCAGTCTCTCCTCATAGGACCTCCCCACCATACCAGGCAACATCCTAGTAAACCTCCTCTGCACCCTCTCCAACGCCTCCACATCCTTCTTGTAATGCGGGGACCAGAACTGCACACAGTACTCCAAGTGCGGCCGCACTAGAGTAGTGTACAGTTGCAACATTACACTGCGACTCCTAAATTCAATCCCCCTACCAATAAACGCCAAGACACCGTACGCCTTCTTAACTACCTTATCTACTTGATTCCCAACTTTCAGGGATCTATGTACACACACACCTAGATCCCTCTGTTCATCCACACTATTCAAAGTCCTCCCGTTAGCCCTATACTCGACACATCTGTTGCTCCTACCAAAGTGAATTACCTCACACTTCTCCGCATTAAATTCCATCCGCCACCTCTCGGCCCAGCTCTGCAACCTATCTAAGTCTCCCTGCAGACTATGACACCCTTCCTCACAATCTACCACACCTCCAATTTTGGTGTCATCAGCAAATTTACTAATCCACCCAACTATACCCTCATCCAGATCATTAATAAAAATTACAAACAACAGTGGCCCCAAAACAGATCCCTGAGGCACACCACTCGTAACTGTACTCCATGATGAATATTTACCATCCACCACCACCCTCTGTCTCCTATCTGATAGCCAATTCCTGATCCAACTTCCTAGATTACCCACAATCCCATACATCTGCATTTTCTGAAGAAGCCTACCATGGTGAACCTTATCGAACGCCTTACTAAAATCCATGTATACCACGTCAACTGCCTTGCCCCCATCCACCTCTTTGGTCACCTTCTCAAAAAACTCAATAAGGTTAGTAAGGCACGACCTACCCGCTACAAAACCATGCTGACTATTTCTAATCAATTCATTACACTCCAAATAACTATAAATCCTATCCCTAATAATTTTTTCTAAAACCTTGCCCACAACAGAAGTAAGACTCACCGGTCTATAATTCCCGGCAAAGTCTCTGTTCCCCTTCTTAAACAATGGGACAACATTCGCTATCCTCCAATCCTCCGGGACTACACCAGAGACCAATGACGACCTGAAGATCTGAGCCAGAGGCTCTGCAATCACCTCTCTAGCCTCCCAGAGAATCCTAGGGTAGATCCCATCCGGACCAGGGGACTTATCTATTTTCAGCCCCTCAAGAATTTCTAGCACATCCCCTTTATCAACCGTAATACTGTCTATTTTACACCCCTGCAACCCAATGTCCTCCTCAGCTATATTCATGTCCCCCTGCGTGAACACCGAATGGGTACACGTTGAGAAACTGATGGAATTCCAGAATAAACATGGAGGCAAACTCTCCTGGAGAATGTCAAAAAGCCAGAGCAGGATGAGTGGAGCAATGGTCTAGAGGCAATGCAGACAGCTCTGCAGATGGAGAAGAATGTGAACCAGAATCTTACTAATGGAGACATCATCCCCACGTCCAGTCTATCCAGATTTTTCAGTAATCTGTAAGTTTCAATGAGATCCCCCTCATCTTTCTAAACTCCATCGAGTACAGATTCAGAGTCCTCAGAACCTCCTCATATGTCAAGCTTTTCATTCCCAGGATCATGCTTGTGAACCCTTTCTGGGCCCTCTCCAGGCCAGCACACCTTTCCTTAGATGCAGGGCCTAAAATTGTTCATAATACTCCAAATGTGGCCTGACCAGAGAATTATAAAGCCTCATGTGGCCATGTCAAGGCCCAAAAAGCTCTCACATTTCCTTCCCAAATTTCCCCCTTTCTTTCAAACTCAATCTCTCGCTCTCTCCTCCATTGAGAAGATACTTTTTCTAATTCTTTGATCATGCATTTGTTTCACTTGTCCTATTGTCACATGTGACTGGGTGTCAAATTTCATGTGCTAACCCTCCCATGAAGCACCTCGCGATGTTTTGCTATGTTAATGGGGCTCTGATCAAGAATGCAAGAAACCACAAAGGGTTGTGAATGTTGCCCAATCTATCACTCAAACCAGCCTCCCATTCCTTGACTCCGTCTAAACTTCTCCCGCTGCCTGCATAATCAAGGATCCTACGCATATCTGACATTCTCTCTTCTACCTTCTTCCATTAGGAAAAGATATAAAAGTCTGAGATACATACCCACTGACTCAAGAATAGCTTCTTCCCTGCTGCCATCAGTCTTTTGAATGGACCTCCCTTGCATTAAGTTGATTTTTGTGTACACCCTGCCTTTGACTGTAAGACTACATTCTGCACTCTCTCCTTTCCTTCTCTACGAACGGTATGCTTTGTCCCTATGGCGCAAGAAGCAATACTTTTCATTGTATCCCAATACATGTGACAATAAATCAAATCAAACCTACCATATATTAAGTTGAACTTTCTCTGTACCCTGGCTATGACTGTAACACTACATTTTGCACCGTCTCCTTCTCCCCTATGTCCTCCATTATTGGTATGCTTTGTCTGTATGGCGCATAAAAATACAATACTTTTCATTGTATCCCAATACATGCGATGATAATAAATCAAATCAAATTGAAAGCAAGGATGAGGATTTTGAAAATTCGACAAGTGTGCAGAGATTATTCGTGCAAGCGAAATACAAGCAGCGATGGAATACTGTCAGCTTAGCTGTCCTTCAAGGTCATAGAGGTTTACAGCATGGAAACAGGTGGCCCAACTTGTCCATGTCATAAGAACATAAGAACATAAGAAATAGGAGCAGGAGTAGGCCATCTGGCCCTTCGAGCCTGCCCCGCCATTCAATAAGATCATGGCTGATCTGTCGTGGCTCAGTTCCACTTTCCCGCCCTCTCCCCATAACCCTTAATCCCTTCTCTTATCAAAAACCCATCAACCCGCTTCTTAAAAATATTTAGCGAGGCAGCCTCCACCACTTCAACGGGCAGAGAATTCCAGAGATTCACCACCCTTTGAGTGAAGAAGTTCCTCCTCAACTCCGTTCTGAACCGCCCCCCCTTTATCTTGAGGCTGTGCCCCCTAGTCCTACTGTCTTTTTTGAGCGGGAAGAGTCTTTCCACCTCTATCCTATCCATCCCATTCATCATCTTATACGTCTCAATGAGATCTCCCCTCATTCTTCTAAACTCTAACGAGTACAAGCCTAGTTTATTCAGCCTCTCCTCATAGCTCAACCCCCTCAACTCCGGTATCAGCCTAGTAAACCTCCTCTGCACTCCCTCCAAGGCCAAAATATCCTTGCGCAGGTGCGGCGCCCAAAACTGCACACAGTACTCCAGCTGCGGCCTCACCAATGCCCTATACAGCTGCAGCAAGACCTCCCTACTTTTATATTCAATCCCCCTCGCTATGAAGGCCAGCATCCCATTCGCCTTCCTGACCACCTGCTGCACCTGCAGGCTGGGTTTTTGCGACTCATGCACAAGGACCCCGAGGTCCCTCTGCACCGTCGCCTGCTGCAGTTTTTCGCCACGTAAGTAATAGTCCTTCCTACCATTCTTCCTACCAAAGTGGACCACCTCACACTTGCCAACATTAAATTCCATTTGCCATTTCCTGGCCCATTCGCCCAGCCTATCTAGATCCTTCTGCAGACTCTCCACACCCTCCGCACAATTTGCCTTTCCCCCAATCTTGGTGTCATCAGCAAATTTCGACACCCTACACTCGGTTCCCTCCTCCAGATCATCTATATAAATGGTAAATAGCTGAGGCCCCAGCACCGACCCCTGGGGCACTCCACTAGTCACCAACCGCCAATCCGAATAGCACCCATTGACCCCCACTCTCTGCCTCCTATTTGACAACCAATCCTCTATCCACGCTAACACCCTACCCCCAACTCCATGTCCTCTGACCTTCTGCAGTAACCTCTTGTGAGGTACCTTATCAAACGCCTTCTGAAAATCCAGAAAGACCACATCCACCGGCTCTCCTCTATCCACCGCCCTAGACACATCCTCATAGAACTCCAGTAAATTTGTCAGACACGACTTCCCTTTAATGAAACCGTGTTGCGTCTGCCCTATCAAGCAATTCCCTTCAAGATGCCTCGCAATTTCCTCCTTAATGACGGATTCTAACATTTTACCTACCACAGACGTTAAACTAACCGGCCTGTAATTCCCCGCCTTTTGCCTGGCACCCTTCTTAAACAACGGCGTAACATTAGCCGTTTTCCAATCCTCCGGCACTTCCCCGGAATCCAGCGACGTCTGGAAAATAACCACCAAGGCATCCACTATCACCTCCGCCATTTCTTTCAGAACCCTCGGATGCATTCCATCCGGTCCTGGGGACTTGTCCACAATCAGCCCCTCCAGTCTGTTGCGCACCACCTCTCTAGTAACAGTAATGTCATTAAGACCCTCCAGTCCTACCACCTTTCCATCGCTAACACCCGGCAAATTATTCACGTCCTCCTCCGTGAAGACAGAAACAAAAAAGTTATTCAAGACCTTAGCCATATCCCCATCCCCTACCACTAGGTCCCCTTTCTCATCCGCTAAGGGACCAACGTTCACCCTAGCCAGCCTCTTCCTTTTTATATATTTATAAAAACTCTTGCTATCCTTTTTTATATTAAGCGCTAGCCCAGCTTCATAGCTTCTTCTACCCTCCTTTATCAACTTTTTTGTCAATCTTTGTTGACATTTAAACCCAGTTTTTTCCACTAAGCTAGTCCCAATTGCCCACGTTTGGCCCATATATTCCTCTATACCCATCTTATCCATGTAACTGTCTAAATGCCTTTTATAAGACAAAATTGTACCCACCTCTACTACTACATCTGGCAGCTCGTTCCAGACACTCACCACCCTCTGAATAAAAAAATTGCCCCTCTGGACTCTTTTGTATCTCTCCCCTCTCACCTTAAACAAATGCCTTCTAGTTTTAGACTCCCGGACCTTTGGGAAAAGATATTCACTATCTACTTATCTATGCCCCTCATTATTTTATAGACATTTATATAATCACCTCTAAGCCTCTTACACTCCAGGGAAAATAAGTCCCAGTCTCTCCAACCTCTCCTTGTAACGCAAACCACCAAGTCTCGGTAGCATCCTGGTAAATCTCTTCTGCACTTTTTTAATAATTAATAATATCCTTTCTAGTTTAGGGTGATGAGAACTACAGACAACATTTCAAGTGTGGCCTTACCAATGTCTTGTACAACTTCAACGAGAAGTCCTAACTCCTATATTCAACGTTCTGATCAATGAAACCAAGCATGCCGAATGCCTTCTTCACCACCCTGTCCACCTGAGACTCCACTTTCAAGGTGCTATGAGCGTGAACCCTGGATCTCTTTATTCCAAAACTCACCCCAGTATCCTACATTAACTGAGTAAGTCCTGCCCTGGTTCAACATTCCAAAATGCATCACGTCGCATTTAACTAAACTAAATTCCATCTACCATTCGTCAGCCCTTTGGCCCAATTGATCAAGATCCTGTTGCAATCCTAGATAACCTTCTTCACTATCCACTATGCCACCAATCTTGGCGTCATCTGCAAACTTACTAACCATGCCTCCTATATTCTCATCCAAATCATTAATATAATTAACAAATAACAAAGGACTCAGCACCGATCCCTGAGGCACACCACTGGTCACAGGCCTCCAACAACCCCCTGTCTTCTGTCGTGAAGTTAATTTTGTATCCATTTGGCTACCTCACCCTGGATCCCGTGAGATTTAACCTCATGCAACCATGCGGTATCTTGCTAAAATCCACGTAGGCAATGTCGGTGACAAAGACCAGGTTCGGTTCAGTTGCTGGGTCTCAGTACTCACCACTGATTTGTAACGTCTCCCCGCCAGCATCCATCTGGTACATTCCAAGATCAACAAAGGTCGTAAAGGACGACTTGCCGGGTGATTTCACAAGGCCTCTCGACTGGAACTGAAATGAAAAGGCACACTTGTTGCACGAAACTGGCCACGGTAAGATACAAATTGGAGGACAGTACAGCGCAGGAGGCCACTCGGCCCAGCAGGACTGTCCCTTCCCCAGAGTAAGAGAAATGAAACAGCTTTGGAAAATATATCCATTTGAAGAAAGCTCCAGGCAATGTCCTACAGGCGATGGCCCCACTGATTGCCGGCCACACATTTGCAGTACAGACACATGGGAACACAACCACTTGAAAGTTCCCCTCTAAGCCACACTCCATCCTGGCTTGAAATGATATCAGCTGTTCCTTCACTGACACTGGGTCAGAATCCTCCTTAGTAAAAAGTCTGACAACACCAGGTTTAAGTCCAACCGATTTATTTGATAGTAAACTCACAAGCTTTCGGGGTTTGCCCCGGTTGGACTTAAACCTGGTGTTGTCAGACTTTTTAACTGTGTTTACCCCAGTCCAACGCTGGCATCTCCACATCAGAGTCCTCCTGACAGTGCTGTGAGTGTACCTACATCACACAGTATGCAGCGGGTTCAAGAAGGCAGCTCATCACCACCTTCTCAAGGAATAATTCGGGATGGGCAACAAATACCGGGCCCGGCCAGCAAGTTTAAAACAAAACAAAACACATAAAATCATAAAACTGTTTCCTGTACCTCAGAAAGCAGTGAAAGATTACTCAGCTGAGGTAACTGGCATGGTTGATGGAAACAATTTTCAGTGGGTGGGGAATTTTGCACCACGCCTCACAGCCTAATTAATAGGAAGGCCTTTTTGAAGTGAAGTTAGGAATTATTCTTTGGAGTTTAGAGGAGTGAGAGGGGAGCTCATAGAAACTTATAAAATTCTAACAGGGTTAGAGGGGGTAGATTCAAAAAGAATGTTCTCGATGGTGGGGGCAGTCCAGAACTAGAGGTCATTAGTTTGAGGATAAGGGGTAAGCCTCTTAGGATTGAGGTGAGGAGATATTTCTTCACCCAGAAAGTGGTGAATGTGTGGAATTCACTACCACAGAAAGTAGTTGAAGCCAAAATGTTGCGTGATTTCAAGTAGAAATTAGATATAGCTCTTGGGGCTAAAGGGATCAATGAATATCGGGGGAAGGAGGGATCAGGATATTGAACTTGATGATCAGCCATGATTATAATGAACGGTGGAGCAGGCTCAAAGTGCTAAATGGCCTCCTCCTGCTTCTAGTTTCTATGCATAAAAGGGTGGTAGAAGTTTTCAACTTTTTCACAAATGGCAAATCATACTAGGTATTATAAATTAGAAGTCTTTGTTGCCTGCAGTATTAAGGGATAGGAGACAGTCACAAATTAACCATAATTGCATTGAGTGGGAGAAGAAGGGTGAAATTCCTTTGCTGAGCATTGTCAACATTGGAGTGGGGTATGAGCTATGTTGCACAAGATGACTGTGCAAATAGCAGCAGCACAGTGGTTAGCATTGCTGCCTCACAGCACCAGCGACCCGGATTCAAATCCCGACCTTGGGTCACTGTCTGTGCGGAGGTCGCACATTCTCCCCATGTCTGGTGGGTTTCATCCTGATGCTCTGGTTTCCTCCTATAGTCTGAAAGACGTGCAGGTTAGGTGAATTGGCCATGCTAGATTGCCCCTTAGTGTCCAAAGATATATAGGTTAGGTGGGTTGGCCAAGCTGAATTGCCCCTTCATGTCCAAGGATGTGCAAGGTGAGAACATAGAACGTAAACAGTAACAGCACAGTACAGGCCCTTCGGCCCTCGATGTTGTGCCGAGCTATATCTGAACCTAAGATCAAGCTATCCCATTCCCTTTCATTCTGGTGATAGATTGAGATGGATTGGCCATGCTAAATTGCCCATTGGTGTCCAAAGATGTGCAGGTTAGGTTGATTGGCCATGCTAAATTGCTCGTTAGTGTCCAAAAATGTGTAGGTTTGCAGGGTTGGCTATGCTAAATTGTCTCTTCGTGTCCAAAGATGTGCAGGTTTAGGGGGATTAGCGGGGTAAATACCTGGGGCTATGGGAATATGGCCCAGGTGGGATGCTCTGTTGTAGTGTCGGTGCAGACTGCAAAGGCCAAGTGGCTTCCTTCTGCACTGTAGGAAATCCTACAGAAACAGGAATTCTACAAAATCTGCACCTCTCCTTACCCTGCATTTTAAATACATCTCTCACTTCGGAAACACAGAGTGCCAGGTCAAAGTTCAAACAAAAGTAGCAGATGCTATCATGGATTGGTTGCTTGAGTTGTCCACGAAATGCCCAGGAAACGTTTGAGCCATGAGATAGTGTCACAGGGCAAAATTTCTCATCTGCTCACTGGTCCAGGTCTCCAGAACGAACATAATTATCAGTCCTTAGCCTGAAGGCCATCAATCCCAGGATGTTATGGAGCTGGAGTCTACCGTCCATCATTTCACTAACAAGCATCTTATGCTCGACACAATCAGCGAGGGAAGCAGCTGATCCAGAGAAAGGTATCACTGCATAAATGTAGGACAGCAGATGGATGGCTCAGGGTATCCAAGGAGTACTTCCAATTGAGGACACGTGACCAATTAATGCTTTGACGTCTGTTTTAATGTTGGCTACAGAACCTGGTTCTGCAGTATTGCAACATGGTGCGCAGCAGCGACACGCAGGTTCATGATATTCCCTCAAACGTCCGAGTGCCACAGAAGGAAACATCATTTCAGCCACATTCAAAATTATTAATTCAATTTCTCTTAAGTCTGATCTGTTTAGTACCACAGAAAAACCGGCTAATTTAGCACGGCCAATCCACCTGGCCAGCACATCTTTCGGACTGTGTGAGGAAACCGGAGCACCCAGAGGAAACCCACGCAGAAATGAGGTGAACATGCAGACTCCACACAGACTCCACGCTGTGAGCACTGGGACTATGATCAGAGAGATTCTGTCTGGGCAATTTGACATGGCCAATCCACCTAACCTGCACATCTTTGGACACTAAGAGCAATTTAGCATGGCTAATCCATCCAACATGCATATCTTTGGAGTGGGGGTGAAACTGGAGGACCCACACAGACACTGGGGGGAGGGGGGAGGGGAGTTGAATATGAATGTGCAATCCCCACACAGACATGGGTTAATTAAAGTTTGAATTTTTTTCAAGTTTGTTTATTAGAGTCACAGGTAGGCTTTCATTAACACTGCAATGAAGCTACTGTGAAAATCCCCTCGTCGCCACACTCCAGCACCTGTTCGGGTGACACTGAGGGAGAATTTAGCACGGTCAATGCACCTAACCAGCATGTCTTTTGGACTATAGGAGGAAACTGGAGCACCCGGAGGAAACCCACACAGACACGGGGGAGAATGTGCAGACTCTGCACAGGCAGTGACCCGAGACTGGAATTGAAGTCAGGTCCCTGGTGCTGTGAGGTAGCGGTGCTAACCACTGTGCCACCCGATTGCAGTTTTACTCACCTCTGCCATGTTATCGTCCTGCTGAGAGTTCGGTCCTTTGGGATCAGTCGGGGAATGACTCTGCCGCACCAAATCGGGCAGGTTAACGTGACTTGTGAAACCATTGCTATCTGGCAGGTGGACCCCTCGTTCCTCCTCAGGTGTCTGCGGAAAGAGACAACATTTACACATCTCTCTCTCTCACACACCCACAGACACACACACACACCTGCTTCGTGCTTCTCCGTGAACCTCTGGCACAGATAAGCAAAATGTTGTTTGATAATCATTCCAGGAGTTGCCTAAGTAACACCTTAAATTTTCTTCCACTGCTTATTCCACTTAATAAGATAATTAAATATGGGAGAAG
This sequence comes from Carcharhinus amblyrhynchos, assembly GCF_965287045.1. NCBI lineage: Eukaryota > Metazoa > Chordata > Chondrichthyes > Carcharhiniformes > Carcharhinidae > Carcharhinus > Carcharhinus amblyrhynchos. The sequence goes on from NW_027649868.1 coordinate 148,302, forward strand.
AAACTGTGTGAAGTTAAAAATTATTTAAAGTGACCAGGGTTGGTTGCATTGCATCACAGAAAATAGACTGAGGACTAAGCATCACGGGTGCCAAGAGTGCAGAATCATAAAATCCCTACAGTGCAGGAGGTAGCCATTCGGCCCCTCGAGATTGCACTGGCAACAATCCCTTCCAAACCCAATCCCTGTAACCCCACGTATTTACCCTGCTAATCTCGCTGACTATTTAGGGGCAATTTAGCACGGTCAATCCACATAACCCGCAAATCCTTGGACACTAAAGGGTAATTTGGCATGGCCAATCCACCTAACTTCATAGTGCAGAAAGAAGACATCTGGCCCATTGAGTCTGCACCGACCTACCCCATATCTCTACACATTTACCCACTAATCCTTCCAACCTACGCATCTCAGGACATGAAGGGGCAATTTTAGCACGGCCGATCGACCTAACCTGCACATCTTTGGGCTGTGGGAGGAAACCGGAGTACCCGGAGGAAACCCACGCAGACACGAGGAGAATGTGCAAACTCCACACAGACAGTGACCCAAGCCAGGAATCGACCCCAGGTCCCTGGAGCTGTGAAGCAGCAGTGCTAACCACTGTGCTACCATGCCGCCCATCTACACATGTTTAGACACTAAGGGGCAATTTAGCATGGCCAATCCTTTCCAGATGTATAACATCTTGGTACGGTTCCTACTCTGACCAAGGCCACAAGAAACTACAAAGGGTTGTGAAAGCAGTACCATCATATAGGAAGATCACATAATCCCATAATGCAGGAGGCCATTCGGCCCATCGAGATTGCACCAACCACAATCCCATCCAGACTCTATTCCCATAGCTCCATTAATTTACCTAAGCTAGTCCCCCCCACACAGAGGGCAACTTAGTATGGATAATCCACCTAACATGCCCATCTTTGGCACGTGGGAGGAAAACGGAGCACCCTGGAGAAACCAACGCAGACACAGGGAGAATGTGCAAACTCCTACAGACAGTGATCCAAACCGGGAATCGAACCCGGGTCCCTAGCACTGTGAGGCCGCTACGCCACCATGCCGCCTACCCACTGACTATGTCAACACTTCCCGCTGCCTCGGGAAAAGCAGCCAGCATAATTAAGGACCCCACGCACCCCAGACATTCTCTCTTCCACCTTCTTCTGTAAGGGAAAAGATACAAAAGTCTGAGATCATGTGCCAACCGACTTAAGAACAGCTTCTTCCCTGCTGCCGTCAGACTTCTGAATGGACCTCCCTTATATCAAACTGATCTTTCTCCACACTCTAGCTATGATTGTAACATTACATTCTGCACCCTCTCCTTTCCCTGATGTAGATAATGAACGATATGTTTTGTCTGTATAGCGCGCAAGAAACAATACTTTTCACTGTATCCCAATACATGTGACAATAATAAATCAAATCAAATCCTTCTCCCCGGTGTACTCTATGAACGGTATGCTTTGTCTGTATAGTGCACAAGAAACAATACTTTTCACTGAATCCCAATACATGTGACAATAATAAATCAAATCAAATCCTTCTCCCCTACGTACTCTATGAATGGTATGCTTTGTCTGTATAGTGCGCAAGAAACAATACTTTTCACTGAATCCCAATACATGTGACAATAATAAATCAAATCAAATCCTTTTCTCCTATGTACTCTATGAATGGCATGCTTTGTCTGTGTAGTGGACAAGAAACAATACTTTTCACTGTATTCTAATACATGTGACAATAATAAACCAAACCAAATCACGCTGCACAATATATCTCACACCTACCCTCTGTACAATCATTGTTCCATCTCCATATGAATTGCCAGACGGTTCAACCGCTGGAGGTTCTTCATCATCGTGCACCACCATGGTGTTGATGCTGTCTGTGTCACCGTCCTTGTTACGGCTTGGTCTAAGGAACGAAGGCCAAAAGGAGAGTGAATCAGCGGTGGTCCAGGAGCTTCCTTTCAGTAGCTCCCAGATCATCGATACGCCTTCACTGCTACTTGCAAAGTACGGAACCAAATACGCTGAAGCAGCTGTCATTTTTACAAAGATAGGCAGCCTCCTCCATGAGGATAAAATTGCAGGCATCACGCTTGTCTGTTTTTTGCTATTTTTAAATGTATTTGTTCATGGGATGTGGGTGTTGCCCTTTAAGGGCATTTAAGGATCAACCACACGTAGGCCAGACCGGGTGAGGATGGAAGATTTCGTAGAACCTAGAAGCAGAAGTAGGCCATTCGGCCCTTCTCGCCTGCTCCACTATTCATTCTGATCGCGGCTGATCAGTGAATCAATATCCTGATCACCCCCCTTCCCCCCATATCCCTTGATCCTTTAGCCCCAAGAACTATATCTAATTTCTTCTCGAAATCACATAATGTTTTGGCCTCAACTACTTTCTGTGGTAGTGAATTCTCTGGGTGAAGAAAATTCTCCTCACTTCGGCTCTAAAAGGTTTACCCCTTATCCTCATATTTCTGGATTCCCCCAATATCGAGAACATCCTTTCCGAATCTACCCTGTTAGAATTTTACAAGTTTCTACAAAATTGGTGACTAGTGGAGTGCCGCAGGGATCGGTGCTGGGCCCTCGGCTATTTACCGTTTATATAGACGATCTGGAGGAGGGGGCTGAGCGTAGGGTAATGAAATTTGCTGATGACACAAAGATGAGTGGAAAAGCAAATTGTGCGGAGGGTGTGGAAAGTCTGCAGAGGGATCTGGATAGGCTGAGCGAGTGGGCGAGGACCTGGCAGATGGAGTACAATGTTAGCAAGTGTGAGGTTATCCACTTTGGCAGAAATAATAGTAGGAGGGATTACTATTTAAAGGGAGAAAAGCTGCAGCATGCTACGGTGCAGAGGGACCTGGGGGTCCTTGTGCATGAGTTGCAAAAACCCAGTCTGCAGGTGCAGCAGGTAATCAAGAAGGCGAATGGGATGCTGGCCTTTATAGCGAGGGGGATAGAATATAAAAGCAGGGAGGTCTTGCTGCAACTATATAGGGCACTGGTGAGGCCGCAGCTGGAGTACTGTGTGCAGTTTTGGTCGCTGCACTTGCGCAAGGATATTTTGGCCTTGGAGGGAGTGCAGAGGAGGTTCACTAGGCTGATAACAGAGATGAGGGGATTGGACTATGAAGAAAGACTAAATAGACTGGGTCTGTACTCATTGGAGTTTAGAAGGATGAGGGGGGATCTTACAGAGACGTATAAGATAATGAAAGGGATGGATAGGGTAGAGGTAGAGAGATTCTTCCCGCTCAGAAAGGACAGCAGGACTAGAGGGCACAGCCTCAAGATGGGGGGGGGGGAAGCAGTTTAGGACGGAGTTGAGGAGAAACTTCTTCACTCGAAGGGTGGTGAATCTCTGGAGTTCTCTACCCGTTGAAGTGGTGGAGGCTACCTCGCTAAATATATTTAAGTCACAAGTGGATAGGTTTTTGACAGACAAGGGAATTAAGGGTTATGGGGAGAAAGCGGGAAAGTGGAACTGATCCACTTCAGATCAGCCATGATCTTATTGAATGGCGGGGCAGGCTCGAAGGGCTAGATGGCCTACTCCTGCTCCTATTTCTTATGTTCTTATCCCCTCTCACTCTTCTAAACTCCAGCAAATACAATCATAACCTAAAAGGACATTAGTGAACCAGATATGTTTTTCTGACAATTATTAATAGATTCACTAATACGTTACTAATAGTGAGACTAGCTTTATATTCCACAGACTTATTTTGATTAATTGAATTTATTAATGGGGTATAAATTCCATTCACTTCCATGGTGGGATATGAAGTCCTTTCCCCTTGGATTACCACCCAGTGACGTTATCACTATGTCATCGGATAATGACAATGTCGAACTCTCTGCCTGAAAGGGTGGTGGAGGTGTCAACCCTCATTTAAAAGGTGTTTAAGATGAGCACTTGAAACGCTGTTGCACACAAGACAATAGAACAAGTGCTGGAAAATGGGATGATAGATAGGTGATTGTAAAGTATGGACACGATGGGCTGAAGGGCCTCTTTTTGCGCAGGAAAACTCTATGAATCTGTAACTTGCCATCATGTGCTGTTGCTGGGGTGTGGGCGATATATTTGACCATGCTTGTATGTGAAGAATGGTCACTTAACTGAGGCACAAGCCAAATAGAATTTTACCTCAGGGAAGAGAGAAATAAATTTGGGTTGGATAATCATAAATCACTTAATGATCACCTAATTGTTTTTTTCATTCATTCACGGATTCAGCATTTATTACCCATCCTTAGTTGCCAGAGAACAGCTGAGAGCCAATCACATTGCTGTGACTCTGGAGTCACACGTAGGCCAGACTGGGTAAGGGCTGCAGATTTCCTTCTCTAAAGGGCATTAGTGAACCAGATGGGTTTTTCTGACAGTGGTTTCATTAGTCGTCAGTAGATCCTTAATTCCAGTTTTATTTTTATTCTATTCAACTCTTGCCACCTGCTGTGCTGGGATTCAAACATTAAATTGACAAGAACGAACCTGGGTCCCCAGAGCATTTGCTGAGCTTCTGCATTAATAGTTGGGCAATAATACCACAGAATCCCTACGGTGCAGAAGGAGGCTATTCCACCCATTGCATTTGCACCGACCACAACCTCACTGAGAACCTATCCCCATAACCCCATACATTTACCCTGCTAATCCTCCTGACCCTAAGGGGTAATTTACGGGCCAATCCACCTAACACAAACATCTTTGGAATATGGGGGGAAACCGGAGAACCTGGAGGAAACCCACGCAGACACAAGGAGAACACGGAGACAGTTAGCCAAGCCAGGAATCGAACCCAGGTCCCTGTCGCCGTGAGGCAGCAGTGCTAACTACTGTGCCACCGTGCACCCAGGCCATTCTACCACTAGGCCATCAATGAATTGGCATCCAAAGCACTCTTCGCACAAACGTTGTCATATTTTGTGGCCTGGTCTCACTTTTACAGCCAACTAGCCAGTCCCAAAGGGACAGTACAGCCACCTCAGCCCGGACAACAGGAGCCACCTACCCTGACCTGGAACCATCAGAGCTGGACAGATTCTCATCTTGGTGGTCATTTTCCCCTTCCTCCTCCTCGTCATCGCTGCTTCCAGAATCCTCACTTGAGGAAGAGTAGTCCATCACTTTAACTGGAGGCTTAGGCAGCTCATCCGTCCGGATCTCTTTCCCCAGGTTCAGCATGTCCTTTAGAGACACATCAAAGCTCTTACGACTTGGTAGCAAAAACAGCAAAAACCTACACCAACCGCGAGGTGGCCACAGCGAACCTGTTCCTTCCATAAAGCAAGGCAACTGCTAGATTTTGCACACGTTTTGAGATAGAGGTGTCTTACTGTGAATATGCCAAGCAAAAGAAAAAACAATTATGCATCTTCCATAAATTACCAAAAGAACAACTGAATCTGAACCTTATCGCAAAAATGATATTTTTCTCGACTGAGATCCCAAAATCAAATTGACAAGATCCCAATGCCAAGATGAGAAACAGCGTTGCCACATGTAAAAATCATCCATCTGATTGCTTCTTTCATCCCCTGCTCCCCATGTAAAAGATTTACATGGTTAGTCCAATGCAGACAGGCCCAGTTTTTTTAAAGTTCGCCCATCCAACAAGATGTCTTTTGCAGTATGAAATCTGATCTTAGATCCAGGAATATATGCCTTCACTGTTTATTGATGACTTGAATTTTTTGATGTCACATGAACCTGTCTACCCTTCTTGATTTGATTTCAATATCCCCAATACGTCCTTTCCAAATTCATGACCCACCTCGTATAGCCATCTTCCAATGAGCTTCTTTTAAAAAGACCACACTTCTTTACTAGGACAGAAACCTCGAAAATAGGAGCTGGAGGAGGCCATTCGGCCCTTCGAGCCTGCTCCACCATTCATTATGATCACTGCTGATCTTTCAACTCAATAGCCTGACCCTGCTTCCCTTCATATCCTTTGATCTACTTTGCCCCCAGTGCTATATCTAACTGCTTCTTGAAATCACACAACGTTTTGTCCTTGACTACATTTTGCGATAGCAAATTCCACATATTCACCATTCTCTGGGTGAAGAAATTTCTCCTCATCTCTGTCCTAAACCGTCTACTCTGTATCCTCAGGCTGTGATCCCTAGTCCTGGACACCTGACCATCGGGAACATCCTTCGTGCATCTATCCTATCCAGATCTGTTAGAATTATCTAGGTTTCTCTGAGATCCCCCCACCTCATGCGTCTAAACTCCAGCAAATATAAACTTAAATCAGCTCAATCTATCCTCATACATCAGTCTCGCTATCCAAGGAATCAGCCTGGTAAACCTTCACTGCACTCCCTCTGGAGCAAGAACATTCTTCCTCAGATAAGGAGGACAAAACTGCACACAATACTCTAGGTGTGGCCTCGCCAAGGCCCTGTATAATTGCAGCAAGACAGCCCTGCTCCTGTACTTGAATTGTCTCGCTATGAATACACTATCTGCCTTTTTTACAGCCTAAATAATTGGGAAAAAGTTGCAGGACTGGTGTTAAGTGCAGGAGACTGTGACTAATTGGATTGCTCTTTCAAAGACCAGGCAGAAGCATGACAGATTAATTGGCCTCTTTCCATGCTGCCTCACAATTCATGAGGCTTTCTTTGCATTTCCTTCAGCGCTCAGAAGCATAGAAGTTAGAAGCAGGAGTAGGCCATTCGGCCCTTCAAGCCTGCTCCGCCATTCCTTTTGATCATGGCTCATCATCAAGTTCAATATTCTGATGCCACCCCCCCCCCTTCACCCCATATGCCTTGATCCCTTTAGCCCCAAGGGCTATATCTAATTTCTCCTTGAAATCACACAATGTTTTATCCTCAACTACTTTCTGTGGGAGTGAATTCCACATATTCACCACCCTCTAAGTGAAGAAATCTCTCCTCCCCTCAGTTCCAAAAGGTTTACCTCTTATCTACCCTGTCTAACCCTGTTAGAGTTTTATAAGTTTCTATGAGATCCCCTCTCACTCTTCTAAACTCCAGTGAATATAATCCTAACCGATTTACTTTCTCCTCATATGCTATCACAGGAATCAGCCGGGTAAACCTTTGCTGTACTCCCTCTATAGCAAGCACATTCTTCCTCAGATAAGGACACCAAAATTGCTCACAATGTATCAGGTGCTGCCTCACCAACGCACTACACAATTGCAGCAAAACATCCCTATCCACATACTCAATCCTCTTGCTATAAAGACCAACATACCATTTAAAGATGTCCTATCACACAATAAGCTGATCCTTCTCTTCACCCGATGTTTTACTGCAACACTATATTCTGCATCTGCTTTGCCAGCTCTTTGAAAGAGCTACCCAATTAGTTGCACTCCCCTGTACTTAACACCAGTCCTACACCTGCTCCTTTCCTTCTCCGTGATGTACTCTATGAAAGGTATGCTACGTCTGTAACAGCTCACAAGAAACAATACTTTTCACAGTATCCCAGTACATGTGACAATAACAAATCAAATCAAATCCTTCACTCCTATGTACTCTATGAGCTACATTTTGTCTGTATAGTGCGTAAGAAACACTGTTTATTAATACATGTGACAATAATAATCAGTCAATCAATTCTGTATCATGATAATCAGAGGTGGACGTGGGATTCAAGTAGTGGTCTAACCAGAGCATTGCAGAGTTTAATCTTTCTCTCAACCATCTGCGCATCTTGGCTTGCCTGATTGCTTGTCTGCATTGGTTAGATCATTGAACAAGACTCTCTTTCATCATTATCCTGGTCTACTTTTGCCCCACTGGCCAGTGTGGCAATTCAGTGCAGGTGAACGAGGAGAGAGAGAGACGTCAAATCAACTTGCAAAGCTGAACGTCAAGCCAGGCTCAACTTAGGACAACCACAATCCAATGTATAGATATCTCCAAGGACAGAAACAAGCTTACAGCGTAATACGGAATGACACTAACCTCACCTATTGCTCGCTTATAGCTCTGAGGGTTTGCAAAGATTGGGAGGCAAAAAGGCAGAAGGCAACAAGTTATTAGAAAGCAAATGGAAATCACATTGTTAAGTTAATTCAAATACAATATTGCAATCATAACATACTCAAAGTCACACCTGTGATGTAAAGAGAAGGATCCGACAATTTCAAGACAGAATTACAAGTCAAATTCATAGTTACAGGATACGTAGTGTGCCTTAAATGACATAATAAACGATGTTTTTTTTACCTCAACTGAGGAGAGAGATTTGCATCACTGGGTTGAACTGCATGCCAATACTTCATAGAATCCTTACAGTGCAGAAGGAGGCCATGTGGCCCATCCCCCTAACCCTACATATTTACCCCAATAATCCTCCTGACACTAAGGGGCAATTTAGCATGGCCAATCCACCTAATCTGGCACGTGGCCCAATTGAGTCTGTACCAAGAACAATCCCACCCAGGTCCCAACCCGTAACCCCATGTACTTGCCCCACTAATCCCCCTGACACCAAGGGTCAATTTAGCACGGGCAATCCATCTAACCTGCACATTTTTGGACTTTGGGAGGAACCTGGAGCAGACAGGGGAAATGCAGTTACAGAATCATGGAATCCTACAGTGCAGAAGGACGTCACTTGGTCCATTGAGTCTGCACTGACCACAATCCCACCCAGGCCTCATCCCCACAACCCCACACATTTACCCTGGCTAGTCCCCCTGACACTCAGCGGCAAGTTAGCATGGCCAATCCACCTAATCCACACATCACGGGGGAGAATGTGCAGACTCTGCAGAAACAGTGACCAAGCCGGGAATTGAACCCAGGTCCCTGATGCTGTGAGGCAGCAGTGCCACCCTTCACTGGGAAATGCTGAACACATTGATTTAATTACCAAGTGAAACTGCCCGAGATGGAACACATCCGATGTTTGGCCAGACATCGAGATTGCAAGATGCTTCTCCGCAGGGTTGGAGGAAGGAAGGGAGAGTTGGCAGGCGATGGCAATGTGGGAGCTGCCATGACAAATGCCAGCTTTTAAAGTCAGGACCACAGCAATTCACCTGTGAGGACTTGATTAAAGGAAAGGCAAATGGCTGAAAGATTTCTTTTTGCCAAGAAGAACTACTGCAAGTCGAGAGGGTAGGTGTTGCTGGGTAATAAATCTTGCGTTGTCAAGTGCTAAAACAGCAGACTCCAGCGTATCTGCTGTGATGTAAGTTTCCCGCCATCAGCTAAGGGGATGAGTAACCAAGTCACACAAACTAGAAAGGCCCCAAGTTAAATTCCCACCTCAAGTCAGCGTGGGCCACTATAATCTGTCAAAACATGCACAAGAGTTGGCAAATCATGTTGCAGCTAAATAAAACCTTGGTTGGACCGTATTTGGAGTACTGCGTGCAGCTCTTGGTCGCCACACTACCAGAAGGACGTGGAAGCTTTGGAGAGAGGGCAAAGACAGTTCACCAGAATGTCGCCTGGTCTTGAGGGTGTTGGCCATGACAAGAGGTTGAATAAACTGGGATTGTTTTCACTGGAAAGGTGGAGGGGGACACCTGATACAGTTCTACAAAATTATGAGAAGCGTAGACAAGGTGGATAGTCAGAGGCTTTTTTCCCAGGGTGGATGTGTGTCAATTACAAGGGGGCATAGGTTCAGGGTGAGAGGGGGAAAGTTTAAGGGAGGTGTGTAGGGGAAACTTTCCACAAAAGAATGGTGGATGTCTGAAACATGCTGCCAGAGGAAGTGGTGGAAACAGGACATTAGCAACATTTCAGAGGCAGCTGGATGGGTACATGAATAGGGCGGGAATAGAGGGATACAGACTGAGTAAGGGCAGGAAGTTTCTGCACTGTAGGGTTCTATGGTTTTTCTTCAGTTAGGGCATCATGATGGCATGGGCTTGGAGGGCCGAAGGGCCTGAACTTGTGCAGTATCTTTCTTTGTATTCTTTCTGGGGGCGGCATAATGGCACAGTGGTTAGCACTGCTGCCTCACAGCGCCAGGGACCCGAGTTCAATTCCAGCCTCGGGTCACTGATTATGCGCAGACTGCACGTTCTCCCCTTGTCTGCATGGGTTTCCCCCCACAGTCCAAAAGATGTGCAGGTTAGGTTGATTGGCCATGCTAAATTGCCCTTTGGTGTCAGGGGTATTAGCAGGATAGATGTGTGGGGCTATGGGATTAGGGCCTGGGTGGGATTGTGGTTGGTGCAGGCTTGATGGGCCGAATGGCTCCTTCTGCACTGTAAGGATTCTATGTATGCCCAAAACATACATAGTGAGGAAGGGAAATATCAGCCAGGACTCCATTCCCTGAATGAAATCCATATTTGCGGGCATCAAACAAGCAGTGTTGAGTAATTCTTGCTGCCTTCCCTGTTCACACATTGTTCACACAAAGAATGTTAATTTAACAAGGCATTAAACTAGGCTTGGCAAGCAGATCACAAACCCCACAGCCTGGGAATTGGCCAAACACAGAAAATGCTGGAAACATGGGAGTGGTCACCTATTATCTGGGCAGTTGACACCTTAAGGTCTTTCATCAAAGCATGTCAAAACTTTCAAATTCTGCTACGAGCTGAGAACCTCCAGTGTTGCCTTTTAGTTTTCTTTTCAACTCTTGACATACAATTGACAGATGATTACTCAGGACAGAAAGTTAGGCACTGGAGAAGATGATAAAAGCCGGGAGTCATAGGGTACAGAGCAAAAGCTGCATGTTTTAAGATAAGATCGTATATATTACACAGCTTTGAGGAAACTGGGAGTCTGCACAGTCAGTACCTCTGGATTTTCAGAGTAAGTTTAAGTTTATTTATTAGTGCCACAAGTAGGCTTACATTAACACTGCAATGAAGTTACTGTGAAAATCCCCTACACTCCAGCGCCTGTTTGGGTAACACTGAGGGAGAATTTAGCATGGCCAATGCATCTAACCAGCATGTCTTTCGGACTGTGGGAGAAAACTGGAGCACCAGGAGGAAACTCATGCAAGAGAACATGCAGACAGTGACCCAAGCTGGGAATCGAACCCGGGTCCCTGGTGCCACCCAATTGACACCATACTGGCTCTTGTCTGAGGCACATGGTACTTAGGATTGTGCAGTTACTTTCCAGGTTACGTCACCCCTTTGCCCCCAGATATCAGTGTGACTGATGCACTCGTTAAGCCTCCTTCATTAGTTACTGCTGACACTTACAGCAGGTCTTCCAGGCCGTGAGGTGGTGCGTATCTCCTCCGACTTCCCGTGGCTTGGGAACTGCGAGAGAACTGGCGATCCTTCAGGTTTAGAGGAAGCTGCAGTGAGAAGGCGAGGAGAAATGGGAAAGGCGAAAGCATCAAATGAATAGCCTACAAATCAAAACCAAGGTCAGCAGCTAATTTGAATCAGGATAAGGTCATTGACGATTGTCATCCTAAAACGATAACCTCAAACTGAGCATCTTTTTAGGTTTTAAACATTAATATTTTTGTTTAAATCTTCACTCATCTCTCAAAACAATCCTTTCAGTTGAATGCGTTGGTCCACAGGTTCCAAAAACTAAACAGCACAAACTCCTTACGAGGGTTTTGTGATTGACCGAGGAAAATTATCACAGACAATACCTTCCGCATTCTTTGAATCTGTAAAATGCCTATATTGCACAGAGAGGCCATTCGGCTCATCAGATCTGGCCTGACCCTGCACTCTATCTCAGCCCACTTCCCACCCTATCCCTGCAGCCCCGTGCATTGATCATGGCAAATCCACCTAACCTACACATCTTTGGACACTAAGGGACAATTTAGCATGGCAAATCTACCTAACCTACACATCTTTGGACACTAAGGGACAATTTAGCATGGCAAATCCACCTAACCTGCACATCTTTGGACACTAAGGGGCAATTTACAATGGCCAATCCATCTAACCCACACAGCTTGAGACACTAAGGGGCAACTTAGCATGGCCAATCCACCAAGCCTGCACATCTTTGGAGTGTGGGAGGAAACTGGAGCACCCGGAGGAAACCCTCGTGGACAAGGAGAGAATGTGCAAACTCCACACAGACTGTGACCCAAGGCTAGAATTGAACTCAGATCCCTGGCACTGGGAAGCAGCATACACTAACTGTGCCACCATGCTGCCCTTTGCATGTGTACAGTCTCTGAGGCAATTATTAAATTCTACAGCTGTATTATTGAGCCTGCAGCACAGAAACAGTCCGTTAAACCTACCATTACTTTTACATGAGCCTTCTCCATCTTGATCTTCCCTATCAACCTTCCTCCCTCATAAGGTGATGAAGCTTTCTGCTCAGTGCTAGTTCCCTGAGTGATTTCCTGTGGTACCACACACTCACAACACTTCTTGCATAAATCTGTTCGTGTGGAGATAAGCTAATCTGTTGTTCCTGATTATATTTAGAGTCTGAAGTGGAACTTAGAATCAGCTGACTTACTTGTAATTCTGTTGCGCTCCATCGAACCAGTCCCAAGCACTCGGTGGGGGCCAATCAGTGGGAGGCTGTCTGCTCGCTCCCATCCTGGGTCAATCCTACGTAGGTCTGGATTGCTGGAACCGAATCAAGTCACATGAGTCAAGAGGGCATTTTTGGAGTGTGACACTCAACGGTTTGTAACACTGGATCGCTGTTTCGGTTATACAGGGCACAAACTCCTCAGGGGGGCAACGCACAGCTGTTTGTAACCATGTGGCTAATTTTTAGAGAATGGAATCACAGAATCCCTACACTACAGAAGGAGGCCCATTCGGCTCATCGAGTCTGTACCGACCACAACGCCACCCAGGCCCTGTTACCACAACCCCACACATTTACCCTGCTGACACTAAGGGTCAATTTAGCATGGCCAATCCACCTAACCCATTTTTGGACTGTAGGAGGAAACCGGAACATCCAGAGGAAACCCACGCAGCCACGGATAGAACGTGCAGACTCCGCATTGGGACTCGAGAGCGGAATTGAACCCACGTCCCTGATGCTGAGGCAACAGTGCTAACCAATGTGCCAGCATGCCGCCCGTGAAGTAGCTTAATTCATCTGCCAAATATGAAAGACATACAGATATATTTACATAGCACCTTTCACAACCTGGCAAGGAGGTGATGACTTTGTGGTATTATCGCTAGACTATTAATCCAGAAACTCAGCCGATGTTCTGGGGACCCGGGTTCGAATCCCACCATGACTGATGGTGGAATTTGATTTCAATAAAAAAATTATTTGGAATTAGGAATTTACTGATAACCATGAAACCATTGTCAATTGTCAGAAAAACCCATCTGGTTCACTAGTGTCCTTAAGGGAAGGAAATCTGCGTTCCTTACCTGGTCTGGCTTACATGTGACTCCAGGGCCTCCAAGCCTGCATCGACCATGCTGCCTGACTGAACTAAAACCCCCTACCCCCGGGGACCATATCCCTCTATTCCCAACCTATTCATGCAATTGTAGTTGACTCTCAACTGCCCTTGGATAACTAGGGATGGGCAATAAATGCTGGCCCAGCCAGCAATGCCCAGGTCCCACAAATGAATAAAAGAAACTCAGGACATTTTTTTCCTTATCTGAGGAAGGATGTCCTTGCTAGACAGGGAGTACAGTGAAGGTTTACTAGGCTGATTCCTGGGATGGCAGGTCTGTCATATGAGGACAGACTAAGTAATTTAGGATTGCATTCATTGGAGTTTAGAAGAGCGAGAGAGGATCTCATAGAAACTTATAAAATTTTAACAGGGTTAGACAAAGTAGATTCAGAATGTTCCCAATGATGGGAGAATCCAGAACTAGGGGTCATAGTTTGGGGATAAGAATAACTGAGATGAGGACAAATTTCTTCACCCAACAGGTGGTGAATGTATGGAATTCATTACCACAGAATGTAGCTGAGCCAAAATGTCTGATTTCAAGAAGAATTTAGATACAGCTCTTGGGGCTAACGGGATTGAGGGATATGGAAGGAAGTGGGGGGAAATCAGGATATTGAATTGGATGATCAACCGTGATCAAAATGAATGGCAGAGGAGGCTTGAAGGGCCGAATGGTCTACTCTTGCTTCTAGTTTCTGTGTTTCTATATTTCAATACTCTTCAGAAGCAGCCAAGTGGTGTGATTGCATTAGAGGAGATTCATCAGGATGTGGACTGGGATGGAGTTATAAAGAGAGATTTGATAGACTTAGATTGTTTTCCTTTAGAGCAGAGAAGGCTGTGAGATGTATAAGATTATGAGGAGTGAGTAGGGAGCAGCTGTTTCCTTGGTTAAGGGGTGAATCATGAGGAGGCACAGTTTTAGGGTGAGGGGCAGGAGATTCAGAGGGCATTTGAGAAAACATTCTTCACTGGAGGGCAGTGGGAGTTTCATAGTCATTGGCTACGAGGAGAGGTTGGAGAAACTTGGTTTGTTCTTGCTGGAACGACGGAGGTTGAGGGGCGATCTGATAGAAGTTTACAGGATTATGAGGGGCATGGACAGAGTGGATAGTCAGAAGCTTTTATTCAGGATGGAAGAGTCAATTACTAGGGCTATAGGTTTAAGGTGCGAGGGGCAAGGTTTAAAGGAGATGTGCGAGGCAGGTTGTTTTACACAGAGGGTGGTGGGTTCCTGGAACTCGCTGCCGGGGTAGGTAGCAGAAGCAAATATGATCGTGACTTTTAAGGGGCGTCTTGACAAATACATGAATAGGATGGGAATACAGGGATATGGTCCCCAGAAGAGAAGGGGACCTGAACATTCAGTTCAGTCAGGCAACATTGTTGGTGCAGGCTTGGCGGGCTGAAGGGTCTGTTCCTGTGCTGCAATTTTCTTTGTTCTCTATTCTTTAATAATCTGCCACTTCAACCTTCATGCCTGCAGCCATTCAACCGCAGCACAACATTTAGCAAGTCAATTTATCCCTGGAGAGAAGCCAAAGAAAAGTCTGGAGGTGAAGGGGATAACACAGGGCACAGGATGGCTGTGTGCTAAGTAATAACTCAACTAGTTAACCACTCTGGCATTTGCTTCAAATATTGTTGAGGAAACTATGGAGCAAAGAGTGAAATCGCTTCTATATCGACCTAATCAGCAAGGATACTGGAATGGGGAAAAAGGATAGCAGGATCCAAGTGTTGACAGGTTCACCTCAATTGGAACAGATGCACCATAGAAAGTATTATTTCTGGATGTATCACAGCTTGGTATGGCTCCTGCTCTGCCAAGACTGCAGAAAACTACAAAGGGTCATGAATGTAACCAAATCCATCATGCAAACTAGCCTGCCATCCACTGACTTTGTCTACACTTACCGCTGCCTTGGAAAAGCAGTCAGCACAATCAAGGGTCCTACGAACCACGGATATTGTCTTCCACCTTTTTCCGTCGGGATAAGATATAAAAGAACAGCTTCTTCCCTGCTGCAGACTTTTGAATGAACTCACCTTGAACTTTCTCAACACCCTAGCTATGACTGTAACACTACATTCTGTATCCTCTCCTTTCCCTCTCTATGAACAGTATGCTTTGTCTGTATAGCGCGCAAGAAACAATACTTTTCACTGTATCCCAACACATGTGACAATAACAAATCAAATCAATTTAAAACAAAGCTCTCATCTGCTATTAGGGTTTTACCACCTTCATCCCACAGTAAACAGGCTAAGCTCAAATCATAGGGCATGGGCACAATTCTCAAAGTGAAAACTGCAGAAGCAGAGACAGTAATGACCAGGTCAGAAAGAAATATTATCAGGAAAGATGGGGCTAGTGCGACTGAAGCAAATTCAATGATATGGCACTTTTGGGAATCACACCAAGAGATCCAAGTCATTTAAAGTGATAGTCACTGGCTAAATGGGCTTCTAATTTTATAAAACAAATGATAGAATCCCTACAGTGCAGGAGGCCATTCAGCCCGTTGAGTCTGCGCCTACTCTCCGACAGGACATCCCACCCAGGCCCTATCGTCGTAACGTCATATATTTGCCATGGCTAATCCCCCTAAACCTACAAATCTTTGGACAGTACGGGACAATTTATCCTGGCAAATCCACCTAACCAGCACATCTTTCGGGGTGTGGGAGGAAACCGGAACACCCGGAGGAAACGCATGCAGATACAGGGAGAATGTGCAGACTCTGCACAGACAGTGAACCAAGCTGGGAATCAAACTGGAGTCACTGGCGCTGTGAGGCAGTAGTGCCACTATGCTGCCCATTCTTGGACTTTTAACCCTTGCTTTTAAATATGGAATTTCATAACCTATTCACTTCTGCAAGAAAGGTACATATCTTTTTTTCATTCATTGGTGGGACATGGCACTCGCTGGCTGGCCAATCCTTAGGTGCCCGAGGACCATATGGCCATAAGACACAGGACCAGAATAAGGCCACTCAGACTATCACGTCTGCTCCACCATTCAGTCATGGCTGATTATTTTTCTTATCCCCATTCTTCTGCCTTTTCCCCATAACTCCTGATCTCCTTATTAATCAAGAACCTAGCCATCTCTGTCTTAAAGACACTCAATGACCAGGTCTCCACAGCCTTCTGTGGAAAAGAGTTCTACAGATTCACCACTCTCTGGCTGAAGAAATTCCTCCTCATCTCTGTTTTAAAGGATTGCCCCTTTAGCCTGCGGTTGTGCTCTGATTCTAGTTTTTCCCATTAGTGGAAACAGCCTCTCCATGTCCACTCTATCCAGGCCTCTCAGTATCCTGTAAGTTTCAGTAAGATCCCCCTCCCATTCTCTAAATTCCAACAAGTACAGACCCAGCTCCTCGTACAACAAACTCTTCATTCCAGGGATCATTCTTGCGAACTTTCTATGGATCCTTTCCAAGGCCAGCACAACATTCCTTACATATAGAGCCCCAAACTGCTCACAATACTCCAAATGGGACTGACCACAGCCTTATACAGACTCAGGAGTACATCCCTGCTCTTGTATTCTAGCCCTCTCGAGATGAATGCTAACATTGCATTTGCCTTCCTAACTGCCGACTGAACCTGCACGTTAACCTTAAGAGAATCTTGAACAATGACTCCCAAGTCCCTTTGTATTTCTGATTTCCTAAGCATAGTCTAGGCCTCCACCCCCCTTCTACAGTGTATAATCTCATACTTTTCCATATTGTTTTTCACCTACCACTTCTTTGCCCACTCTCCTAACCTGTCCAACTCCTTCTGCGCCCCACCCCGCTTCCTCAATACTACCTGTCCCTCTACATTCCTTTGTATCATCTGCAAACTTAGTAACAGCGCCTTCAGTTCCTTCCTCCAAATAGTTAATGTATATTGTGAAAAGTTGCGGTCCCAGCACTGACCCGAGGCACACCATTAGTCACCGGCTGCCATCATGAGAAAAAGCCCTTTATCCCCACTCTCTGCTTTCTGCCAGTCAGCCAATCCTCTATCCATGCCAGGATCTTACCCTTAACATCATGGGCTCTTAACTTATTTAACAGTCTCCTATTGGGCGTCTTGTCAAAGGCCTATTGGAAATCTAAATAAATCACATCCACTGGCTCTTCTATCTAACTTCCTTGTTACCTCCTCAAAGAAGTCTAACAGATTTGTCAGTTGAGAGTCGACCACATTGCTGTGGCTCTGGGGTCACATGTAGGCCAGACTGGGTAAGGGTGGCAGATTTTCTTCCTTAAAGGACATTAGTGGGTTTTTCTCACAATCAGCAATGGTTTCACGGTCATCAGTAGATTCTTAATTCCAGATATTTTTAAATTGAATTCAAATTCCACCAGCTGCCGTGGCAAGATTCAAACCCGGGTCCCCAGAACATTAGCTGAGTTTCTGGATTAATAGTCTAGCGATAATACCACTAGGCCATTGCCTCCCCATCAGCGGTTCTTGAACATACAATTATTCTAATGAGCTGGCTGGGTGCTCTCCAGCATCTTCTGTTTTGGTTCGTTTGCGTTCTGATTGATCACCCTGTTGTCTGGAAGGATAGACAAAGCGAGAATAAGAGTATCAGAGTGTTGAAAGCTTTATATTACCTCGCACGCGGTGCCTGCCCCGCTCGATTTATCAGAGCACTACTGCTGTTCAGCGCCGTAGCTATGGAGGTCGTTCTCTGAGGGACCTGCACCCAAAAGAGAAACACAATCTGTTGGTGCACAATTCCAACAATAAATCCGTTCTGAATTAAACATGGATTTTGGCTTCTTTCAAGTCACGCTCAGACAGATCTATCCCTCTTTTGGGAGACCACTGTGACCTGGCAGTGGCACAGAGCTTTTGACAGTCCAGCTGTATTCGAGAAAAATAAACAACCGCGCCTTGAACTTCGTGCTTTGGTCTGTCAAGCAGTTTCTCATGTGAAAGGTCAAAGTGGCAGGGCTGTGAGTGATTGCAGCTTTGTGAACAGTGGCCAATTAATTATAAGCACCAGCCACAGCGGATTGAGTGCTAACCTGTGCAACACTCCATCTGTTACTGAAAGTGCTCTTCAGCCAATCTATAAAAGGATTGCAAGTGCTCCCCGTTACTGCTAATGGTAGCTGCAGTTAATACCACGGTGTTAAACAGTTTCACTTATACAGCGACATGCATCTCGCATGAGTTCAAGTGCAACAAGTGACTCCAAAACACATTTGTTTGGGTGCGGAACTGGCAGTTATTTTGATCCAAAGCGGTGCAAAAAGTGTTGAGATAACCAGCTAATTTTGTTTTTGTAATATTGTACGAGGTGGAAATGTTGGTTTTAAAGTTTAATTACCTTTGTCACAAGTCGGCTTACATTCACACTGCAATGAAGTTACTGTGGAAATCCGCTAGTTGCCACACTCCAGCGCTGTTCGGGTAATTCTGAGGGAGAATTTAGTTTGGCTAATCCACCTAACCTGCACATTTTTCGACACTAAGGGGCAGCTTATCATGGCCAATCCACCTAACCTGCACATCTTTGGACAGTAAGGTGCAATTTAGCATGGCCAATCCCACCTAACCTACATATCTTAGGACACAAAGGTGCAATTTAGCATGGCCAATCCCACCTAACCTACATATCTTAGGACACAAAGGGGCAATTTAGCATGGCCAATCCACCTAACCTGCACATCTTTGGACAGTAAGGTGCAATTTAGCATGGCCAATCCCACCTAACCTACATATCTTAGGACACAAAGGTGCAATTTAGCATGGCCAATCCCACCTAACCTACATATCTTAGGACACAATGGGGCAATTTAGCGTGGCCAATCCACCTAACCTGCATATCTTTGGACAGTAAGGTGCAATTTAGCATGGCCAATCCACCTAACCTACGCATCTTTGGGCACGAAGGGCCATTTTGCATGGCCAATCCACCTAACCTACACATCTTTGAACACCAAAGGGCAATTTAACCCCGACACCGACCTACAATTTAACCCCACCTAACCTACAAATCTTTGAGCACTAAGAGTCACATTAGTATGGTCAATCCTCCTAACCTACACATCTTTGGACGTAAGGGGCAATTTGGCAAGGCCAATCCACCTAACCAACACGTCTTTCAGACTGTGGGAGGAAACCAGAGCACCTGGAGGAAACTCACCCAGACATAGGGAGAACGTGGACACTCCACACAGACAGTGACCTGAGGCCAGGTTAAATAATAATTGTTACCGGCATGCGAGTTGGGGTTACCAAAAGAGGTCAATGGAGTCAAGGTACAGGTCGGCCTTGGTGTAATTAATAGGGGGTTAGGCTAGATGAGGATGAATGGCTGTCTCCAGTTATTGGGGCTTTCTTGTTGTGAGCTTGCATCTAGTTGCTTTCAGAGGATCTGGCCTGGAATGAAACACTCGAATTGCATCGGCTGAACCTCACTGGTGTCCAATATACATTTGAAGGATCTAGCTTAAGAGCGTTCTGTGTCTCTACGGTGAAGCGTTGAGTGGGTTATTTGTTCACAAGTTCTCCTCTGTGTCAGAAGGTTGTGGGTTAAAGTATTACCGCAGGACTTGAATTAGAAAAGTAGGCTTGCGCTCAAGTGTGGTACAATAGGAATGTTACAGTGTCAGAGGGGCCACATTTCTTATGAGATATTAAAAGAAACTTCCAATTGTCTGTTGCAGCACTTTTAAAAACTCTTCAATCAATATTCATAGAACATATAGAACATAGAACATTACAGCGCAGTACAGGCCCTTCGGCCCTCGATCACAACGGTAGCACAGTGGTTAGCACTGCTGCCTCACAGCATCAGGGATGTGGGTTCAATTCCTGGCTTGGATCACCGCCTGTGCGGAGTTTGTACATTCTCCCCCCTCTCTGTGTGGGTTTCCACTGGGTGCTCCATTTTCCTCCCACAGTCCAAAGATGTGTGGGTTAGGTGGGTTGGCCATGCTAAATTGCCCAGGCCTGGGTGGGATTGTGGTCGGAGCAGACTCGATGGGTTGAGTGGCATCCTTCTCTACTGTAGGGATTCTATGATGCTATCTCACTTAAAAAGTGCTTAAACAGCACGGTAGCACAGTTAGCACTACTGCCTCACAACGCCAGGTTGGATTCGCGCTGGGGTCATTGGCTGTGTAGAGCCTGCACATTCTCCCCGTATCTGCATGGGATTCCTCCAGGTGCTCCGGTTTCCTCCCACAGTCCAAAGATTTGTGGGTTAGGTGGATTGGCCATGCTAAATTGCCCCTTAGTGTCCCAACATGTGCAGGTTAGGCGCATTGGTCATGGTAATTTGTCCATATCAGACAGATTAGCAAGGTAAATAAGTGGAGTTATAGGAGTGTGGCCTGGGTGGGATTGCTATTGTTACAGACTCGATGTGTCGAATGGCCTCCTTCTGCACTGTAGGGAATCTATGATTTTATTCACATGAGTGATAAAGATTTCAGTAATGCAGCTTCACATTGTGACAATGTGGCAGTGGAGGCGTTTTTTTGAAATTGGGCAGCACTGTGGCACAGTGGTTTGCATTGCTGCCTAGCAGCGCCAGGTACACAGATTTGATTCTTGGCCTTGGGTCAGTGTGTGTGTGGAGTCTGCACAATCTTCCCGTGTCTGCATATGGGTTTCCTCCGGGTGGTTTGGATTCCTCCCACAGTCTGAAAGATGTGCAGGTTAGGTGGATTGGCCGTGCTAAATTGCCCCTTAGCGTCCAAAGGTGTGCAGGTTAGATGGATTGGCCATGCTAAATTGTCCCTTAGTGTCCAAAGATGTGCAGGTTAGTGTCCAAAGAAGGCAGAAATAAATGTGCCCTTCATAAGCTGAAAACTTTCACAGGGAGACAACTGACAGGGGGGGGCAAGAAATTACTGCATATCCCCATATCAAATTAGCACTTGGAAATAGCTTCAGAAGTGGAACCAAACTGTGTTTCAAAGTGTTTAATTAAAACAACCACCCATGTGTGTTACTGATATCACCAGCCTCAAGATCTCTCCCTGAACGCTATTGAGAGAACTTCTGCTCAGTCCACAGCTTTCACACAAGATCCCAATGCTGCACACGGCAAGTCCAGATCAAGCGTGATCAGCAGAGAAGGGAGTTGGAGTTGCAGGGTTAGAGTTAAAGTTTTAAAGTTTAACGTTAATTTATTAGCGTGTCAAGTTGGCTTATGTTAACACTGCAGTGAAGTTAGTTAGGTCGGCATGGTGGCACAGTGGTTAGCAGTGCTACCTCACAGCGCCACGGATCCAGGTTTGATTCCCAGTCTTGGGTCACTGTCTATGTGGAATCTGCATGGGTTTCCCCTGAGTGCTCCGGTTTCTTCCTACATTCTGAATGACGTGCTGCTTAGGTGCATTGACCTGAACAGGCACCAGACAGTGGTGGCTAGGGGAATTTCACAGTAACTTTGTTGCAGTGTTAATGTAAGCCTTACTTGTGACAAATAAACGAACTTTTCTTTACTTTGTGAAAATCCCAAGGGAGAATTTAGCATGCCCAACGCACCTAACTAGCATGTCTTTCAGACTGCGGGAGGAAACTGGAGCACCCAGAGGAAACCCATGTAGACATCAGGAGAATGTACAGGCTCTGCAAAGACAATGACCCGAGCTGGAAATCGAAGCTGGGTCACTGGCTCTGTGAGGCAACAAGGTTGACCTCCATGCTGCCCCTGGAGGGCAGGTGATAAGTGAGCTAATGCAGTCATATGGAATTACATTATCACTTTACAATCATTTAGTATGTCGTAACTTTAATAATGTCATTCTAAATTCACAAATCCACATTTATTATGGAAAATGCTTGGTGAATTGTCATTCTCTTGAGTTCCACACGCCGACCAGTGGCGGTATTGCAGTCCCTCCATCAGGATTTGATTTGATTTGATTTATTATTGTCACATGTATTGGGATACAGTAAAAAGTATTGTTTCTTGCATGCTACGCAGTCAAAACATACCGTTCTCTCATGTGAATAAAAACACACTTCTTCCGTTGGGAAAAAGATACAGAAGTCTGAGGTCATGCACTGACTGACTCAAGAACAGCTTCTTCCCTGCTGCCGTCAGACTTTTGAATGGACGTACCTCACATTAAGCTGATCTTTCTCTACACCCTAGCTAAAACTGTAACACTACATTCTGCACTCTCTCCTTCTCTTCTCCCCTACATACTCTATGAATGGTATGCTTCGTCCGAATAGCAAACAAGAAACAATACTTTTCATTGTATACTAATACATGTGACAATAATAAATCAAATCAAATCCTTCTCCCTATGAATGCTATCAACAGTATGCTTTGTGTGTTTAGCGCGCAAGAAACAATACTTTTCACTGTATCCCAATACATATGACAATAATAAATCAAATCAAATCCTTCTCTGCTATATAATTGATGAACGGTATGCTTTGGCTGTGTAGCGCGCAAGAAACAATACTTTTCATTGTCTCCCAATACATGTGACAATAATAAATCAATCAGACAATTAATAAGTTAGCAGAAGCCACTGTCTACTTGGTTGAGGGTGCTTTTAACAGCCTTTTCCCTCTTCTTGCGCTACAAGCTTTGGATTCGGCCTGGTTACCTTTGGAGGTGCTTCATCTTCCATCTTCACCCATGGCCCAGAGTCGTCTCTGTTTGCGGCGTGGGGAGGTAGCACAGGGGTCTCAGAGGTGGGGTCCGAGTTCTGCCGCAGCATCTCGCCGCGTTTCACCGGCACGGGCTCCTGGGTCGGGAAGGCAGCCACATTCTTGGTCGGCTGGTCCTGGAGCGACTGAGACCTCGGCACTGGCGCTGACGATGGCTTCAGTGCGACCAGATGCGCCACCTGAAACTGCCAGGAAAGGTTCCAACAAGGTTAAAGTGCGAACGCAAAGATGTAGCTGGAAAACCAAAGGCCAAATGATACGCACAATCATCAGTGAACCGTCAAATCAAAACATAATCAAATTCGGTGAATGTTGGAAATCTGAAATAAATACAGAAAAGGATGCACAGACTCAGCATGGTTGGTCAAGTCACTGAGCGTATTTAAGACAGAGATAGATAGAATCTTGATTGGTAAGGAGATCAAAGGTTATCGGAACAAGGCAGGAGAATGGGGTTAACAAACTGATTAGCCATGATCAAAGGGGTGGCATGGTGGCGCAGTGGTTAGCACTGATGTCTCACAGCACCAGGTACCCGGGTTCAATTCCCAGCTTGGGTGACTATCAGTAGTCTGCACGGGTTTCCTCCGGGTGCTCTGGTTTCCTCCTACGGTCTAAAAGACTTGTGGGTTAGGTTCATTGGTCATGCTAAATTGCCCCAGGATGCGTAGGTTAGAAGAATTAACAGGGTAAATATGGGGGGGGGGTGCGGTTATGGTGATACGGTCTGGGTGGGATTGTTGACGGTGTAGACTGAATGGGCCGAATGGCCTCCTTCTGCACTTGAGGGATTCCACGAAAGGGCAGAGCAGACTCGATGGGCCAAATGGCCTTTTCTATACTGGAGGGATTCTATGAAATGGCAGAGCAGACTTGACGGGCTGAATGGCCTACTTCTGCTCCAATACCTTATGACTGAAAGCTCAACATGAAAGGTAAATCATTTCTTGCTGTATTGATAATGCCTGGACTGTTGGGTATTTCAGCATTCTGTCTTCATTAAGGTCATTTATCTCCTTCCTCTAACACCTTGATATACATATCAAAGATTCATGGCCAAGTATGAACTGTTTTATCGCAAAATACAGGCATATTCTACTAAGGCATTTTGAGTTTTGCAAAGTAAGTTAGCACTGTCAGCACCGTCACATTTTCATTCTGGTTCAGTTACTGAGGACGCAAACACAAACTTGGGCTAACTTGCATACCCCTTCCACAATTCATCCCCTCCCACCTAGACCCCACTGACCTGCCACCTGCCTTCACTGCCTCCCTCCTCAACTCCCCCTCCACAACTAGCCGCCTTCCTCCCAACCTTGCCCGTGATCTCCACTATAGCCCGATTCATCCCTCCCTCCCTGACAACCCCTACAAAACTCTTCCCCTCCCACCAAGACTCACCCCTTCCCTCCCTGACAACCCCCACACAACTCTCCTCCTCCCTCCAAAACATACCCTTTCCTTCCCTGACAACCCCCACACAACTCTCCCCCTACCTCCAAGACTCTCCCCCTCCCTTCCTGACAACCCCCACACAACATTGACCCTCCCTCCCTCTCAACTTCCACACAACTCTCCCCCTCCCTCCAAGACTCACTCCTTCCCTCCCTGATACTCCTCTCACAACTCTCCCTCCAAGACTTACCTTTTCAAACCTGATACCCCCTCACAACTCTCCCCCTCCCTCCAAGACTCACCCCTTTCCTCCCTGACACACGACTTGCCCAGGAACTCGTCGACCCCACACAACCAGCTGCCTCTCTCCCCCAACTATGCCCTCCGATCCCCAACTTACTGACACCCATCCGTGCCGGCATTGATCTGTTCCTACCTCTCTTTCCCCCATCTTCACTTTCCACACCTACCTTCTGACTTGACTCCTTCCTCCCTGACCATCCCACTCACTGACCCGCCCAATTACTCCCTCACATTCACAATTCTTGCTCTCTCACTGTGGCAACAGGGTGGCACACTGGTTGACACTGCTGCCTCACAGCACTAGGGATCCGGGTTTGATTCCCAGCTTGGGTCACTGTCTGTGCGGAGTCTGCACCTTCTCCAGCACGTCTATGTGGGCTTCCTCCAGGTGCTCCGGTTTCCTCCCACAGTCCAAAAGACGTGCTGGCTAGGTGCATTGGCTGTGCTAAATTCTCCCTCAGTGTATGCAGGCAGGCACCAGAGTGTGGCAACAAGGGGATTTTCACAGTAACTTCATTGCAGTGTTAATGCGAGCTGACTTGCAACACTAATAGTTCTAAATTCTATTAGTCCTTCGGCCCATCGAGTCTGCACCAACCACAATCCCACCCAGACCCTACACCCACATCCCTACATATTTTACCCGCTAATCTACACATCTCGGGACACTAAGGGGCAATTTTAGCATGGTCAATCAACTTAACCGGCACATCTTTGGACTATGGAAGGAAACCGGAACACCCGGAGGAAACCCACACAGACAGAAGGAGAATGTGCAAACTCCACACAGACATCACCCGAGCCGGGAATTGAACCCAGGTCCCTGGAGCTGTGAAGCAGCAGTGCTAACCACTGTGCTATCGTGCCGCCCCAATAACTAAGCTTAAACATGTTCCCCTCCAGAGCCCCCTCTCCTAATGAGATTATGGCAAAGGGAAACAGTGAGCGGCAGGGTCAGGAGAGTTTGCAGACTGGAGGCAGCAAGTGACACGTAGGAGGTAACTTATTATTAGTTGGTAAGAGGATTTTTGGACAATGTTAAAAGGCTGCCTTCAACTAAAGAACATCACATGCTGTAGTTGAGGTGAGTAAGATTGATAAATTTCTGGGGAAGCTAGATAAACTCAGGAAGGTAAGGGAATAGAAGGAAGGCTGAGATTAAGTAAAATGGGAGGAGGTTTTGGCAGAGCATAAAAACATTAACTGAACTGTAAAGTCTGTACCCCTGCAGTAAATCTAATGTATATTATAGTTCTTGTGGATGAAATGCAAGCAAGATTGTATGCAGACCCTATTTTACGCATTATGAAATGTTGGGAGCTAGCCAGGAGTTACTCAGTTGAATGCTTCAAGGTTTAAGATGCTGACATTAATTAATTTCCTACACATCTGTGTTTCATTAAAGTCAGCATAGCCATTAACGTTTTTTTTTGTTAGTGTGACAAGTCTGCTTACATTTTTAAGTTTACTTATTAGTGTCACTAGTCAGCTTACATTAACACCGCAACAAAGTTACTGTGAAATTCTCTGAGTCGCCACATTCCGGTGCCCATTTGGGTAACACAGAGGGTGAATTTAGCATGGCTAATGCCCTTAACTCAAGCACCCCGGACATACTCTCTTCCACCTTGTCCCGTCAGGAAAAAGTTGCAAAAGTCTGAGGTCACAACAACTGACTCAAGAACACCTACCCTCGCACTAAGTTAATCTTTCTCTGCACCCTGGCTGTGTCTGTAACACTACATTCTGCACCCTCTCCTGGAGCCGACGAGGGAGCGAGCTATCTTGGATCTGGTGTTATGTAATGAGGCAGGTAGAATTAGGGACCTTGTGGTGAAGGATCCTCTTGGGAAGAGTGATCATTGTATGGTGGAGTTTCTGATGCAGATGGAGGAGGAGAAAGTGGGTTCCCGGACACGTGTCCTTTGTTTGAACAGAGGGGAGTACGATAGGATGAGAGAGGAATTGGCAAATGTTGACTGGGGGGGCACATTGGAAGGTAGGTCTGCTGAGGAACAGTGGAGGATCTTTAAGGAGATCTTTCTTGGTGCTCAGCAGAAATTTATTCCGATGGTTAAAAAGGATCATAGGAGGAGAGATAATCAGCCGTGGATAACGAAGGAGGTAAAGGAGAGTGTTAAATTAAAAGCAGATGTGTTTAGAGTAGCTAAGAGTAGTGGGCGAGAAGAGGATTGGGAGAGGTTTAAATATCAACAAAGGATGACGAGGAAGTTGATAAAGAAGGGTCGGATAAACTATGAAGCTGGGCTAGCGCTTAATATAAAAAAGGGTAGTAAAAGTTTTTATAAATATATAAAAAGGAAGAGGCTGACTAGGGTGAACGTTGGACCCTTAGAGGATGAGAGGGGGGACTTAGTGGTAGGGGATGGGGAAATGGCTGAGGCCTTGAATAACTTTTTTGTTTCGGTCTTCACGGAGGAGGACGTGAATAGTTTGCCAGATGTTAGCGATGGAAAGATGGTAGGAGTGGAGGGCCTGAATGACATTATTGTTACTAGAGAGGCAGTGCTCGACAGACTGGAGGGGCTGATTGTAGACAAGTCCCCAGGACCGGATGGAATGCATCCAAGGGTTCTGAAAGAAATGGTGGAGGTGATAGTGGATGCCTTGATGATTATTTTCCAAACCTCGCTGGATTCCAGGGAAGTGCCGGAAGATTGGAAAACGGCCAATGTTACGCCGTTGTTTAAGAAGGGTAGCAGGCAAAAGGCAGGGAATTACAGGCCGGTTAGTTTAACGTCTGTTGTAGGTAAAATGCTCGAATCCGTAATCTCTTCCACCTTGTCCCGTCAGGAAAAAGTTGCAAAAGTCTGAGGTCACAACAACTGACTCAAGAACACCTACCCTCGCACTAAGTTGATCTTTCTCTGCACCCTGGCTGTGTCTGTAACACTACATTCTGCACCCTCTCCTGGAGCCGACGAGAGAAAATAGCGAGCCATCTTGAGGAGAATTGTTTGATAGAGCAGACGCAGCACGGTTTCGTTAAGGGGAAGTCGTGTCTGAATTTATTGGAGTTCTATGAGGATGTGTCTAGGGCGGTGGATAGAGGAGAGCCGGTAGATGTGGTGTTTCTTGATTTTCAGAAGGCGTTTGATAAGGTGCCACACAAGATGTTATTACAGAAGGTTAGGGGGCATGGAGTTGGGGGTAGGGTGTTAGCGTGGATAGAGGATTGGCTGTCAAATAGGAGGCAGAGAGTGGGGGTCAATGGGTGCTATTCGGATTGGCATTTGGTGACTAGTGGAGTGCCCCAGGGACCGGTGCTGGAGCCTCAGCTATTTACCATTTATATAGATGATCTGGAGGAGGGAAGCGAGTGTATGGTGTCGAAATTTGCTGATGACACCAAGATTGGTGGAACGGCAAATTGTGCGGAGGGTGTGGAAAGTCTGCAGAGGGATCTAGATAGGCTGGGCGAATGGGCCAGGAACTGGCAAATGGAATTTAATGTTGGCAAGTGTGAAGTTGTCCACTTTGGTAGGAATAATGGTAGGAAGGACTATTACTTACATGGCAAAAAACTGCAGCGTGCTACGGTGCAGAGGGACCTCGGGGTCCTTGTGCATGAGTGGCAAAAACCCAGCCTGCAGGTGCAGCAGGTGGTCAGGAAGGCGAATGGGATGCTGGCCTTCATAGCGAGGGGGATTGAATATAAAAGTAGGGAGGTCTTGCTGCAACTGTACAGGGCACTGGTGAGGCTGCAGCTGTGTGCAGTTTTGGTCGCCGCACTTATGCAAGGATATTTTGGCCTTGGAGGGAGTGCAGGAGGTTTACTAGGCTGATACCGGAGTTGAGGGGGTTGAACTATGAGGAGAGGCTGAATAGACTGGGCTTGTACTTGTTAGAGTTTAGAAGAATGAGGGGAGATCTCATTGAGACATATAAGATGATGAATGGGATGGATAGGATAGAGGTGGAGAGGCTCTTCCCACTCAGAAAGGACAGTAGGACTAGGGGGCACAGCCTCAAGATAAAGGGGGGCGCAGTTTAGAACAGAGTTGAGGAGGAACTTCTTCACTCAAAGGGTGGTGAATCTCTGGAATTCTCTGCCCGTTGAAGTGGTGGAGGCTGCCTCGCTAAATATATTTAAGATGCGGATAGATAGGTTTTTGATAGGCAGGGGGATTAGGGGTTATGGGGAGAGGGTGGGAATGTGGAACTGAGCCACGACAGATCAGCCATGATCTTATTGAATGGCGGGGCAGGCTCGAAGGGCTAGATGGCCTACTCCTGCTCCTATTTCTTATGTTCTTTATGAACGGTATGCTTTGTCTGTATAGCGCGCAACAAATGATACTTTTCACTGTGACAATAATAAACTAAATCAAATCAAAAGTCTTTCGGACTGTGGGAGGAAACTGGAGCACCAGGAGTAAATCCACGCAGACACTGGGGGAGAACGTGCAAACTCTGCACTGACAGTGAGTCAAGACCGGAATCGAGGCAGTTTGCTAACCACTGTGCCATCCGAGCTTCACATGAATATACGTAAAAGGCACACTAAAATATATCCAAATTAGATCCATTTTGAGCTTTGAGAGGGTGGTGAGTGGCAGAATCCGGGTTGGGGGGGGGGGGGGGGGTTGCAGTTTACTTCAGCACATGAACAATTTGTTGCCATAACAATCTCAGGCTTCTACAAGACACTGCTCTCTACCCATCAATGTTCCCTCTAATGTTTCCCATCCATTTGTGGAATGAATTTTATCTGCATCAAAACCAGTGATGTGTGGATGTTACAGCACCAGAAGAAACAAGGAGAAATTATGTAAAAATATATATATATAATATATATACACAAAAGGAAGGAGAAAGAACACCAGGCTAGCTGTCGGCATGGTAACAGATTAATCCACAAATCAGCAAATTTACTGAATTCAATTTTAAATTGACCATTATGACATTTGGACTCACAAACTCTAGGCTTTAAGTTCAGTGCCACAGGACTGTCAGGTATAGGAGCAGAATTAGGCCATTTGGCCCACTGAGTCTGCCTGCCATTCAATCATGGCTGATATATTTTTCAATCCCATTCTCTTGTCTTTTCCCCGTAAGCTTTGGTCCCCTTACCAATCAAGAATTTATCTCTGTCTTAAATAGGCTCAATGACCCAGCCTCCACAGCCTTCTGCAGTGATGAAGTTCACAGGTTCACCACCTTCTGGCTAAAGAAATTCCTCCTCATCTCGGTTCTAAACTTTGAGGCTGTATCCTTGGATCCAAGTCTCTCCTACGGATGGAAGCATCTTCCCCATGTCAACTCTATCCAGGCCTTTCGTTATTCTGTAAGTCTCAATTAGATCCCCCTTTACACTTCTAAATTCCATCAAATACAGACCCAGAGTCCTCAGACCGTTGACATATGTCAAGTCTTTCATTCTTGCGAGTCTCCTCTGGACCCTCTCCTTACGGCCCAAAATTGCTCACAATATTCCATCCATACCACTGCACTGCCATGTGTGAAAAAGGTATTTGTTGGTTTTGATATAGTAACTTGTCTTTCAGTAATTGGACAGAAGGAAAGTTGAATTGGCATGCACTGACTCAAGACAAGTGTCTTCTGCTTCAATACTGAGGAGTTCAAATTTGAAAGAGCTTCAGGAGGTAGGCTTTTTGAACCGACAGAAAATCTGGAAAAAGCAACTTTTATTTTTTCAGCTTATTGAGTGTTTTCTTTATTTAATATTGCTATGAGTAAATTTTTAAGTTTATTCATTAGTGTCACAAGTAGGCTGACACTAACACTGCAATGATGTTGCTGTGAAAATCTCCTAGTCGCTACACTTCGGCACTTGTTCGGGTAACACTAAGGGGTAATTTAGCACGGCAAATGCACGTCTTTTGGACTGTGGGAGGAAACCGGAGCGCTCGGAGAAAACCCATGCCGACACTGGGAGAACGTGCAGACTCCGCACAGACTCCAAGCCAGGAATCGGACCCGGGTCCCTAGTGCTGTGAGACAGTAATGCTAACCACTGTGCCACCTATGGAAGAAAGCCCGACAATTTCTCCTCATTAACAAATGTGATCAGGCAGATGTGAAGCATCTCTGCAAATCTGGAGAGAAGTTTGTTGTAAAGAACTCAAGGGCAAAGATCAAAAGAGAGAGGCTGAATTTCTATCTGAGGGTGAAGGCAGTACGTTTTGGTGCATGGACAGTCACACCTTGATTTTGTTTTGGAGGAAATTTGATTTCACTCTGTTCCCGACCTCCACACCATTTTCTTCTGGTCTTTTTTTTTGTGGATTGGGAATGCCCACAGTGCATCAACGTACCACCTCCCCATCCCGCCCCCACTGAGATCGAGCTCCCATTTTAAATGGGAGTTAACAACTAGATTTTCTCCTGCACGCTTATTTCTGTCCGGGATCCAGAAACCAATCAACAAACAGACTACCAGGTTTGAGAGTTTGTGAACAAAGTGGGAAGGCTACTGAGGAGTCTGAAACATTCTCAAAGGTTTTCACACCTTCATGTATCACTATTCGGTGCTGTACTGTAACCCAGATGTGTTTCCAATGCAGTGATTCATCATAGGGATCTAGTAAACTGATCCTTACATTAACCAGCACCGCCCAATTGCTCACATGCATTAGAGTACTTTTCTAATGGAGAAAGCAACACAATGCAATGAAAAAGATTACAAAATGTCACGTTGCTTTGTGCTGTCATCTTTTGTACTGGGATTTAAATACCTTTTGGTGAAAAAGGCCTAAGGGAAGCAGCAAATGAGAAGGTCGAGGGGGGAGTGGCAGGCAGGAGGGAGAGGCAGTGAGAGGGCCACAGGAAAAGCAATTGCTGATGAAACTTAGGGCTCCAGAAACTAACAAGAGTGAATTTTTACTGTAATTCCAACTTAACGTGTGTCTGCTAATTTCCTTTCATAGATGTATCTACTAGTCCTTTGCTTGTAGGCCGGGATGGCAGTAAACTTCCTTTAATTAACAGTAAGGTTTAGGCTTATATTAACACAGCAATGAAGTTACTGTGAAAACCCCCTAGTCGCCACACTCCGGCGCTTATTCAGATACACTGAAGGAGAATTTATTGTGGCCAATGCATTCTAACCAGCACGTCTTTCGGACTGTGGGAGGAGACCAGAGCACCCAGAGGAAACCCACGCAGTCATGGGGAGAACGTATAAACTCCACACAATGACCCAAGCCAGGGACTGAACCTGGGTCCCTGGCGCTATGAGGCAGCAGTGCTAACCACTGTGCCACTGTACTGCCCACAATGTACATAGTACTTGATGGACTGCTGTACTGCTACTAACGAGAAGGGAAAACTGCAACCCAAAAGAAACAAAGAAATTGTGTTGGAGAAGCACCTTTGACTGGGCTCCCTGTGGCTCCACGGGCCGGTGCATGGGCGGTGTCTGGGAGGCTTGGGCGGCACTGTTGGGCACCGATTCGCTGAGCGACTGCAGCGACGGATCCGATATCGTGGTCCCCATCTTCGGCTTCGCACCTGGCGAGTTCTGCCTGTTCATTTTGGAGCGTTCTTCGACCTTCACAGACAGAGAGGGATAGTTCAAATGAGCCAAGTGACTTAATAGCAAAATAAAGCAAGCAGGCTATAGACATCCTTGGGCTTGGTCTGGTAATGCTGCAAGTTCCGATTAATGCAAAACATGTGGGTAAACAGTGTCACCATTCTTAATATTTTATTTGCCCCAAGCTAGATGTGTCATACTTAAATGACGCTCAGTGAAACATTTGTGGAGGCCAGTGATCCTGAACAGACTGTTGGATTTTGCAAAGTAATAAAGTCTTTCCCTCCAGGCACCCTCAGTCTGACTCTGTTCTAATTCTGATGACATGTTGCCTTGGCCAGTGCTGAATGCACCATATGATCTTCAGCCTCTTCCATATCTCCTGTGTGCCTGAATTTGGCTTTACACAGCAAGCTTTAAGGACAGTCCAGTAAGATAAATGCTTGTTGTCCTGTTCAGATAGAATAGAATAGAATCCTGACAGTGCGTGGGCCATTCAGCCCATCAGGTCTGCACCAACAACAATCCTACCCAGGCCCTATCTCTGTAACCCCATGTATTTACCCTGCTAGTCCCCCGACACTAAAGGGGAATTTAGCATGACTGATCCACCTAACCTGCACATCTTTGGGCACCAAAGGGGAATTTAACATGGCCAATCCACCTAATTGGCACACCTTTAGGCACCAAGGGGCAATTTAGCATGGCCAATCCACCTAACCTGCACACCTTTGGACACTAAGGGGCAATTTAGTATGGTCAATCAACCCAACCTGCACACCTTTGGACACTAAGGGGCAATTTACATAGCCAATCCACCTAACCTACACATCTTTGGACTGTGGGAGGAAACTGGAGTACCCAGAGGAAACCCATACAGACACAGGGAGAACGTGCAGACTCCCCACAGTCACCTGAGGCCAGAATTGAACTTGGGTCCCTGACACTGGTAGACAGCAGCGCCAACGAACAGGCCACCAGGTCTAGAGAAAACACTCCAGCCCAGTCAGGTTGGCTGAATATTTGGTTCTTTAATCTCTGCTGGCTGCAAGGAGCAGAAGACTTTTCATCCTGCGAAGAACTAAAGCTGTGATACAGATTCTGGGTCTCACTGGACACGGTTGGCCAAGTACAATCTGCCCAGAGTGTTTCCTGTATATCACTGTGGTTAAATGTAAATCACACATCGAATCCTGCCACAGCAGATGGTGCAATTTGAATTCAATAACTAAAAAAAAAATCTGGAATTAAGAACCTACTGATGACCATGAAACCACTGTCGTTCTCGGAAAAATTCATCTGGTTCACTAATGTCTTTTAGTGAAGGAAATCTGCCTCCAAAGGAGCTGTGGAACTGAGGGTCAACTGGAAATCTCAGAACGGAGATGGTTAGATCTTCATCAGGAGCTTTGGACCCAGACCTTGCAAATACTGGTCTGCTGCAACCTAACTGAATGATGAAACTGAATGGTGAAACAGGCTCAAGGGGCTGAATGATCTCCTCTCTTCCCCGTGTCCATCATTATACTGAGACCAACTTCATTTGATGGTCTTTGATAAGGTTCCACATGGTAGGCTGCTCTGGAAGGTTAGATCACATGGAATCCAGGCAGAGCTGGCAAATTGGATATATAATTGGTTTGATGGTAAAGAAGCGTTGGGTTATGGTGGAAAGATGCTTGTCAGGCTGGAGGCCTGTGAGGAGTGGTGTGCCTCAGGGGTCAGTGCTGGGCCCATGGCTGTTTGTTACCTATATCAACAATTTGGATGAGACTTTACAAGGCATGATCAGTAAGTTTTCAGATGGCACTAAGATAGGCTGTATTGTAGAAAGTGAGGAAGGTTATCAAAAATTGCAGCAGGGTCTTGATCAGCTGAGGATGTGGGCCGCGAAATGGTAAATGGAGTTCAATACAGATAAGTGTAAGGTGTTGCATTTTGGAAAGTCAAATCAAGATAGGACTTTCACGGTGAATGGTAGGACCTTAGGGAGTATCGTGGAACAGAGAGACCTTGGAGTTCAGGTGTAAGATTCTCCAAACTCACAGGTCGATAGGGCAGTGGAGAAGGCTTTTGGCACACTAGCCTTCATCAGCACTGAGTACATAAATTGGGATTGGTGATGCAGCACCTGGGCTATTGTGTTCAGTTTTCATCATATTGCCAAAGGAAAGATGTTATTAAACTGGAGAGAGTGCAGAAGAGATTTACAAGGGTGTTTCCAGGACTCAAGGAATGGGGTTATGGGGAAAGATTGGACAGGTTAGGACGTTTTTCTTTGGAGTGTAGGAGACTGAGGGGTGGTGTTATAGAGGTGTATCAAATCATGAGAAGAATGGATAGGGTGAATGCACTCAGTCTTTTTTCCAGGCGTGGGGAATTGAGAACTAGAGGGCATGTGGTTACGTTAAGAGGGGAAAGAATTAATGAGAACCTGAGGAGCAGCTTTTTTACACGGAAGATGGTGGGTATGTGGAATGAGCTGCCAGAGGAAGTGGTTGAGGCAACATTTAAAAGGCATTTGGACAGGTATAATTGGATAGGAAAAATTAGAGCGATATGGGCCAAATGCAAGCAAATGGGGTCAGCTTAGATGAGCATTTTGGTCAGCATGGACCAGTTTGGGCTGAAGGGCCTGCCTCCGTGCCGTAGGTTCTATGCTTTCCCCTCAAAGCCTTTGCTGTGTAGAGAGACGTGAGTTTCTGAAGGGTTACCTCCTTTGCCCAGGCTGGCTTGTCAGTCGGATTGACATTTTTGTTGTAATAATACAGCTGTTTCTTTTCCTGCGGTTGTTGCTGTTGCTGCTGCTGCTGCTGCTTCTGCAGTTGTTGTTGCTGTTGCTGCTGCTGCAGTGACATCAGGAAGGCGTGCTCCTGCTGCAGTTGCCTCTGGAGTCGCTCCGACTGTCGCTGCTCCTCCAGCTGTTTCCGCTTGTATTCCTGCGCAAGGAAGCAATTCCCAGTGTTAGGCATGTACTTGAGGAAAACTGAAGGGGGAGCTGACTGAGGGGAATGTGTAAAACCAATACTGATAGTGCCGTCAGCAACGGGAACACACGTTTCTGCCACCCTGACGTAAGACCAAAACTGCGTTTGTCGAGATCTTTAGCAACCTGCAGACTAGCACTGTTTTGAGACAATAAAGCAATAGACGAAGGTACTCTAAGCCTAAATCATTTCAAAACATAGAATCTAGAAGCAGTAGGCCATTCAGCCCTTCAAGCCTATTTCACCATTCATTTTGATCATGGCTGATCATCAAATTCAATATCCTGATCCCCCTCTTCCCCCCACATCCTTTGTTTCCTTTAGCCCCAAGAGCTATATCTAATTTCTTCTTGTAATCACACAACATACTCAGGATACTGGTAGCACTGGCCCATTCTTATGTGCCATTAATACATTTTATGTTAAGAGGGATTACCTCGCGATGCAATCTTATGTTACAAGCAGTCAGTTTGTCTGGAAGGAATACAGCAAATGCTGGAAAGTAGGACAATTATTCATTTGAGCCATCTAAATGTTTATTTCGCAGAGGGACTTTTGAGCTTTTCACCGAAGTAAAGGATCTTTGGGGTATTTCTCTGATTGAGGTAATGAAAGGTGGGGGCAGCACGGTGGCACAGCGTCAGGGACCCGGGTTCGATTCCCAAGATGGATCACTGTCTGTGTGGCGTCTGCAGGCTCTCTCTGTGTCTGCATGGGTTTCCTCCCACAGTACAAGGATGTGCAGGTTAGGTGGACTGGCCACAGTAAATTGTACCTTAGTGTCAGGAGGGATTAGCAGGATAAATAAGTGGGGTTACGGGATAGGGCCTGGCTGGAATTGTGATTGGTGCAGATTTATGGGCTGAACGGCTTCCTTCAGCACTGTAGGACTTCTATGATAATATGCGTTAGGTGCACAGGGTCACATAGTCAAGTCATATTAGAAACGTGAGGAGCTAGGTTACCCGAGCCAGTACCTGCTTGGGTACACTGAGGGAGAATTTAGTACAGCCAATGCACCTAAGCAGCATGTCTTTTGGACTGTGGGAAGAAACTGGAGCAACTGGAGGAAACCCATGCAGACACGAGGATGATGTGCAAACCGCACAGACAGTGACCCGAGCTGTGAATCAAACCCGAGTCCCTAGCGGCGTGAGACAGCAGTGCTAACCGCTGTGCCGCCCGTACGAGCTTGGCATTTTCTGAGTTACCATCCAGGAAGCACTGAACTGATGTGGTCCAAGAAGAAGTTTTTGTCAAGTTTCGCTGAAGCTTGACGGTTTTGTTCAATGAAACCAAGCTCTATTTTTAAAACAAGGCTTGTGGGAGACAGGCTTATGAGAATCTAACACTGATGGGAATTGTAACTGTGATCAGAAAGCAGGCAGTGCACACTCCTGCACCACCTGGCTGATTCTGAATCCAAATAGTGACAACAATCCCCCACCTAGGAGCTTATACACTTGACATTTCCCTCTCATCCATCACGTTTAAAAAGCAAACATCTGCTCCTCCTCCACAGGAACACTTCCTCAGGCGCTAGGGTGGTCAGCTTACTTCTGCCATTTTTGTTCCATAAATATCGCTCAGCACTGAGGTAAAAGGGCTCAGGGATTCACACTCAGAATTAGCCTGCCTGGTAGTCAAGGAAATATCCAATCTGAGGGTGGAAGCAGCCAAGAATCAGCATTTCACAAAGGGGAGAACAAAGTGAAGGGGGAGAGGAAGGGGATGTAGTTTTGAATGCAGTCATGTTGGCCTGCAAGGCATTGCCTAAAAGGATGGTGGAAGCAGGTTCATCAACATGTATTAGTGTAGAGTCATAGAGGTTTACAGCATGGAAACAGGCCCTTCAGCCCAACTTGTCCATGCTGCCCCTTTTTAAAAAACCTTTAAGCTAGTTCCAATTGCCTGCATTTGGTCCAAATTCCTCCATACCCATTTTACCTATAAGAACATAAGATCTAGGAGCAGGAGAAGGCCATCTGGCTTCTCGAGCCTGCTCCTCCATTCAATAAGATCACGGCTGATCTTTTAGTGGACTCAGCTTCACTTACCCACCTGCTCACCATAACCTTTAACTTCTTTACCGTTCAAAAATGTATCTATCTTTGCCTTAAAAACATTCAATGAGATAGCCTCAAATGTTTCACTGGGTAGGGAATTCCAGTTTCACAACCCTTTGTGTGAAGAGGTTCCTCCTCAACTCAGTCCTAAATCTGCTCTCCCTTATTTTGAGACCATGCCCCATAAGTTCTAGTCCCCTTGTAACGTCTAAACACTTTTTAAAAGACAAAATTATACCTGCCTCTACTAACACCTCTGGCAGCTCGTTCCAGACACTCACCAGCCTGTGTGAGAAAAATTGCCCCTCTATTATAGAAAGGATATTATTAAACCAGAAAGAGTGCAGAGAAGATTTACTAGGATGCTGCAGGACTTGATGGATTGAGTTATAAGGAGAGGCTGAATAGACTGGGACTTTTTTCTCTGGAGTGTGGGAGGCTGAGGGGTGATCTTACAGAGGTCTATAAAATAATGAGGGGCATAGACAAGGTAGATAGTCAATATCTTTTCCCAAAGGTAGGGGAGTCTAAAACTAGAGGACATAGGTTTAAGGTGAGAGGCGAGAGATACAAAAGTGTCCAGGTGGCAATTTTTTCACACAGAGGGTAGTGAATGTCTGGAACAAGCTGTCAGAGATAGTAGTAGAGGCGGGTACAATTTTATCTTTTAAAAAGCATTTAGATAGTTACATGGATACAATGGGTATAGAGGGATATGGGCCAACGCGGGCAACTGGGATTAGCTTTAGGGGTTTCTAAAAAAAAGAGGCATGGACAAGTTGGGGCGAAGGGCCTGTTTCCATGCTGTTAACCACTATGGCTCTGGACCCTTTTGAACCTCTCCCCTCTCATTTAAACCTATAGTCTTCTAGTTTTAGTTTTAGACCTTCTAGTTTTAGACTCCCCTACCTAGTTGCTGATAATGCAATGGTGTGACGCAGGAACTTTGTACAACAAAGTACGACACTGCTTCACATAATGGGATATTAAATCAGATGACCAAAGCTTTGGAGAAAGCAAATTAGAGAAATGGAGAGAAGAAATAGAAACAGTAAGGGTATTTTGGATCTTGGAGTCTGGGCCACCGAAGACATGGTTATCAATGGAGAAGTGATTAAAGTTGGGAAATTTTTTTATTCATTCGTGGGACGTGGGCATCGCTGGCTGGGCCAGCATTTATTGCCCATCCCTAATTGTCCTTGGAAGGCAGTTGAGAGTCAACCATATTGCTGTGGATCTGGAGTCATACATAGGCCAGACCAGGTAAGGATAGCAGATCTTCTTCCTGAAGGACATTAGTGAACCAGATGGGTTTTTCCAACAATAGTTTCACGGTCATCAGTTAGATGGATTGGCCATGATAAACTGACCCTAGTGTAGGGGGGATTAGCAGGGTAAATGCGTGGTGTTATGGGAATAAGGCCTGGATGGGATTGTGGCCGGTACAGACTTGATGGGCCGAATGGCCTCCTTCTGTGTTGCAGGGATTCTATGAAACGTAAAGCCTCTATGAAAGACATTTTTAATTCCAGATAGTTTTTATTGAATTCAAATTCCACCATCTGCCGTGGTGGGATTTGAACCCAGGTCCCCCATAACATTGGCTGAGTTTCTGGATTAGTAGATAATTCCACCAGGGCATTGCCTCCCTTGCACAAGAGGCAAGAATTGGAGCAGTGCAGATATCTCTAGACGGTTGAAGAGATGGTGGAGATTACTTGGGTAGGTAAGGGCAAGGACAAGACAGTAAGCTCGAAAAGCAAGAAGGAGAATCCTGGAATCAAACCGTTGTTTGACTGGGAGCTGGGTAGGTCAGCTAAGGCAGAGAGTGACAGGGGAAAGTGTCGTGGGGCCGGTTAAGACATGAGTAAAGGAGCACAGATGTGAGAATTCATAGAATCCCTACAGTGCAGAAGGAGGCCATTCAGTCCATCGAGCTTGCACTGATTCGCTCACAGCCCCCCACCAACCCCCTCCCTGCAATCCCTGTAACCCCACACATTCACCATGACTAATCTATTTAACTGACACATCTTGAGGCACCAAGGGGCAGTTTGGCACGGTCAATCCACCTAACCTGCAGATCTTTGGAGTGTGGGAGGAAACCAGAGCACCCAGAGGAAACCTGTGCCGACATGGGGAGAAGATGCAGACTCCACACAGACAGTGACCCGAGGTTGGAATTGAACCTGGGTCCTGTGAGGCAGGAGTGCTAACCACAGTGCCACTGTGCCAGGTGTGGGTAACCAGCCAGGAGTGCACTGGAACCACCAAGTTTCGAGAAGATGGAAATCAGGGAACTGTAGGCTGGAGGGAGAACGGGGGATTGGTCAAGCATAGATTGATTTAGCAGACAGTTAGAATGAGATATGGAGAATTGTTCATTCAGCCTTTTTTTGGCAAATTCACACAAACGCAAAATTAGATGCGATAATCTAATCTGTCAATAATCTTGCTGGACTATGCAATGCAACAGCGGGGATCAGGAGAGAATTCTTCAGCTACAAAATCTATCAGCCAGTTTGAAAACTAATCTACAAAGTTGTTCCCAAGTTTCTCAGTGAGATGTGGCTACTCAAGTTTGCTGACACCATGCAAGCACTAATCATTACTCAGAGTGTCATAGAGATGTACAGCATGGAAACAGGCCCTTTGTCCATGCCCACAGGTTTCTTAAACTGAACTAGTCCCATTTGTCTGCAGTTGGCCCACGTTACTCTAAACCTTTCCCATCCATATACCCGTTCAAATGTCTTTTAAATGTTGTCATTGTACCCGCCTCTACTACCTCCTCTGGCACCTCATTCCCTACACGCACCACCCTCTGTGTGAGAAGGTTACCCTTCAGATCCCTCTTACATCTTTCTCCTCTGTAGTCAGCAGGTCTTTAGGTGCATATTGTAGGCAGGAACGTTCTAGAATAAATTAATATTGGTTACATGTATTGCCAAATCCAAGTAACTCTGACCCCACAGAACAGGGTGGTAAGTAACTATCTTGCCGTGCAGAAGGAGGCCATTCAGCCTATCAAACCTGCACCAACCACAATCTCACCCAGGCCCTATCCCCGCAACCCCACATATTTACCCTGCTAATCCCCCTGACACTAAAGGGCAATTTAACACGGCCAATCAACCTAACCAGCACATCTTTGGACTGTGGAAGGAAACCACAACACCCAGAGGAAACCCATGCAGGCACGGGGAGAATGTACAAACTCCACACAGACCAAGTCGGGAATCGAGCCTGGGTCCCTTGCGCTGACAGGCAGCAGTGTTAGCTACTGTGCCGCTATCAATAGATGAATAATTGTTTGCCTTCATCTTGTTGGTTAGATTTACAATTGGCGCTGAGCCAAGTGTTAATTACATACAAGGAAGGCAGAAGTAGTGATACAAGTTCAGGCAATAATGATATTCTATAAATAGATGTCCTCAGCACGTGCTCCCTGAACATGTTTGAGCAATAACCAAGTGGCAGTTGATGTCTGGATATCAGTAATTTATCAGTGCTTAAGTAGCTTTATCTTGCCAGTTATACTGTTGGGTTACCCAATCTGCATACCTTGGATCACTGCCATTGGACTTGGCTTGGGACGGGAGGATGGGGTGCGGTTGAGTTGATACTTACCAGCAGAGATTCAGTAAATACTCCCATAAAGTGCTTTGATGAAGCTCAGTCCATCGTGCAAACCTGCCTCATAGCTTGGTATGGGTCCTGCTCTGACCAAGACCGCAAGGAACTATACAAAGGATTGTAAATGAAGTCCATCATGCAAACCAGCCTCCCATCCATTTAATCCGTCTACACTTCCGACTGCCTTGGCAAAGCAGCCAGCATAATTAACGACCCAAAACACCCCGGACATTCTCTCTTCCATCTTGCTTTTACAACTTTTACAGATGCACCATACAAAGCATTCTTTCTGGATGTATCACAGCTTGCTATGGTTCCTTCTCTGCCCAAGACCGCAAGAAACTACAAAAGGTCTTGGATGCAGCCCAGTCCATCATGCAAACCAGCCTCCCATTCATTGACTCTATCTACACTTCCCGCTGCCTCGACAAAGCAGCCAGCATAATTCAGGATCTCGCGCACCCTGGACATTTTCTCTTCCATCTTCTTCCTTCGGGAAAAAGGTACGAAAGTCTGAAGACACGTACCAACCGACCAAAGAATAGCACTTCTTCCCTGCTGCTTTTGAATAGACTTACCTCGCATTAAGTTGATCTTTCTCTACACCCTAGCTATGACTGTAACACTATGGTCTGCACTCTCTTGTTTTCTTTTCTATGAACAGTATGCTTTGTCTGTATAGCACGCAAGAAACAATACTTTTCACTGTATGTTAATACATGTGACAATAATAAATCAAATCAAATTCTACCGTTGGGAAAAAGATACAAAAGTCTGAGATCATGTACCAACCTACTCAAGAACAGCTTCTTCCCTGCTGCCATCAAGCTTCTGAATGGATCTACCTCGCATTAAGCTGCACTCTAGCTATGACTGTAGCACATTCTGTACTCTGTCCTTTCCTTCTCTACGAACAGTATGCCTTATCTGTATCGCGCGCAAGAAACAATACTTTTCACTGTATCCCAATACATGCGACAATGATAAATCAAATCAAATCTTTCTCCCCTGTTTACTCTATGAATGGTATACTTTGTAGCAAGAAACAATACTTTTCACTGTATCCCAATACATGTGACAATAAGAAATCAAATTAAATCAAATCATTCTCCCCTATGTCTTCTACGAACGGTATGTTTTGTCTGTACAGCACACAAGAAACAATACTTTTCACTGTATCCCAATACATGTGACAATAATAAATCAAATTAAATCAAATCATTCTCCCCTATGTCTTCTACGAACGGTATGTTTTGTCTGTACAGCACACAAGAAACAATACTTTTCACTGTATCCCAATACATGTGACAATAATAAATCAAATTAAATCAAATCATTCTCCCCTATGTCCTCTACGAACGGTATGTTTTGTCTGTACAGCACACAAGAAACGACAGTTTTCATTGTATCCCAATGCAGGTGACAATAATAAATCAAATCAAACATTCAAAATCACAAGGCCTTGTGATGACTAAAGGATTAGAAATGTACCACATTGCACTGGCAGCCCTGATGGCTTTTGTGCTCCAGAATTCAGGAAATTGGCAAATCCAGTGGACATACAATCACGGAGTGGAATTGTCTTATCAACGCTGAGGGGCAGGTAACAGAGCTAAAACCTGCTCGCAAACGAAGGACTTACAATTCAACTGGTGCGAATCACCATCATTGGTCAAATCAACGTGCATTTACTCATTTGTCCTGAAATCCACGTGAGGCTTTACTCGGGGCAAGCAAAGTCCTTGCTCTTTGAAAACGTCATCAGAGATTTCGAAATGTGACGCAACACACAGTTGAGTGCACTGCTAACGGCTTAAAGTCAGCACAACAAGCACACAGCAGCATAGCCTTACATAAAGCATTCCTGATGGAAAATCTCCAGAGTTCGTAAACATCCACAGCATCCGGGGGAGAGGGTGGGGGGGTCAGGAAACATTGCACCTTCTCGCAAAACTGCATGCACTCACATAATTCCAGAATGGAGGCAGATACACATGCTTGATCCAAATTCAATTCAGAGTCAGAGTGAATCCAGTATCCCTTCAAGGTGGCAGCTTTTCCCCCCCCCTTTTGACTATCCTTCACTGGAAAATAATACTTCCCCTACTTTAGGTCTTCCAATGTTGCCCAACTGCTGGCTGGCTGAAGGCACCCTTGATGTGCAGATGCCGGCGTTGGACTGGGGTGGGCAAGGTAACACCAGGTTAAAGTCCAACACGTTTATTTGGAATCCCGAGTTTTCGGAGCACTGCTCCTTGCTCAGGAGAGTCACATCTGGCAAGGGCTCCAGATCTCCG
Source organism: Carcharhinus amblyrhynchos (assembly GCF_965287045.1). Taxonomy (NCBI): domain Eukaryota; kingdom Metazoa; phylum Chordata; class Chondrichthyes; order Carcharhiniformes; family Carcharhinidae; genus Carcharhinus; species Carcharhinus amblyrhynchos. The sequence continues at coordinate 191,543 of NW_027649868.1, forward strand.
TCAAAATTGCTCTGCATCCAAAGGCACGGTGGAGTGATGGAATACGCTCTTCCCATTCCCATTCATTTTCTCCTTCCCTCTATTCAAACAATCCCTCAAAATTGCAAATGGGGAGTAAAACCACAAGAGGGGAAGGGTACTCTCCTATCCCTCAGCTGGGGGGGTTGGGGGGGTAGAGATTACTGCACTAATTCTGCCGCACCACCACTGAGGGGACAAGTATTCACTTCAGGCTCACTCCAAATTAAATTCACCCCATTTGCACTCCATGCCTTAATGCAAACAGCTTGTTGATTTGGATTTAAATTGAACCAAATCAAAAAGATCCTAAATGCAAACAGGATTGATAGCGTACTGGGTACTAGGAGGATCTGCAAAAGGATATTGAGGCGCATACACACACACGCACATTAGAAGGATTGGACTTGCACTGAGATGGAAATGGGTTGAAGGGTCATTCAATATTTATTTTACAAGAGTACGTAGAGTATTCCTGGTCTGGGCAGAGTGAAAGGTTGGGCAAAGAAGGGTGAGGTGGGTTTGGGGAAGGTGTGGGGGGTTAAGAATGTCCAAACCTGAGTATACCTTGCCTGTTAGCCTGTCCACATAAGAACCTAACAATGGGAAAAATAAAAAAAAATTCTTAAATAGGCAAGAGGACATAACTATCCCACAGATCTCTGCTCACAATATGGAGGGATCAAGGTGAATCCGAGGGCATTGGGCACTCAGTTATCACTGGGGTCATTCACCACGACCTTTGGCATTCACCAAGCAGCATCTCGCCTGAAACAAAATGGCCACTGGTGCCAGTCTTCCAGTGTTGTGCTCCCCTCACTACCCAACCCCCCATCCACCAGCCAAGAACAGACGACTGTTTATGGACATCTCCATCTGTTCTTTGCAAATTTCTTATGGTAACTCGCATCCAAGATTAAACATTACACTTGGGACATACCAGGAACATTGCAACTCCCACACTTATCTCAGTTCATGGCCAAGGTCCTTGTGAATGGAGAGGACTAGACTTCGTTGAGACGGGGACGGGGGGAGTGGCATGGAGAAAAGGGGAAAGGATGAGTCAGAAAGGAAAGCACCCTGATTACTCCTGTGAAAATGTTGCATGACCCCTCCAAGGGTTGGGAGCAGACACCTTGGAATGATGTGAGAGGATGAGGGTTTGCGGCCTGCACCATTTACCAGAAGCAGAGCCTGTTCCTGCAGAAGCTGCTGCTGAAGGATCTCTAACTGCCTTTGCTCCTCCTCTAATTGATGCCTTATGTACTCCTGGAGACAGAGAATGTAAAACGAAGCACAGGTAAAGGAAAGGAAATAGTCAGAAAAACAATTCACAAATAGCCCTTTCTGTTAGGTACTAAACAAGTCAACATTTCTGAAGTAAAATTTGCAGGAAGCAAAGGTGGGGGGAAGCTTAACTTGCAGTTTTAGCTCAATTTTTGTCACTCCCATCTTTTGAAGAGAAATTTCCACACTAGGACGGCATGGTGGCACAGTGGTTAGGGCTGCTGCCTCCCAGTGCTAGGGGCTCAGGTTAGATTCCAGCCTTGGGTCACCGTCTGTGTGAAGTTTGCACGTTCTCCCCCGTGTCTGTGTGGGTTTCCGCCGGGTGCTCCGGTTTCCTCCCAAAGTCCACAAAATGTGCTGATGAGATGCATCGGCCATGCTAAATTCTCCCTCAGTGTTACCTAAACAGGTGACAGAGTGCGGCCACTGGGGGATTTCCACAGTAACTTCATTATAGTGTTAATGAAAGCCTATTTGTGATACTAATACATAAAAACAAAACTTGGGATGGATGATATTGAGAGCAGTCAGGTGAAGTTAAACACTGCAAGGTTTGAATGACGGAACTGGAGTCCATATACTGACCAAACAGCAATGTTCATGTCCCATAAATAAATTTAAAAAATACAAAATCCTACCCATTGCCTTAACGCCATTTTATCAGCATAAACCTCACCTTCAAAGATTAAGAAATAGGATAAACGTTCACAGAGGAAGTGGATGAGCAGGGGAGGCAGTGGTATTGTCACTGGACTAGTAATTCAGGGTCGTGGTGACCGTTTCAAATCCCACTATGGCAGATGGTGAAATCTGAATTCAATAAAAATCTGGTCCAATGATGACCATTGTCGGAAAAACCCATCTGGCACACTCATGTTCTTTCAGGAAGGAAATCTGCCGTGCTCAATCAGTCTGACCTGCTCCAGAGCCAAAGCAATGCAAAGGTTATCTTTACACCCTTTTGTGAACAGGACTGTAGCATATTTGCAATTCTCTAGAGCTCTGGCACCACCTCTGAAGACTTCTTCAGAGGTTCTTCTCTGAACAGCAATGAGTTCTGTCTTAGGGATGTTGGCAGGATAGATACTGTCCATTAGCTCCTCAGAGATGGGCAATAAATGCTGGCCCAGCCAGTGATGCCCACATGAATGAATGATAAAAGGAAATGTAAGTGTGGAAGGAGCTGAGGAACTAGTCTACACTGATGCCTGGGTCAAAGAGCAGGCATGGACGTGACTGTTTGTTGCGTTGTATTACATAATAGCGCGCTTTCACCTCTGACTCTCGGTCCCAGACCATTTAAAGAGTGGGGTGGGAGGAATGATGGAGGGGTGGGGGTGGGGGTGGAAGAGAGAGAGAGAGAACGTACAAACTCCACAGAGACAGTCACCCAAGGCCGGAATTGAACCGGTGCTGTAAGGCAGCACTGGTGACCACTGTGCCGCCTGGATCCTAAAGATTGGGTAGCATGGATGCTGACTGAAATAACTCTACCATTTGGGTCATTTTCTTCTGGCACTAGTTTGGCTCCTCTGTGAATTGTAATGATGGCGATACCTGTGAAAAGACTGCATCTCATTTTTTATGTCAATTATATTTGGCCACTGATGCCTGCTGCAGTTGTAAATGCGTCTAGTTTGGGGGCGTTTAAGAGATCTCTGGATAGGTTTATGGACGAAAAGGGATTGGTATAGGCTAGTGGGTCATTGTTTTTGTAACTGGTCGGCGCAACATCGTGGGCCGAAGGGCCTGTTCTGCGCTGTAATGTTCTATGTATGTTCTATGTTGGGACAAAGTCTCGCAAGCCTACCTCACAGATCAGCCAACAAGGATCGCCGGATCACTGGGCTTGATTGTGTCGAGTCTTGTGACCATCATAAGTAAAGGGGATGAAGTCAAATTAACAGAGCATGAGGGGGGTAAGACCCTTTTTGTGTCACAGCATCTTCTAATGAAGCATCAAGGGGTTATGCCCCTGGGGGGAGGGAGGGAAGGCCCAACTTAGTATGGTTTTCTTAGCATTAGCAGCCCTCTGCTTCCTCAGCAGAGCTATCATTCTTCATTAGCAAGGGTGCAGATGACTACTGGGGTCCTCGGCTGACACCCTCATGTCTGCACTTTCTGCTGGGATCACTGGGCAATTGGGAGCGAGGACTTTGGCTGAATCATCATCTCACTCACCCAGGGATACAGAAGCTGACCTGAGCAAGGTCAGCATAAGCTGGAGAACCTGACTGCGTGGGTATCCTCTGGGTGGTCCGGTTTCCTCCCACAGTCCAAAGATATGTCGGTTAGGTGGATTGACCATGCTAAATTGCCCTTTAGTGTACAAAGATGTGCAGGTTAGGTGGATTGGTCATGCTAAATTGCCCTTTAGCGTCCAAAAATGTGCAGGTTAGGTGGATTGGCCATGCTAAATTACCCCTCAGTGTCCAAAGATGTGTGGGTTAGGTGGATTGGCCATGCTAAATTACCCTTTACTGTCACAGTTATTTATTCATCCTGTCACAAATAGTCTTATATTAACACTGCAAATGAAGTTGCTGTAAAAATCCCCTTGTCGTCACACTCTGGCGTCTGTTCGGGTACCACTGAGGGAGAATCCATCACGGCCAATACACCCTAACCAGCGAGTCTTTTGGACTGTGGGAGGAAACTGGAGCACCCAAGGGAAACCCACGCAGACACAGGGAGAACGTGCAGACTCCACACAGACAGTAACCCAAACTGGAAATGGAACCTGGGTCCTTAGAGTTGTGAGGAGGGATTAGTAGGGTAAACACATAGGGTTATGGATCCAGGGCCTGGGTGGGACTGTTGTCAGTGCAGGCTCGATGGGCCGAAAGGCCTCCTTCTGCACTGTAGGGATTCTATGGGACCTTTCAGCCAGAAGGGATTTTAATTAGAGGGAAGTCCAACGCCAAGGGTTGCACAAGAAGCGTCCGGTACCCCTTGCCTAACCACAAAGTAAAAGGTTAATGTATTTGCTGCAGGGCAGCCAGGGTTTGTACCTGCTCTCTCTCAGCTTGTCTCCTCTCCTCCTCCCTCCGAAGTTGCTGCATCTCGTCTAACTGCCGCTGGTGCTCCTTCTCCTGCTGCTTGCGTAGGTCTCGTTCGCGCCGTTGTTGCTTTGAGAGGAAAGAAAACACGAAATCGCAACTTTTACTTTAACACGTTCATGCTGCAGGAACAAGAAGGCATTAACATCAAATCTGCTAGGAAGACGGGGGGGGGGGTGGGGGGGGGCGCAGTGTGTGTGTGTGAAAGTGGTAAACAAAGTGGGTGAAGAGTTGAGATTGTGCCTCAGATTCATTCGTATTGCTGCGTTACCGCAGCCACCTCAGTGAAAGTTTAGCATGGTCCTTTACTTCTTAAAACCACTTTCTTCTGCGTTTCAGCAATGGTCACACCTCAGAAGTATTTCATTCACTGTAAGGCACTTTTGTGAAGTCCTGCGGTTGTGAAAGGAAGTTAAGTAAAAGCAAGTCTGAGGAGTGTTTGAGGACTCTGGGTCTGTACTGGATGGAGTTTAGAAGGACGAAGGGAGGTTCTCATTGAAACTTACAGAATACTGATTGAGTGGACGTGGGCGGGTAAGGTGTTCCCACTAGGATCCGAGGGCACAGCCTCAGAGTAAAGAGAGACCCTTTAGAACCAAGATGAGGAGGAATTTCTTCAGCCAGAGGGTGGTGAATCTATGAAATTCATTGCCAGCAAAGGCTGTGAAGGCCAGGTCATTAAGTGTATAGAGGTAGTTAGGTTCTTGATTGGTCAGGGGATCAAAGTTCATGGGGAAAACGAAGAAGAATGGGATGGTGAAACTTATCATGATTGAACGGCGGAGCAGACTCAATGAACTGAATGGCCTAATTCGGCTCCTATATCTTATTGTTTTATGGTCTAAAATTTTGAAGGATCTAACAGAGTGGATTCTGAGAGATGGTTTCCAGTGGTGAGGGAATCTAATAATGGGGGTGCAGTTATAAGGGGTTCGATGGGCCATATGGCCGAATTCTGCTCCTCTATCTTATGGTCTAAGAAACAGTGGGAAGTTAGGACACCAGGGCCTCCAGCAAATGGAGTCCACTTGCACTTGACTCTACAAAATGTAAGCCGATTTGTGACACTAATAAATAAACTTTAGAAACTAAAAGAGCTTTGACAAAGGGTCATCTGGACTCGAAACGGCAGCTCTTTTCCCTCCTTACAGATGCGGAGTGAACGTGCATATATTTAGTTGCATGAATGAACTCAGGATGTTCCAAAGCCAGTGTAGTCACTACAGTAATGTAGCAGCCATCAGTAATGAGACAATGACCAGCTAGTCTCTTTAAGGGGTGATGGACAAGCAATCAATATTGGTCAACACACAGTGCTAGCTCCTCTGCTCCTCCAGCACTGTGTTCACATCCAAGTCAGAGGTCTACATGGGAAGGCAATAGCCTAGTGATATTATCGCTAGACCAGAAACTCAGCTAATGTTCTGGGGGACCCTGGTTCGAATTCCGCCACGGCAGATGGTGGAACTGAATTCAGTAAAAATAATCTGGAATTAAGAATCTACTGATGACCATGAAACCATTGTTGGAAAAACGCATCTGGTTCACTAATGTCCTTTAGGGAAGGAAATCTGCCACCTTTACCCAATCTGGCCTACACGTGACTCCAGAGCCACAGTAATGTAGTTGAATCTCAACTGCCCTCTGAACAAGGGCAATTAGGGGATGGGCAATAAATGCTGGCCAGCCAGCGAAGCCCACGTCCCACAAACAAGTAAAAAGGGACATCTAAAGTAAGGTTTAAAGCAAATTACTCTGGATGCTGGAATCTGAAAGCAAAAGAGAAAATGCTGGAAAATCTCAGCAGGTCTGGTTGCATCTATAAGGAGGGAAAAGAGCTGTCGTTTGGAGTCCAGCTGACCCTTCGTCAAAGCTCTTTTGGTTTCTAAAGTAAAGTTTATTTATTAGTATCACAAATAGGCCTGGATTAACACTGCAATGAAGTTACTGTGAAAATCTCCTAGTCACCACACTCCAGCGGCTGTTTGGGTACACTGAGGGAGAATTTAGCACAGCCAATGCACCTAACCAGCACGCCTTCAGAGTGTGGGAGGAATCAGAGCACCGGGAGGAAATCCACACAGACACAGGGACAACGTGCAGACTCCACACAGACAGTGACCCAAGCTGGGAATCGAATGCAGGCCCTTGGTGCTGTGAGGCAGCAGCGCTAACATCTGTGCTGCCTTTCATCTCAAAGACAGCATCTCCAGCAATGCAGCGCTCTCTCAGCACTGGTGCAGGGAGTGCCCATTTGGCCACCGAAATGAGGTTTGAGAGCACAACCCTTGGAGCGTTCTAAGCGCTGAATCGCAGTTGGATGCCTTACATTTGCTATGGACATACAAACAGTAACCGAAACTTCACTTACATCGACAGCACTGAACTGCAAAGCTAGGACAGGACAACATTAAATCACAGAAAGCGTGTGCAAGTACAATTTGCTTCGACTAAGACTGCACCATGAGTACTACGCCTAGATCCAGGCGCAAAGGCAGAATACTGTCCGACAGTAGAGCCATGAGACTAATTATTATTGGTACAAGTTTGAGTTATGATAAAAAAACCGAAGAAACTTGCGCCTTTCAGCTTGGAAGGAGAGTGACAGAGCGGCGTTCTGATAGGTATAAAAGATAATTAAAAGAATAGAAAGATAAATCAGGAATGTTAATTTAAATTAAACCACGTTGATAGGGTTTCATACAATCCCCTAAAAGGCCATTCAGCCCATTGAGTCCACACTGACTCTGCAACAGAGCATCTTATCCAGGACCTATCTCCATAACCCCATATATTTACTTCGGTAATCCACCTAATCTTGGGACACTAAAGAACAATTTAGCATGGCCAGTCCACCTAATCGACACGTCTTTGGACATTAAGGGGCAATTTAGAATGGCCAATCCACCTAACCCTCACATCTTTGGACTTCGGGAGGAAACCCACGCAGACACGCAGAGAACATGCAGATTTCGCACAGACAGTGACCCAAGCTGGGAACTGAACCCAGGTTTGTGCGCTGTAAGGTAGCTGTGTTAATCACTAAACTACCACACCGCCTCAAGTTTGATGGAGAGGGGTGGGGAAAAAACATAAACATCAACACAGAAATAGATAGGAAATTAATAACATACATTTAGAAAATGGATAACATGGAGATTTTAAGTGACTAGTGGTGTATACGTCAATGAAAGCGATGAGGCAGATGAGCTGAGGGTACAGATAGACACGTAGAAATCTGATACCATTGTTGAACCAAGATGTGGCTTAAAGGAGAAAAGGAATGGCAACTCAACAGTCCTGGTTACAGAGTTTGTGCATGAAATGAGGAGGGGGAGTAAATAAAAGGAGAGTCACAGCATTGTTGAAGAAACTATAACAGCTGCGAGAACGGATGATATGCTGGAAGCCCCACAGAGGACGACAGAAGCTGAACGAGGAACAAAAAATAGGAGTAATCAACTTGCGTGTGTTTTCTCCGGTGTCATTGTGGCGTTAATGTAAGCCTACTTGTGGCACTAATAAATAAACTTAAAGTTAATTTATCATACAGGAGAAAAAGGTGCTGATTGCAAAGCAAGGGGAGGCTCCCCTAGCTAACAAAAGCATGTATGTTCACACTGACCTTTTTTGGAATTACCCAGCAGCTTTGCGGAGCTGATAGGTCCCTGCGGCTTTCTCCGTGGCAACGCCTCAACCAGAGTCAACTTGCCAACCAATCAGCATCCTTTTCTCTTGTAATATAAATTGTGATCGCTTGAAATTTGGTGTTCTTGCATTTGTCCTCCTGAGTGCAGGACAGACATGTCCCTAGATTAATTGGTGAATAGTCGAGCGATAATACCACTGGACCATTGCCTCCCCTACATGGAGCCGTGTCACATTTTGTGCTGTGTGTGTGCAGGGGACTGTTGCTGCATTTAACGCGCTGCACGAAGGCAATTTATTGCCAAATGGCTCGTCTATCAGTGTCTTGAGACAGACATTTCGCAAGGTCGAGTGGGCACGGTGATTGCTGGTGACGCTGAAGCTCTTTTTCACGAAGAAAGGATCTGAAAACTCCAATTAAAAATCACCCAAGCAGGGAGCAGGGCAGTGAGGCTGAACACAGGAGCTGGAACAAGCTGGTACCATGGGGTGCTGACACGCATTGCAACCTGCCCTCCGCGCAGCAGCTTGGGAGCCTCGCATGGGGGGGGCGGGGAACAACACAAGTACGTAACATAAAAAAGGAGAGGGGGGACAGAACTGAACTGAACACCAACGTTCCCCTGATATCTACGGTCATGTGGTTGACATCAAGAATAAACCCCTCGCCTCAATTCTTTGCCACCCATCTTCTCCTGCGTGAACCAAGCCGCGATGTTTAAGGCGCTGAAGAAGCCGGTGGCAAAAAGATCCAACAGTGATTTCGCTTTCAGCACCCATTCAAGCAGGTCCACTGTCAGTGCCTTTTATTACAAAACCTCACACAGTTATAGGAGATGGCTGATGAAATGTGACTGGATGATAATTTGACAAAGTGCAGCAACAGACTGGGGCCTCACAGAAAAGCCGGTGCCTCCAGTCACAATCAACGAGACATAACACAGCTCAGCGCTGCTTATGCAAAACTGATGAATTATGAGTGATGCCGATTACTGGGAGTTGACATATCAGTAATTCAGAGTGGGGAACGGATCACTTATACTTTACACTGGAGACTGGATGGCGAACGTACACTAAATAGGTCCCTGGGAGAAAAGGGGTGGTCCGCTAATGAGCAGTTGAGCAAATTAGGTCTACGTTCTCTTGGGAGTTTTGAAGAGTGAGAAGCGATCACATTGAAATATATGAGCTATATATACAGAGTACAGAAAGGCCTGGACGTGGGAAAGACGTTTCCGTTAGTAGGAGAGATGAGGATTCGAGGGCACAGCCTCAGAGTAAGGGGTGGCACCCTTAGATGAAGAGAAATTTCTTCAGCCAGCGGGTGATGAATCTGTGGAATTCATTACCAGAGAGGTGGTGGAGGCTGGGTCATCGAGCGTATTTGAGAGAGAGAGACAGGCAGGTTCTTGAATTGTACGGGAATCAAAGGTTATGGAAAAAATGCGGGAGAATGGGGTTGAGAAACTTATCAGCCATGATTGAATAGCAGGGCAGAATCAGTGGGCCGAATGGCCTAGCTCGGCTCCTTCTAGTTTTATGTTCTAAGATTCTGAAGGGTCTAATAGGATAGGCACTGAAAGATTGTTTCCACTGGTCACGGGATGCGGTTTCATAACGGGTTAACTTTTTAAAATTTGATTTGATTTAGTATTGCAACATATATAGAGATACAGCAAAAAGTATTGTTTCTTGCACAAAATACAGACAAAGCATACCATTCAGAGTACACAGGGGAGAAGGAAAAGAGAGTGCAAAATGTAGTATCACGGTCATGACTAGGGTGTAGAGAAAGATCAACTTAATGTAAGGTCCATTCAAAAGTCTGATGGCAGCAGGGAAAAAGCTGTTCTTGAATCGGTTGGTACATGACCTCAGGCTTTTGTATGTTTTTTCCAACGGGGTGCGTGGGGTCCTTGATTATGCTGTCTTTCCCTAGGCAGCGGGAGGTGTAGACAGAGTCAATGGATGGGAGGCTGGTTTGCCTGATGGACTGGGCTATGTTCACAACCCTTTGTACTTTCTTGCGATCTTGGACAGAGCAAAACCATATCAAGCTGGACCTATCATATATTGAGTTGACCTTTCTCTACATCTTAGCTATGACTGTGACACTGCATTCTGCACCCTCTCCTTTCCATCTCCCCTGTGACTCCATGAACATTGTATTTTGTCTGTATCACATGCAAGAAACCGTATCCCAATACGTGACAATAATAAATTAAATCTAGAAAATTAAGAGTAAACTGTTCAAAGTTTACAAGCCAGTCGGTGGCACAATGGTTAACACTGTTGCCTCACAGCACCAGGGACCTGGGTTCAATTCTAGCCTCGGTGACTGTCTGTGTGGAGCCTGCACATTCTTCCATGTCCTCCTGGTGCTCCAGTTTCCTATTACAATCTAAAGATGTGCAGGTTAGATGGATTGGCCATGCTAAATTGCCCCTTAGTATCCAAAGATGTGCAGGTTAGGTGGATTGGCCATGTTAAATTGCCCCTTAGTGTCCGAGGATGTGAAGGTTTGGTGGATTGGCCATGCTAAATTGCCCCTTAGTGTCCAAAGATGTGCTGGTTATGTGGATAAGCCATGTTAAAATATATGGGTTATAGGGAATAGGGTGGAGTGGAGGGCCTGATGATACTTTGTCAGAGTCAGTATAGACTTGATGGGCTGAATGGCCTCCTTCTTCACTGTAGGGATTCTCTGGTTCTAAAGGAACAGCCCAGGTGTGGAATTATTTCTGTTAATTGGGGAGGCCATGCCTCAGCAGCCTAGTGTAAAAATTACAGTTGGACCTTTGAGTAGTGGAATTATGAAACATCGTATTCACACACGTTGGCAGAGGTTTAGAACTCTCTTCCACAAACAGCAATTAATACTAGGTCAATTAGTCAGTTGACAGCACAGAAATTTAGCATCGCTGAAAAAAAGGACAGATGCTGACGAAGCTTTTCATCTTGCACTCATCAGGACAGAATCACAAGAACAGCAAATCTCAAAGGGACCAACAGTTTATACTACATGAGAGTGAAATTTGATTGGTAGTTGCATGGCCATGGTGAATGCACCAATGAAACAGCTAACTGCCAAGCTTCTTGTTAAAATCCAAACCAGGCAAATTGACTGTGAAGGCCTTACTGTGGGGAATGAACCAGTTAACGGCTGCCCGCCTACCACCAAGATTTGTTTTTGTTCAAAAAGATACAACGTTCTTTCTGTTTGGGTGGCACAGTGGGTTTGATTCCTGGCTTGGGACACTGTCTGTGCGAAGTCTGCATGTTCTCCCCGTGTCTGCATGGGTTTTCTCTGGGTGCTCTGGTTTCCTCCCACAGTCCGAAAGACATGCTGGTTAGGGTGCACTGGCCATGTTAAATTCCCCCCTCAGTGTACCCAAATTGCGCCAGAGTGTGGCAACTAAGCGCATTTTTATGGTAACTATGATGCAGTGTTAAGGCAAGCCTACTTGTAATACTAATAAATCAACTTTAAAACTAAACTATTTGCAAAGATAGCACTATTGTGTGAATATATGTAGCTTCTAGTAGGCATTCGTGAGCCATACTGTGAGCCCAAATAGTAATCTCAAATTGGTTGTTAGTGTATTCTTAGCACAATCAGGATTGTTCACTAAGTATTGTCCAATCACAGCATCCAACATAGATACATAAAGACAGAAGCAGAGGAGGCCATTTGCTCTGCCATTCATTACGATCATGGCTGATCATCCAACTCAATAGTCTAATTCTGTTTTCTCCCTATAACCTCTGATCCTATTCACCGCAAATGCTATATCTAGTTGCTCCTTGAGGACATTCAATGTTTTGGCATTAACTACTTCCTGTGGTAATGAATTCCACAGGCACACCACTCTTTGGGTGAAGGAATGTCTCTTCACTTCCGTCCTAAATGGTCTACCCTGAATCCTCAGACTGTGACTCCTGGTTTTGGTCTCCCCCCACCAATTGAGAACATTCTCCCTGCATCTACCCTATCTATTCCTGTTCGAATTTTATAAGTCTCTATAAATCTCCCTTCATTTGTCTGAACTCCAGTGAAAACAATCCTAATCTAGTCAATCTCTCCTCTAACATCAGTCCCGCTTAGTGGTATTACATGCCATTCCATGACTGATGCTGAACTCAGACCTCGGCTGAGAATGCCTCTCGTCAGTGTAGCCTGATCTGAAACAGGGTTGGAAGGAAATCTGCATGAAAGTTTAAGTTTATTTATTAGTGTCACAAGTAAGGCCACACTGTGTGCAATTCTGGTCACCCTATTATAGAAAGCTTATTATTAAACTAGAAAGAGTGCAGAAAAGATTTACTAGGATGCTACCAGGGCTTGATGGATTGTGTTATAAGGAGAGGCTGGATAGACTGGGACTTTTTCCTCTGGAACGTAGGAGGCTGAGGGATGATCTTATAGAGGTCTATAAAATAATGAGGGGCACAGATCAGCTAGATAGTCTATATCTTTTCCCAAAGGTAGGGGAGTCTAAAAGTAGAGAGCATAGGTTTAAGGTGACAGGGGAGAGATAGAAAAGTGTCCAGAGGAGCAACTTTTTCACATAAGGGAGGGTTAGCATCTGGAACAAGCTGCCAGACGCAGTAGTAATGCGGGTACAATTTTAACATTTAAAAAGCATTTAGTTACATGGGTATGATGGTTTTAGATGAATATGGGCCAAATGCGGGCAATTGGGATTAGTTTAGCAGTTTTAAAAAAAAGGCGGCATGGACAAGTTGGGCTGAAGGGCCTGTTTCCATGCTGTAAAACTCTATGACTCTAAGTAGGCTTACATTAACACTGCAACGAAGTTACTGTGCAAACTGCCTAGTCGCCACACAGCAGCGCTTATTCGAGTACAACTGAGGGAGAACTTAGCATAGCCAATGCGCCTAACCGGCATATGACTGCAGACAGTAACACCTCCAAATATACAACTGCTTGTTAAATGAACCGGATGTGATATTAACTCAAATCTCATTGAAGAAGTCATGAGGTCCATGCATTAAAGTACTGTAAATGTGGAATGAGAAAGGAAGCTCAGGAACTCAGAAGTACACAGAAACGAGTTCCCATGACATTATCAGCTCATGGACAGGAATGCAGCAAATTAAATGAGCAAATTTTATTCTGCTCAGGAAAACCCCTCCACGAACAGCACACATACAAAGAGGCCGCAACATCTAAGCTCATTCTTGTTGGGGTGGCATGTGGTTAGCGCTGCTGCATCACAGCGCCAGGGACCCAGGTTCGATTCCAGCCTCAGGTCACTGTCTGTATGGAGTTTGCACAATCTCTCCATGTCTGTCTGTGTGGGTTTCCTCCCACACTCCGAAGAAAGGCAGGTTAGGATTGGCCAAGCTAAAATGCCCCTTAGTGTCCAAAGATGTGTAGGTTCGATAGATTAGCCATGCTAAATTGCCCCTTATTGTCCAAAGATATGCAGGTTAGGAGGATTGGCCATGCTAAATTGCCCCTCATTGTCCAAAGATATGCAGGTTAGGTGGATTGGCCATGATAAATTGTCCTTTGGTGTCCACAGATTTGCAGGTGAGGGGGATTAGCAATGTAAATGCATGGAGTTGCGGGGATAGGAGTGAGCTTGAACAAAGTCAGTGCAGACTCAATGAGCCAAATGGCCTCCTTCTGGACTGGAGGAATTCTAGCTGGGGATCACAGAATGCACACAAAATACAGACATTATAAATCAACACGTCTATGGTTTGAGTTATGCTTCAAATGTACTGAAGAACATGTGTGAGAATTCTACCTCCTCCAACCGGCGCCGCTGCTCTTTCTGCTCCTCCACACGTTTGTGCCGCTCGGAGATAAGCTGCCGCTTGAGCTCCTCGGGGTCCCGGCGCGGCAGCACGATCTGCTGCTGCTGCTGCCGCCTCACAGCTTCTGAGCGCTCCTTGTTCTCCTGCTGCAGACGCAGGAAGTCGCGCCTCAGCGTCGATTCACCCGGCAAATTCACAATGGAGCTGCCGCGGATTTGGGGAGGGCAAGAAGAAAGGTACACAAGAATCATACAATGCTCAGAATCATACAGCCCAGAAGGCTGCCATTCAGCCTGTCCCGATCGGGGCAGTTATCCAATAAGTCCCACTCCCCTCTTCGTTCACTATTGTCCTGACAGTTTATCCCCCATTCTTCTGAAAGTGGGGTGGACATTAATCCACCACTCTTTTGAAAGTTGAATTGGAACCATGGGCAGCACAGTGACACAGTGATTAGCACTGCTGCCTCTCAGCACCAGGGACCCAGGTTCGATTCCGGCCTTGGGTGACTGTGTGGAGTCTGCACATTCACCACGTGCGTGTGTGGGTTTCCTCCCACAGTCCAAAAGGCGTGCTGGTTAGGTGGACTGCCCATGTTAAATTGTTCCTACTGTCCCAAGATGTGTGTGTTAGGTGGATTGGCCATGCTAAATTGTCCCTTAGTGTCCTACAATGTGCAGGTTAGGTAGATTGACCAAGCTAAATTGCTCCTTAGTGTTCAAAGATGTGCAGGTTAGGTGGATTGGCCATGCTAAATTGTCCCTTAGTGTACAGCGATGTGCAGGTTTGTGGATTGGCCATGGTAAATGGTCTTCTGCACTGCCAGGATTCCATGGATATCAGGTAGTGAATTCCAGATTAATGAAGAAACTCTCGGGACAAAAATCCAGCAAATCACCAGGACCCGACGGCCTACATCCCAGGGATCGAAAGTGGATGGGGTGGCTCTGAATTTTGTAACATTCCCTAGTTTCCCTGGGAACAGTACCAGCAAGGTTGAAGTTGGTGAATGTAACACCTCTTGTCAAAAAAGGAGAGAGAAGAACAACTGGAGAGTACAAGTCTATGAACCTGACATCAGTCATCAGGAAAGTGCCACTGCTTAGTTCACCGAGAGAAACAAAGTATAGTACTCGTTGAAATTAAGAAGGATGAGGGGGGGATCTTATAGAGACGTATAAGATAATGAAGGGGACGGATAGGGTGGAGGTAGAGAGATTCTTCCTGCTCAGAAAGGACAGCAGGACTAGTGGGCACAACCTCAAGATAAGGGGGGGGGGGCGCAGTTTAGAACGGAGTTGAGGAGGAACTCAAAGGGTGGTGAATCTCTGGAATTCTCTGCCCGTTGATGTGGTAGAGGCTACCTCGCTAAATATATTTAAGACACGGGTGGATAGGTTTTTGGTAGGCAAGGGAATTAAGGGTTATGGGGAGAAAGCGGGAAAATGGAACTGAGCCACTTCAGATCAGCCATGATCTTATTGAATGGCGGGGCAGGCTTGAAGGGCTAGATGGCCTACTCCTGCTCCTATTTCTTATGTTCTTACGTGTAGGGCAGCATAGTGGTTAGCATTGCTGCCTCACAGTGCTAGGACCTGGGATCAATTTCCAGCTTGAGTCACTGTCTGTGTTTCCTCCGGATGCTCCGGTTTCCTCCCATTGTCCAAAAGATGTACTGGTTAGATGAATTGGCCATGCTAAATTCTCTCCTCTGTATTACCCGAACAGGTATCGGAGTGTAGCGACTAGGGGATTTTCACAGAAACTTCATTGCACTGCTAATGTAAGCCTTACTTGTGACTAATAAACAAACTTTTTTTTATTTAAATCTCATTTAAAAAAATTAAAGGGCACAATTCATTAATAGGGGATAGTATCCTAACGCCGGTTTTTTTTTTACAAGGAACCAGGTGGTCTTTCTGAATCGAGTTAATAAGGGATTGGAAGCTCAGCTTGCTGTCAAACAGGGTGATGAGGCTACAAGCACCTTGCTTCTCCCTGCAACAGTGGCTGGGGACTGTGAGGGAATCTGTGGTTTGGGCACAGAGTTTGAGGCAGAGTTGAAAAAGGTGATTTGGTCTTGCGAGCTTGAACAGGAAGGATGGTGAAATGCCCATCCCCCCCAGCACCAACACCACTCACCTTAACGCACAAAAAGCAGAACTTGGCACCTCAAACTACCAAGAAAAAAATCTCACTCAGAAAAAGAGACTGCAGAAATAAAAGGTACACTCTTGGCTGACTTTGGTGCTTTATGTTAAGGTTCACAGTACTCAATGCTTACACTTACATTATCAATTCTGCAGCAAAATTAAATTTGTAGAGTGGGAAATGGCTAACAAGGACAGTGGTGGTTAGCACTGCTGCCTGACATGTCTAGCACTGCTGCCTCACAGTGTCAGGGACCTGGGCTCAATTCCGGCCTTGGGTCACTCTGTGAAGTCTGCATGTTCTCCCTGAGTCTGCGTGGGTTTCCTCCCACAGTCCAAAGATGTGCAGTTAGGTGGATTGGCCATGCTAAATTGCCCCTTAATGTCCAAAGATGTGCAAGTCAGGTGATTGACCATGCTGAGTTGTCCCTGAGTGTCCAAAGATATGCAGTTAGGTGGATTGACCATGCTAAATTGCCCCTTAATGTCCAAAGATGTGCAGGTTAGGTGGATTGGCCATGCTAAATTGCCCCTTAATATCCAAAGATGTGCAGGTTAGGTGGCTTGACCATGCTAAATTGCCCCTTAATGTCCAAAGATCTGCAGTTGGGGGATTGACCTTGCTAAATTGCCCCTTAATATCCAAAGATGGGCAGGTTAGGTGGCTTCTCCATGCTAAACTGACACTGAGATTAACAGGATAAATGCATGAGGACAGGGCCAGAATGGGACTGCTGTCAGTGCAGGCTCAATGGGCCGAATGGCCACCTCCTGCACTGTCGGGATTCTATGAAAGAGGCTCTTCTCAACAAAACAGACGCAGCTTTTTTATTTCTCGAAAAACACACCTGGGTTCTCCTTCTTCACCGACATTGTCCTCCTCCTCCTCACTCCCGCTATATTCGTACTCTGTCTCCTCTGTTTGATAAACACAACCTGTTACTATGCCCCCAACATGAGACGTGAAATTATCTGCGCGGCACGTGATAAGACGGGCAGCGGCTGCTGCTGAGTAAGTGACTCCATCCTCACCTTTTTCACCTCGCTTCTTCCGGGTGCGATCGATATGGTCCTTCAGCTGGATGCGTACCTGCCTCTCAGTTGGCTGGTCTCGGATGAAACCGTGCTTCAGCAGCTGATCTGTAGACGGCCTCTGGGTGTAATTTTTTATCAGGCAATTCTCAATAAACTCTATAAACCTCCTCGACCTATCAAAGAAACGGGTGTATAGTAGCATGCTTTTTTTTTGTTGAAAAAAAACTGCACAAGTCGCAGACAATTTGCACAAATATTCACGGCAGACACTGGATTAAAAAGTGAATTACTGCGGATGCTTGCCATTTTAACACACTATCCTGCTCCCTTGCCCACATGTCTGTCCTTGGCCCTGCTGCAATGATCCAGTGAAGCTCAACACAAACTGGAGGAACAGGACCCCATCTTTCGGCTAGGCACATTGCAGCCTTCTGGTCTCCACATTCAGATGATTTGCTCTACCCCACCTCCACCTCTTTGCTTTCATTTCATTTCATTTCATTTCATCTTTCACTTTCTCTACCTTTTTTTCCTTTGCCTTTCTTTACTTTTCTCCCTCCCCACACACTTTCCCCCTATTTTATCCCCCTTTTCTTATCTTTTGCAGCAGGACATAAATAGGATGCAGGACTGGGCGGAGAAGTGGCAGATGGACTTCAACGCGGATAAATGCGTAGTCGTCCATTTTGGCAGAACCAACGGGATGAACGAGTACACTATCAAGGGCAGGAGTCTTAGTAGTGTTGAAGAGCAGAAGGATCTTGGGGTCCGGGTGTACTGGCCTTCATTAATCGAGGGATTGAGTTTAGGAGTCGGGAGGTAATGCTGCAACTTTATAAGACCCTTGTCAGGCCTCATTTGGAGTACTGTGCGCAGTTCTGGTCGCCTCACTATAGGAAAGACGTAGAAGCTATTGAAAGGGTACAGAGGAGATTTACAAGGATGTTGCCTGGACTGGGAGGCATGCCTCATGAAGTTAGGTTGAGGGAGCTGGGTCTCTTTTCCCTGGAGAGACGAAGGTTGAGAGGCGACCTGATAGAGGTTTATAAAATGTTGAGAGGAATGGATAGGGTGGATTCTCAGAGGCTATTTCCCCGGGTTGAAATGGTCACTACGAGAGGACACAGATTTAAGGTGCGGGGAGGAAAGTACAGAAGTGATGTTAGGAGTAAGTTTTTCACTCAGAGGGTGGTGAGTGGAATCGGCTGCCATCAGTGGTGGTGGAGGCGAACTCGCTGGGGTCTTTTAAAAGACTTCTGGATGAGTATATGGGGTTTTATGGGATTGGGGGTTATAGATAGGTGTTGATGTGATCGGTGCAACTCGTGGGCCAAAGGGCCTGTTTGTGCTGTAGTGTTCTATGTTCTATGTTTTCTCCTCCTTTGCTTCCCCTTTTCTCAATTTTACCTCTCTCCCACCCATTCACCTCCTTCCCTCACATCTCCATCCGTCACACTTACCCTCTGATTTCAGCTTCTCTGCCCTTAGGCCATTCACAGCCTTTATCCTCTCTATGGACTGCCATTAGCACCTCTTAGCCTTTACCCTTATTTTTGTGGCTATGACTTGTCTTTCCCTGTACAATATAAACATCTTCCATTTAGCCATGAGGTGGAGATGCCGGCAGTGGACTGGGTGGGCACAATAAGAAGTCTCAAACACCAGGTTGAAGTCCAACAGGTTTATTTGGAATCATGAGCTTTCGGAGTGCTGCTCCTTCATTAGGTGTTGTGAGACTTCTTATTGTGCCTTTTGGCTTTGACGAAGGGTCATCCGGACTTGAAAAGTCAGCTCTTTTCTCCCCTTACAAGTGCTACGAGACCTACTGAGATTTTCCAGCATTTTCTCTTACAGGTTTGCCTAAAGCCCCAGGTCTTTGCTTCATAGGCGCAGAACACTCAAGCCTTCAGGTAGAAGGGATGAAATAGCATCTTTAGCTGCATCCATTGACTCCATCTACATTGTCTCCCGCCACGGAAAAGCAGCCAGCATAATCAAGCCCCCCCCCCCGCCCCCCCACCCCACCCCCACACACATACTTCCACCTTCTTCTGTTGGGAAAAAGATATAAAAGTCGGAGGTCATGTACCAACTGACTCAAGAACAGCTTCTTCCCTGCTGCTGTCAGACTTTTGAATGGACCTATCACATATTAAGTTGACCTTTCTCTACACCCTAGCTATGACTGTAACACTACATTCCACACTCTCTCCTTTCCTTCTCCCCTATATACTTTATGAACGGTATGCTTTGTCTGTATAGTGCGCAAGAAACAATACTTTTCACTGTATCCCAATAAATGGGACAATAATAAATCAAAAAAAAAATGCAACCCGCGTATTTCCTCAAATGCAACTAGCTTCGGAATCCCAGTGCACCTCAATCAAAAGAAACATGCACCAGGATTGATTTTTGATTTGATTTATTATTGTCACGTATTGGGATACAGTGAAAAGTATTGATTTTTGTGCACTATACAGGCAAAGCATACTATTCATAGAGTACACAGGGGAGAAGGATTTGATTTGATTTATTGTTACATACATTGGGATACCGTGAAAAGTATTGTTTCTTGCATGTTATACAGACAAAGCATACTGTTCATAGAGAATTTAGTTTTACAGCCATAAGACATAAGACATAAGAAATAGGAGCAGGAGTAGGCCATCCAGCCCTTCGAGCCTGCCCCGCCATTCAATAAGAGAAAGATCAGCTTAATATAAGATAGGTCCATTCAAAAGTCTGTCAGCAACAGGGAAGAAGCTGTTCTTGCGTCGGTTGTACACGACCGTAGACTTTTATATCTTTTTCCTGACAGAAAAAGATGGAAGAGAGTCTGTCCGGGGTGCATGGGGTCCTTAATTATGCTGGCTGCCTTCCCGAGGCAACAGGAAGTGTAGACAGAGTCAATAGATGGGAGACTGGTTTGCCTGATGGACTGGGCTTCGTTCAAACTCTTCACAGTTTCTTGCAATCTGCTGCGCTGCTCCTTAACTCTTCACCTCGCCGCTCCTTAACCCTTCACCTCGCCGCTCCTTAACTCTTCACCTCGCCGCTCCTTAACTCTTCACCTCGCCGCTCCTTAACTCTTCACCTCGCCGCTCCTTAACTCTTCACCTCGCCGCTCCTTAACTCTTCACCTCGCCGCTCCTTAACTCTTCACCTCGCCGCTCCTTAACCCTTCACCTCGCCGCTCCTTAACCCTTCACCTCGTTGCTCCTTAACCCTTCACCTCATCGCTCCTTAACCCTTCACCTCGTCGCTCCTTAACCCTTCACCTCGTCGCTCCTTAACTCTTCACCTCGCCGTTCCTTAACTCTTCACCTCGCCCCTCCTTAGCTCTTTACCTCGCCATTCCTTAACTCTTCACCTCGCCGCTCCTTAACTCTTTACCTCGTTGCTCCTTAACTCTTCACCTCGTTGCTCCTTAACCCTTCACCTCGTTGCTCCTTAACCCTTCACCTCGCTGCTCTTTACCTCGCCGTTCCTTAACTCTTCACCTCGTTGCTCCTTAACTCTTCACCTCGCCGCTCCTTAACTCTTCACCTCGTTGCTCCTTAACCCTTCACCTCGCCGCTCCTTAACTCTTCACCTCGTTGCTCCTTAACTCTTTACCTTGTTGCTCCTTAACTCTTCACCTCACTGCTCCTTAACCCTTCACCTCGTTGCTCCTTAACTCTTCACCTCGTTGCTCCTTAACTCTTCACCTCACTGCTCCTTAACTCTTTACCTCGTTGCTCCTTAACTCTTTACCTCGTCGCTCCTTAACCCTTTACCTCGTCGCTCCTTAACCCTTTACCTCGTTGCTCCTTAACCCTTTACCTCGTCGCTCCTTAACCCTTTACCTCGTTGCTCCTTAACCCTTTACCTTGCCGCTCCTTAACTCTTTACCTCATTACTCCTTAACTCTTTACATTGCTGCTCCTTAACTCTTTACCTCGCCGTTCCTTAGCCCTTTACCTCGTCGCTCCTTAACTCTTTACCTCACTGCTCCTTAACACGTTACCTCATTGCTCTTTAACTCTTTACCTCGTTGCTCCTTAACTCTTTATCCAGCTGCTTTCCATGTTCAATGTTTCATTCTTTGTCTGCTGACTCCCAACCCTTCCTTTTTCTATGCTTCTAAAACTGTGCAGCATTTCAGTTTTCCTCAGTATTTAGTGTGTCCTTTAATCCCATAGCGCACCATCTAGCGACTGTGTCTCGATTCCCTTCACTTTCCTTCCTGCCTTGGTGTTACTCCATCTAACACATCGGGGAAACTGGGCTGAAGGCAGACTGGCACCATAGGTTATTAAAATGGTGAACACATCACAGGACCCAGCCTCCCTCCCATTACTGACCATCACACTCTGCAATCACTCACCATTTCTTTGATTTTAACCTGGGAGGCGGGTTTCTTGGAATAAGGAATAAGGCCCGCATTGGGTGCATGTCACAGAGAGCTAAGGTGAAACAGAAATAAAAATAAAAGTGAAAAGAAATATGAAGAACATCATTAAACTGATGCCTAAAAAAAAACACCTTATACAATGTCATCGATTTCCCAGTTTAATCCATGGCAGAGCCATCCATCATTTTGGAGAGATATAGCTTGTGTATTGATCTGCCAGCAAATATGCAATGTGCAGACGTCACACAGTCAGTGACCCAAGCCGGGAATCGAACCCAGGTCCCTGGCACTGTGAGGCAGCAGTGCTAACCACTGCGCCACCTTGCTGTCCTGGCACAGAACAGGTCAGTATTTATTATCTGTCCCTGACTGTCCCCGAGAAGCTGAAGGTGAGCCACCTGCTTGTGTGCAATGAAGCAGTTTGGTAAATCAATTCGAAGGCAGTTAACTGAGGCTACCGCACTGCTATGGCTCTGGAGTCACACGTAGGCCACATCTATGGACACTAATAAGCAATTAAGCATGGCTGATCCCTCAAACCTAAAGAACTTTGGACACTAAGGGGCAATTTAGCATGGCAATCCACCTAACCTACACATTTTTGGACACTAAAGGCAGAATGGTGGCACAGTGGTTAGCACTGCTGCCTCACAGCGCCAGGGACCCGGGTTCGATTCCCGGTTTGGGTCACTGACTGTGTGGAGTTTTCATGTTCTCCTCCGTGTCTGCATGGGTTTCCTCCCACAGTCTGAAAGATGTGCTGGTTAGGTGCATTGACCCGAACAAGTGCTCGAGTGTGGCGACGAGGGGAATTTCAATATAACTTCACTGCAGTGTAAGCCTTACTTGTGACTAATAAATAAACATTAAAAAAAACTAAGGGGCATCATTGGACATTAAGGGACAATTTACCATGGCTAATCGACCTAATCTGCACATCTTTGGATAATAAGGACAATTTAACATCCACCTAACCTACACATCTTTGGACACTAAGGGACAATTTAGCATGGCGAATCAACCTAACGTACACATCTTTGGGTAAGGACAATAGAGGCCTTTCCCTAAAGGATGTGCTTGAATTGGAAGGATTCAAAGCCCTTGTTTCAGAGCACGAACATTGCCACGAGCCTTTTATTCTGCATTTATTCAATCCACTGAATTTGTTTTAAATTTCCCAGCATCCATGGTGGAATTTGAGCTGATGTTGCCAGGTCCAGGGCTCTGCATTACTGGTCCAGTAAGACAGTCACAATCTTAAAGCACCCCATAATTTGTGCCCGACCCCGACTGGGATGCAGAAAACGCTTGCTGCAGAACATAATGAACTGCGTAAGAAACCCACTAATCACACAGCACATCACTCATTGAGCGGTGACTATATCCATCAAAGACATCAGTCGTATTCGAATATCCTCTAATTCTGACTGACACAGCTGATTGCATGTTGCTCAGTTTGGAACTCTGCAATTGACTTGTGGGTCCAGTAGTCATTGATTTTGACTTTGCAAAGACAGCTCAAGATTCTAGTGAAATGTTGGCCTTTGGTTCAAAGACACTTGAAAACCAAGGGCAGGTGGCACGGTGGCACAGTGGTTAGCACTGCTGCCTCACAGTTCCACGGATCCAGGTTCGATTCCCGGTTTGGGTCACTGTCTGTGTTGAGTTTGCATTCTCCCCGTGTCTGCATGGGTTTCCTCCAGCTGCTCCAGTTACCTCCCACAGTCCAAAGATGTGCTGGTTAGGAGGATTGACCATGCTAAATTGCCCCTTAGCATCCCAAAGATGTGCAGGTTTAGTGGTTTAGCAATGCTAAATTGCCACTTAGTGTCCAGAGGTGCATAGGTTAGGTGCAATGGCCATGCTAAATTGCCCCTTAGTGTCCAAAGATATATAGATTAGGTGGATTGGCCATTCTAAATTGCCCCTTAGTGTCCAAAGATGTGCAGGTCAGGTGGATTAGCCTTGCTAAATTGCTCCTTGGTGTCAACGATATGCAGATTAGGTGGATTTGCTATGCTAAATTGCCCCTTAGTGTCCAAAGATGTGCTGGTTAGATGGATTGGCCATGCTAAATTGCCCTTTAGTGTCCAAAGAAAAGCAGGTTAGGGGAAATCAGCAGGGTTACGGAAATAGGGTCTGGGTAACATACTCGATGGGCCGAATGGCCTCCTTCTGCACTGTAGGGATTTAATGGAATAAATTACTTCCCAGCTAGTTATTTTTAAGTTGCATCCAGAAGCAGAACACAAACATCTGGCCCTGGAAAACGGGGATCTCTCCTGTCCACAGTTTAAAACTTTGGGACACACCACCTCACACCACGTCCGGCAGTAATAATATTGAGTCGACAGACCAATAACAATCTCACCAGCTCCTGAGTTTGAGTTTTAACGAGCAAAACCACAGCTCAAATCGATCGCGCCAATCATTTTCATTAGTTGCTCAATGATTTTTAAAAAAAGGCTAACAAAAGCTGGGTTGGCTGAGTGAAAAGTTCAGCAAAAGGAAATAGTTCCTTCATCAACCCCGCTTAAAGAAAAACTTACGTGGAGCTCCTTCGGCCATCTCGATTGCAGTAATTCCCAAAGACCAAATGTCACTCTGCAAGGAAACCACATTAGATAGAGTTAAAGGAGTAAATATCTGAACATTTCACCTCCTGGTGCTGGCAGTACGATGCTGCTTGACCAACACCCAACACTTGTGCCACAGTCTTCAAATCATTCAGCATGAACATCATCAGCAATGTGTTTGTCATTAAACACAAGGGTAACACTGCAATAGGTTTGAGTATCTTGGGCCACAAGGATATATAGACGAGATGGCTGAATGGGCTGATTAGTGGCAGATGGAATTTAACCCTGAAAAACGTGAGGTGATACACTTTGGAAGGAGTAATTTGACAAGGAAGCAATCAATGAATAGCATGATACCGGAAAGTTCCGCGGAACAAAGGGACCTTGGCGTATTTGTCCTCAGATCTCTGAAAGCGGATGGTTATGTTAGTAAGGTGGTGAAAAAAGGCATATGGGACACTTGCCTTTATCAATCGAGGCATAGATTACAAAGCCAGGGAGGTCATCAGGAGTTGTGTAGAACTTTGGTAAGGCCACAGCTGGAGTGCTGTGTGCCGTTCTGGTCGCCACATTACAGCAAGGATGTGATTGCACTGGAGGGGGTGCAGGGGAGATTCACCAGGATGCTGCCTGGGATGGAACATTTAAATTATGAAGAGAGGTTGGATAGGCTTAGGTTGTTCTTGTTGGAGCAGAGAAGACTGAGGGGTGACCTGATTGAGGTGTATGAGATTATGAGGAGCATGGACAGGGCGGATGGACAGCAGCTGTTCCCCTTAGTTGAAGGGTCAGCTTGAGGGGGGGTGAGGGGGGGTAGGGGTGCAGTTAAAAGTGAGGGGTGGGAGGTTTAGGGGGAATTTGAGTAAAAACATTTTTACTCAGAGGGTGGTGACGGTCTGGAATGCACTGCCTGGGATGGCGGTTCAGGCAGGTTGCCTCATATCCTTTAAAAAGTATCTGGCTGAGCACTTGGCACATCATAACATTCAGGGCTATGGACCAAGTGCTAGCAGACGGGATGAAGTGGGAATTCAGGTGTTTCTAATGCATTGGTGCAGACTCGATTGGCTGAGGGGCCTCTTTTGTGCTGTATGACTGTGATTTTGTGTGCTTGAGCCTCTGGAGCAGGAACTGAACAATGGTGTTGGCTGACGCGCTGCTGCACTCTTGTCCGCCTCCTCACTAGAAGGCAAGCAACCCAGGGCATCACCTCAAAGAGCGAGCCAAATCTCCCAAGACCAATTTCGATCCGACAACCAATAGGATTCAAAAACAAATAGATCAGGATCACTGATCACAGAATCATACAATCCCTACAGTGTAGAAAGAGGCCATTCAGCCCATCTGGGTCTGAAGTATCAACAATCCCACCCTGGCCCTGTAACCCCATATATTTACCCTGCTAATTCTCCCTGACACTGAGGGGCAACTTAGCACAGCCAATCAATCTAATCTGCACATCTTTTGGAGTGTGGGAAGAAACTGGAGCACCCGGAGGAAACCGACGCAGACACGGAGAGAACATGTAAACTCCACACAGACAACCATCCAAAGTCGGAACTGAACCTGGGTCCCTGGTGCTGTGAGCCTGCGGTGCTAACTACTGTGCCACTGTAGCAATGATTGCCTGCGCTGATTAAATAAGGGTTGAATTGGCTGTGGTGCACACTGGGATATGCTCAGGTTATGGAAGACATGACAGAAATGTACTTTTTGCTGCACTTTCTACACTTCTGACACATTCTCCCTCTTTTCAGTTCTAATAAAGAGTATATGATTTGAAACATTAACACTGCGAAGGTTTACCAAGCTGACTCCTGGGGTGGCAGGACTGTCATATGAGGAGAGACTAAACTGGTTAGGATTGCATTCATTGGAGTTTGGAAGAGTGAGAGGGGATTGCATAGAAACTTATAAAATTCTAACAGAGTTAGACAGGGTAGATCCAGAAAAAATGTTCCCCATGATGGGGGATTCCAGAACTAGGGGTCATAGATTGAGGATAAGGGGTAAACCTTTTAGAACTGAGGTGGGGAGAAATTTCTTCACTCGGAGAGTGATGAATGTGTGGAATTCATGAACACAGGATGGAGCTGAGGGCAAAACATTGTGTAATTTCAAGAAGAAATAAGATATCGCTCTTGGGGCTACCGGATTATGAGGGGAAGGGGGGGGAAATCAGGATATTGAATTTAATGATCAGCCATGATCAAAAAGAATGGTGGAACAGGCTCGGAGGGTCTGAATGGCCTACTCCGGCTTCTAGTTTTTATGTACCAGATACTCCCCACAATCTCCTCACAGCAGAAGCATTCCAGGGAGATGGAAAAGAAATTAAAGCAGAGTGAGTGTAGTCTGAACGAGGAGGAGGAGGAGGAAGTATACAGCATAGTGCTGCGGGACATCACTGCATACCGTAGTGCTATTTTCAGCGATCCACAGCGTCACAGAACAGATGAATTTGTAGTGGGTGTTACGAATTAAATCAAAAACTGAAAACTGGTGAAGGGCAATATGATGCCTTACACCTTTAAGGTTATTAAAATAAATTGTGGAATGACTCAATTCCATTGCTGCTCGTGCTAGAAAAAAAATCAAGACTCTCGAGAGAATCTTTGCTTCTGATTTAGGTTAATCAGAGGGAGACTTGAGCCTTCAAAATCAGGAGTGCAAAACATGGCTCTAAGCCCAACTGTGGGCGCATTGCCTGGGAATCTGATGCACACTCAACACCCACATTGACAATCAAGCACACAGCAACGATCTGGAGGAATAGAACAAAATCACGGCTTCTCGCAAAGGTTCAGAGAAATGCAGCAACAGCAGCGGGGGTTTTGGGGTGTGGGAAACAGCTCCTAGGGTGGAGGGGGAAGAGAAGGTTTCTGCACTAATCCACACACAAGCGTGAGGCGTCACGTGGCCTCCTGCTTTTCCACTCATTTTCTTTTAAAAGGCGTTTTACTCGAGAAACGCAGTTGCAACCCGAAGGCTGAATTTGCTTGCGTCAAAAGATTCATATAAAGGCTAAAGTAATCGAGAAGCCAAACATTGTGGGATTTCTAGAAGAAATTAGATATTGCTCTTGGGGCTAAAGGGATCAAGGGATATGGTGGGGGGAAGGGGGGTATCAGGATATTGAATTCACTGATCAGTCATGATCATACTGAAAGGCAGAGTAAGCACGAAGGCCGAATGGCCTCCTCCTGCTTCCAGTTACTATGTTTAACACATAGTTAACAATCGTATAGTAACAAAAATAGCCAACAAATTTGGCAGGTAACAGGGAAGTGTTGAACAGGATGTTAAAAGGGCGAATGGAATTGAAATTGTTCTAAAATAGAGGGGTGGCAGTGGTGTTATCGCTGGACTAGTAATCCAGAAACCCAGGGTAATGCTCTGAGGACCCAGGCCTCGAATTCCACCATGGCAAATGCTGAAATTTGAATTCAATCGAAAAATCTGAATTAAAAATCTAATTCCAGCACAGGGCGGCACAGTGGTTAGCGCTGTTGCCTCGCAACACCAGGGAGTCGGGTTCAATTTCAGTCTTGGCTGACTGTGTGGAGTTTACACATTCTCTCCGTGTCTGCATGGGTTTCCTCCCGCACTCCATACAGCCAGGGACCCAGATTCGATTTCTGGCTTGGGTCACTATCTGTGTGGAGTTTGCACATTCTTCTCGTGACTGCGTGGGTTCTGGTTTCTTCTCACAGTCCAAAGATGTGCAGGTTAGGTGGATTGGCCATGCTAAATTGTCCTAATGTCAGAGGGACTATCAGGGTAAATACAAGGGGTCAGGGGGATAGGGCCTGGGTGGGGTTGTTGTTGCTGAGGATCTGATGGGCTGACTGGCCTCTCTGAAAATTTATTTATTAGTCACAAGTAGGCTTACAGCTCACAATGCTGCAATGAAGTTGCTGTGAAAATCCACCAGCCACCACACTCCAGCGCTTGTTTGGGTACACAGAGGGAGAATTTAGCACGTCTAATGCACCTAACTAACCCGTCTTTCAAACTGTTGGAGGAAACCGGAGCACCCGGAGGAAACCCACGCAGACACAAAGCACGTGCAGTCTGTGCGCAGACAGTGACCTGAGCCAGAAATCGAATCTTCGTCCCTGGCTCTGTTAGGCAGCGGTGCTAACCACTGTCCACCATGCTGCCTATTCCTGCACTGTAGAGAATCTGAATTTCGATGTAATGATGACCATTGTCGACTGAATAAAAAAATACTTGGTTCACTAATGCCCCTTACGGAAGGAAATCTGGGGTCCTCACCCAGTCTGGCCTACATGTGACTCCAGAGCCACAGCAATGTGGTTGACTCTCAACTGCCTCTGAAACAGCTGAGCAAGACACTCAATTCAAGGGGCAAGTAGGGATGGGTAACAAATGCTGGCCCAGCCAGCGATGCCCATGTCTCACAAAAGAATAAAAAAAAACTATAAACATTGCCATATTACAGGAACTGAAGTATACGTACAATTAATTGAGGGCCCAAACTATGTGAGGAACCAGGGTACATTTCCTTTGCTTGGTCTATAAAAAAAAGCCAGTGTGTTTTGAAAAATTAAAATACTTTTTTATTATTTTCTTTTTTGTCCTTTTAGGTGTCATCCTACAACTTCTGGCAATGGGGTCTTCAACAAGGCTTTTTATTTGGGGAAAAAAAACTTGGGTAATGCTGACTACTTCACCTGGACAACTCTCAGATTAAGGACTGATGGCACAGTGGTGAGCTCTGCTGCCTCTCAGCATCAGGGGCCCGGGTTCGATTCTGGCCTCGGGGTCACTGTGTGCATGTTCTACCTATCTCTGCAAGTGCTCCGGGGTTTCCTCCCATACCCCAAACCCTGGCTAAATTGCTCCCTAATGTCCAAAGATGTGAAGATTAGGTGGATTCGCCATGCTAAATTGCCCTAGTATCAGGGCAGTTAGCAGGGTAAATACAGGGGGTTACGGGGATGGGGCTTGGGTGGGATTGTTGTCGGTGCAGGTTCGATGGGTCGAACGAGGCCATTCACCCATCGAAAATATTCTATCCCATTCTAACTGACCTCGGCCCACCCTGTGGCAAGGCTTCCAACTGCAAGGGACAGAGCATGACTGGTCAGAACACTGGGGCATGCATGATTGCTACCTTTTTATCAAGGGCTGATCCAGTGCCTTGCCCTGCATCGGTTTGTACCTACCCTATAATCGTAGGTGGCATCTGGGTTTTCATCACATGCGATGACTTCGGGCGCCATCCAGTACGGGGTGCCGATGAATGTATTCCTTCGTCCGACAGTCCTGTCGAGCTGAGCACTGACGCCAAAATCAACTGAAAGGGAAACGGCTACCATTCAGAAATGTTCAACAAATTTGGACATGTCCTGGTCTCTCCACGCCGAGGCTATAGTTAAGAAAGCCCACCAACGCCTCTACCTTCTCAGAAGACTGAGGAAATGTGGCATGTCCGCTACGACTCTCACCAACCTTTACAGATGCACCATAAGAAGCATCCTTTCTGGTTGGATCACAGCTTGGTATGGGCTCCTGCTCTGCGAAAGACTGCAAGAAACTACAAAAGGCCATGAACGTAGCCCAGTCCATCACGCAAACCAGTCTCCCATCCATTGACACGGTCTACACTTCCTGCTGCTTCTGGAAAAGTAGCCAGCATAATGAAGGACCTCACGCCCCGGACATTCTCTCTTCCACCTTCTTCCGTCGGGAAAAAGATACAAAAGTCTTAGGGCACGTACCAACCAACTCAAGAACAGCTTCTTTCCTGCTGCCATCAGACTTTTGAATGGACCTACCCTGTATTAAACTGATTTTTCTCGACACCCTAGCTGTGATTGTAACAGTACATTCTGTACCCTCTCCTTTCCTTCTCTATGAACGGTACGCTTTGTATACCGTGCAAGAAACAATACTTCTCACTTTATCCCAAAACATGTGACAATAATAAATCAAATCCTACTCCCCTTTATACTCTATGAATGGTATGCTTTGTCTCTATAGCACGCAAGAAACAATACTTTTCACTGTATACTAATACATGTGACAATAGTAAAGCAAATCAAATCAAGTAAATCTGATCCATCTGAATAAGCTTCCACCCACAATCCTTTTAGTTACTTTTCATTGGAACAAAGGAATTTGGAGCAGGAACAGGCCATTTAGCCCTTTGAGACTGTTCTGCCATTCAATTAGATCATAGCTGATCTCTCCCTGGTCTCAAATCCACCTCCCCACCTGTTCCCCCATATTCTCTTATTCCTTTTTCTTTTACCAGGAATATATCTATCTCCTTCTTGAAACCATTCAGTGATTCAGACTCCCCTGTGCAATGGGGCAGCGAGTTCCACAAATTCACCGCCCTCTGCGAGAAGTAGATCGTCCTCAACTCAGTTTTAAATCTATCATCTCTCAACCTATCCCTGTAACCTCTTGTTTGAGATTGCCCCATAAGGGGAAACATTTGGTCTCTCTTTACTCTATCGATCCCTTTTCGCACTGAAGTTTTAAAAGTCATTTTAAACAGTTCACAGAATACTACAGTGCAGAACAGGCCCTTCAGCCCACCAAGTCTGCACCGATGCATGAAATGCTCCGACCTCTCACATAATCCCACTTGCCAGCGCTTGGCCCATTGCCTTGAATGTTATGGTCTGTCAAGTACTCATCCAGATGCTTTTTAAAGGATGTGAGGTAACCCTCCCAGGCAGCGCATTCCAGGCCGTCACCACTCTCTGGGTGAAAAAGATTTTCCTCAAATCACCCTCTGAACCTCCCAGAAGTTGCAACCTCACCTCCCCCCCTCCAATCAGCCCATGCCGGCATTCACCCGGCAAGAGATCAAACAATTCTAATCTTTTCTGAACTCAACCCATGTCAGCCACCTAATCAACCGAATCTTAACTACTGACAGACATTCAATATCAATCATTAACCTTGCAAGTGAATTCCAGACTCAACTCAAACGCAAATGATTGTGGAGACTAGAAAGCAGAAACGAAAATGAAAAATGCTGAGAATACACAGCAGGTTTAACAGCAGATGATGGAAGGTCAGGGGCCTCTGCTTCTCTTCACAGGCGCTGCCGTAACCTGCACAGCATTTATAGAATTGTCTGTTTTAACTTAAAAGCATCAGCTCTGTTTCACTTTTCAACTGGTGAAATGGTGCGATGACAATAATCTCTCCATCAAGGTCAGTAAAACAGAGGAGATAGTCATCGACTTCAGGAACGTATTGGAGAACATGCCATTGTCTACATCAACGGGGATGAAGTGGAAATGGTCGAGAGCTTCATTATTATTAGGTGTCCCAGATCGCCAACATGTCCTCGTCTCTCCACGCTGGTGCAATAGTTAAGAAAGCCCACCAGCGTCTCTACTTTCTCAAGGGGCGAATGAAATTCAGCATATCCGCTACAGCACTCAGCTGTTTTACAGATGCCCCACAGAATTCATCCTTTCTAGTTGTATCACAGCTTGGTATGGTTCCTGCTCTGCCCAAGACCGCAAGAAACAAAACATAGCCCCATCCGTCACACAAACCAACCTCTCATTCATTAACTCCATCTACACTTCCCGCTGCCTCGGAAAAGCAGCCAGCATAATCAAGGACCCATCACATCCTGGACTTTGTCTCTTCGACCTTCTTCCGTTGGGAAGTTGATTTATTATTGTCACATGTACTGGGATACAGTGAAAAGTATTGTTTCTTGCACAGTATACAGACAAAGCATACCATTCATAGAGCACAAAGAGAAGGAGAGAGTGCAGAATGTAGTGTT
Organism: Carcharhinus amblyrhynchos; assembly: GCF_965287045.1. NCBI lineage: Eukaryota > Metazoa > Chordata > Chondrichthyes > Carcharhiniformes > Carcharhinidae > Carcharhinus > Carcharhinus amblyrhynchos. Next base: position 223,288 of record NW_027649868.1, read on the forward strand.
ACAGTCATAGCTACAGTGTACAGAAAGATCAACTTCACAGATGCTAGGGCCATTCAAAAGTCTGACGGTAGCGGGGAAGAAGCTGTTCTTGAGTTGGTTGGTACGCGACCTCAAACTTTGGTCACGTACCAGAGGAGAGAATGTCTGGGATGCGTGGGGTCCTTGATTATTGTCACAAGTAGGCTTACATTAACACTGCAATGAAGTTACTGTGAAAATCCCCTGGAATATTCTGGCTGTTTTCCCAAGGCAGTGGGAAGTGTAGATGGCGACAGCGAATGGGAGGCTGGTCTGCGTGATGTACTGGGCTTTGTTCACAACATTTTGTAGTTTCTGGCAGTCTGGGACAGAGCAGGAGTCAGACCAAACTGTGACATATCCAGAACGGATGCCTTCTATGGTGCATCTGTAAAACATAGCTAAATGGTCCAGGCCTGTTCTTACATTCCCCACCATTCTCTAGTGCTAAAGGCTTCTAAACATTCAGCACTCTTCTAATTCTGGCCTCTTGAAATCCTCCAGTTTCTTCAGCCAATCACTATTGATTATGTCTTCAACTGCTTAGACCCTTAGCCATGGAATTTTCCTGCCAATTTCCATCTCTCCATTTCTATGCCACCTTTAAAACGTTCCATCAAGCTGATCTCTTTACCAATGGTCCTGATATCACCACATGGAATCCTAGAATCCTACAGAGCAGAAGGATGCCATTTGGGTGCACTGACCACAATCCCACCCAAGTTCTATCCCCATTACCTCATAACTTCATGCATTTACCCTAGCTAATCCCCCTGACACTAGGGTCAATTTAGCATGGCCAATCCATCTAACATGCACATCTTTGGACACTAAGGGACCATTTAGCATGGCCAATCCACCTAACCTGCACACCTTTGGAGTGTGGGTAGAAACTGGAGCACCTGGAGGGAACCCACGCAGACACATGGGAGAATGTGCAAAATCCTCACAGACAGTGACTCAAGCTGGGAATGGAACCCGGATCCCTGGCGCCGCGAGGCACAAGTGCTAATCACTGTGCCATCCGAACAATGGCACCCAGTATGGGGCCCGAACCCACAACCTTGAGATTCTCATGCTCTACCAACTGCGCTAGCTGGGCACAAATCAAAGTGTAGAACATGGGTGGTGTTGAGATTTTCTCAACTCCACCCAAGAATGCTTTATGACTTTAAAGGCTCTATATAAATGCAAGTTATTGGGATCTGGCAGATAGATACATGTCGCTGATGCAGGATGCCCAAATTGATTTGTTTATTCTTCCTACCAGTTGATCTCACATTCTGTTCACAAACAGAAACCGGAAAACAGGTTCCAGACAGACTTTGCTCATTTTTCCACTCCAACTCTTTCCATCTGGTGCTGCATGCCATCTTCATCCGTCTCTCCATCCTAGCATGTGTTTTCATACACCTGCCCGTTACCACTATTTGAGCTGAATTGGTTTGATTTATTGTCACACAGAAACTAGAAGCAGGAGTAGACCATTCGGTCCTTCAATTCTGTTCCACTATTCATCTTGAGCATCAAATTCAATATCCTGATGCCCCCTTTTCCCCCATATCCCTTTAGCCCCAAGAGCTGTATCTAATTTTTTTTTAAAATCACACAGCGTTTTGGCCTCAACTACTTTCTGTGGTAGTGAATTCCACACATTCACCACCCTCCGGGTGAAGAAATTTCTCCCCACCTCAGTTCTAAAAGGTTTACCCCCTTATCCTCAAACTATGACCCCCTAATTCTGGACTCTCCCACAATCGGGAACATTCTTTCTGAATCTACCCTGTCAGAATTTTATAAGTTTCTATGAGATCCCCTCTCACTCTTCTAAACTCCAGTGAATATAATCCTAATTGATTTAGTCTTTCCTCATATGACAGACCTGCCATCCCAAGAATCAGCCTGGTAAACCTTCGCTGTACCCCCTCTATACCAAGGACACCCTTCCTCAAATAAGCACACCAAAACTAGTCACAATACTCAGATGTGTCCTCACCAAACATTCTATACAATTGCAGCAAAACATCCCGATCCCAATACTGAAATCCTCCCATTATGAAGGGCAACATACCATTTGCTTTCTTTATTGCCTGCTGTACATGCACGCTCACTTTCAGCAACTGATGCATGAGGACATCAAGGTATTGGGATACAGTGAAAAGTATTGTTTCTCGTGCACTATACAGACAAAGCATACCATTCATAGAGTACATAGGGGAGAAGGAAATGAGAGAAAGTACAGAATGTAGTGTTACTGTCACAGCTATGATGTAGAGAAAGATCAGCTTATTATAAGATAGGTTCATTCAGAAGTATGATGTGATGGCAGCAGGGAAGAAGCTGCTCGACTCCTTCTTCCTCTCCCCTCATGCTGTGAAATAAATAGACAGCAGCTCCCTTTTAAATAAATGTATTTGACCTTGCTGCGATCAGGGTAACATTGCCATGGCAACTGCTGAGAGATGCCGCACAGGTTTTTTTTGGTAAACACCCGCACACACTCTTGCAAGTCATCAGTCTGAATATGGTTTCACCTGAACTCGACAAACCAATTAACTCACATTTTGCCTCATACCCTTTCTCCCGATAGGGCGGCACGGTAGCACAGTGGTTAACACTGCTGCTTCACAGCTCCAGGGTCCTGGGTTCGATTCCCGGCTCGGGTCACTGTCCGTGTGGAGTTTGCACATTCTCCTTGTGTCTGCGTGGGTTTCCTCCAGGTACTCCAGTTTTGTCCCACAGTCCAAAGATGTGCGGGTTAGGTTGATTAGCCATGCTAAAATTGCCCCTTAGCGTCCAGGGATGCGTAGGTTAGAGGGATTAGTGGGTATAATATGTAGGGATAGAGGGTAGGGCCTGGGCGGGATTGTGTTTGGTGCAGACTCCATGGGCCGAAGGGCCTCTTTCTGCACTCGAGGGTTCTACGGTTCTATAGTCTCAGCACCTGGGACCCAGGTTCGATTCCCAGCTTGGATCACTATTTGTCTGGAGTCTGCACATTCACCCCGTGTCTCAATGGGTTTCCACCAGTTGCTCCCACAGTTCAAAGATGTGCAGGTTAGTTGGATAAGCTGGGCTAAATTACCCCTTAATGTCCAAGGATGTGTAGGTTAGGTGGATTGACCATGTTAAATTGCTCCTTCGTGTCCAAGAATGTATAGGTTAGGTAGTTTGGCCACGCTAAATTGCTCCTTCGTGTCCAAGAATGTGCGGGTTAGATGGATTGGCTGTGCTAAAATTCCCCTTAACGTCCAATGGTGTGTGTAGGCTAGAGGAATTAGTCATGCTAAATTGTCCCTTATTGTCCAAAGATGTGCAGATCAGGAGGATTAGGCATGCTAAATTGCCCCTTAGTGCCCAAAGATGTGCATCGTAGAATCCCTATAGAGCCGAAGGAGGCCATTTGGCCCACTGAGCTGCACTGACAACAATTCCATCCAGCTCCTATCTCTGTAACCCCACTTGCTAATTCCCGTGACACTAAGGGGCAAACTGGCCAATCAACCTAATGTGCATACCTTTGGAGTGCGGAAGGAAACCGGATTATCCGGGGTAGACACATACAGGCACAGGGAGAATGTGCAAACTTTACAAAGTCAGTGACCCAAGGCCAGAATTGACCTCGGGTCCATGGCACTGTGAGGTAGCAGTGCTAACCACTATGCCACCGTATAGGTTAGGTAGATAAGCCACAGTAAAGTTCTGCTTTTGACGGGCCCATAAGCACCTTGCTTGAAAATGTATTTATCCTTATAGGAGAATGGTAATCTCAGCCCTCAACAGCCACAGGGGGCCCAATGCCCTGGAGTGTGCCACTCTTGAAGGGAAATTAATATTTCTTCTCAAATTCCAACGAGGGAACAGCTGCTGTCAGAGAACTGATCCACAAGTCAGCAACGAGAAGACATGCCAAGTCTGCCACCATCCTTCCATGTCATTTTTAACACGCGACACACATGCCACAAGTAGGTTTTGAGCTGGAATATTTTCCCCATCAGCCAAGGCAAAAATCACACATCCTTACCGAGTTTCACTTCCGCGTTTTCTGTCAGTAGCACATTCTGTCCCTTGATGTCTCTGTGAATAACCTTATGCGCGTGAAGATGCGTTAAGCCCTGTGGGAAAGACAAGGAGAGATCAAAAATGTTGAACAAGAGCACTGTTAGATCTGATATAAATTCACTCAATTAGTGGTTAGCACTGCTGCCTCACAGCGCCAGGGGCCCGGGTTCGATTCCCAACTCAGGTCGCTATCATGCAGAGTTTGCGCACTTTCCCCATGACTGTGTGGGTTTCCTCCGGTGCTCCGGTTTCCCCCCACAGTCCGAAAGACTGGTGTGAATAGGTGCATTGGCAGTGCTAAATTCTCCCTCAGTGTTACCCAAACAAGTGCCAGAGTGGTGGCTAGGGGATTTTCACAATAATTTTATTGCAGTGTTAATGTAAGCCTACCTGTGACACTAATAAAACTAAAATAAAAAAAAGTTAGAGTGAAGACTGACGAGAATGGCCATGGCCACACAAGTAGACAGGGTGGTAAAGAAGGGGTATGGTATGCTTGCCTTTATTTGTCGGGGCATTGAGTACAAGAGTCAGGATGTCACATTACAGCTTTATAAAACTTTGGTTAGGCCACACTTAGAATACTGCATTCAATTCTGGTCTCCACGTTATAGGAAGAATATGGAGGTTTTAGAGAGGTGCAGAAGAGGTTTACCAGGATGCTGCCTGAATTACAGAATATGAGCTATAAGGAGAGGCTGGACAAACTAGAGTTGTTTTCTCTGGAGCAACGGAGGCTGAGGGGAGGCCTGTAAGTTTGTAAAATGCTGAGAGGAAGAGATAAGGTTGACAGTCAGTATCTTTATCCCGGAGTTGAAATGTCTAATACTTAAGATGAGGAGGGGGAAGTTTAAAGAAATGTAAGGGGCAAGGTTTTTTACAGAGTGGTGGGTGTCTGGAATGCACTGCCAGGGTTGGTGATCAGGCAGATAAGATAGGGATGTTTAACGGGCTTTTAGATAAGCACATGAATATGCAAGGAATAGAGGGATAGGGATCAAGGGCAGGGAGAAGGGACTAGCTTAATTTGACGTCATGTTCAGCACAACATGGTGTATCGAAGAGCTGTTCCTATGCTGTTCTATGTTCTGTATAAAATAAATGGAAGATTTTTAAAAGGTGTGAGGGAAGAGGAGGCCTAAATAGGTTTGCAAATGCAAATGTTTGAAAAGAGGTGTACAGGAGTATGACAGGTTTAGATAAGGTAGGCTGTAGTGCGCAAGAAACAATGCTTTTCACTGCATCTTAATGCATGTGACAATAAATCAAATCAAATTAAGTTGGTCTTTCTCTATACCCTAGTTATGATTATAACACTATATTCTGCACACACTCCTTTCCTTCTCCCTTATGTACTCTATGAATGGTATGCTTTGTCTGTACAGTGCGCAAGAAACAATACTTCTCACTGTATCCCAACACATGTGACAATAAGTCATATCAAAGTTCATGCACAGGTGAGCACAATGGTGCCAACATTTAATTGTTATTGTCTCGATGCAAAGAAAATTCAGCTGATTTATAAAGAAATATATATTTATAGGATCAAGAGAAATCATAGTGTACTTGTGTACCAACAAAACAGGATCCTAAACACGAGACAAAAGCATGTATGCAGCAAGTGCATTTAACAAGAAAATACCCCCCAAGAGAACTCGCAAATGTAAGCTTACAAGAAAAGGTGAGATTGATTATAAAATACCTCACCCACAAAGATGGGCTTCAAGGGTATCATAGAATCCTGGCAATGCAGGAGGTGGCCATTCAGTCCATCAGGTCTGTGGTGACTGCAATCCCACCCAGGCCCTATCCCCACAACCCCATGCATTTATTTACCTTAGCTAGTCCCTCTGACACTAAGGGGAAATTTAGCATGGCCAATCCACCTTACCTACATGTCTTTGGAGAAGGCTTACAAATAGGCAAAGATTGATCCAACTTGGAGATGAGGTTAAAGGGAGAGCGGGGCCAATGTGCACCAAGCTTTGTGACTCAGGCTATAATCTATAACTCCAAACATTAGCACCTATACTGGAACAAACAACTTTATTCATCACAGTCATGATGAGCGATATTAAGACATTGTTTGGGTTACACCTGTGTTATTACAACTTTAACCTTTTAAACAAAGCTTAAGGAGAGACAGATTACAATATTTAATTGGTGTGCTGATGGGAATATACTGACAGCTGCTAGATCTGGAAAGGACATGTGATAAGAAATAAAAAGGATGCTGGAAATACTCAGAGCCGGCAGCAGCCAGTGCGAGAAATAGAACATAAGAACATAAGAAATAGGAGCAGGAGTGGGCCATCTAGCCCTTCGAGCCTGCCCCGCCATTCAATAAGATCATGGCTGATCTGAAGTGGATCAGTTCCACTTTCCCGCTTTCTCCCCATAACCCTTAATTTCCTTGTCTATCAGAAATCTATCTACCCGTGACTTAAATATATTCAATGAGTTAGCCTCCACCACTTCAATGGGCAGAGAATTCCAGAGATTCACCACACTTTGAGTGAAGAAGTTCCTCCTCAACTCCGTTCTAAACTGCTCCCCCCCCACCCTGCCTTATTTTCAGGCTGTGCCCTCTAGTTCTGTTTTCCTTTCTAAGCTGGAAGAATCTCTCGACCTCTACCCTTTCTAGCCCCTTCATTATCTTGTAAGTCTTTATAAGATGCCCCCTCAGCCTTCTAAACTCTAACGAGTACAGGCCCAGTCTATTCAATCTCTCTTCATAAGCTAACCCCCTCATCTCCGGTATCAGCCTGGTGAATCTTCTCTGTACTCCCTCCAAGGCCAATATATCCTTCCGCAAATAAGGGGACCAAAACTGCACACAGTACTCCAGCTGCGGCCTCACCAGTGCCCTGTACAGTTGCAGCAAGACCTCCCTACTTTTATATTCTATCCCCCTCGCGATAAAAGGCCAACACCTGCAGACTGGGTTTTTGCGATTCGTGCACAAGGACCCCCAGGTCCCTCTGCACCGTAGCAGGCTGCAGCTTTTCACCCTTTAAATAATAATCCCTCCTACTATTATTTCTACCAAAGTGGATAACCTCACATTTGCTCACATTATGCTCTATCTGCCAGGTCCTCGCCCACTCACTCAGCCTATCCAGATCCCTCTGCAGGCTTTCCGCGCCCTCCAAGTAACATCACAGGTCAAATGATCTTTTGATTTCTAGCAACCACGGTGTTTCGCCAATGTATGCGATAAGGTAGGTTAGGGAACCCATGGAGTAAGAAGTCTCACAACACCAGGTTAAAGTGTTGTGGAACTTCTTACTGTGTTTATCCCCGTCCAACACCGGCATCGCCACATCATGACACCCATGGAGTAGACAGGGAGAAATTGTGCCCTAACCAGAGTAATTCAAAATGGCTGGTAAACACCACGGTGGGAAATGAGGAGGATTTTTGTTTAAACAGACAGAATCTTACAGTTGCCCGCCAGCAGATTTCATAGAATCCCTACAGTGTCGAAGGAGGCCATTCAGCCCTTCGAGTCTGCACTGACAACAATCCCACCCAGGTCCTATCCCACAACTCTATATATTTACCTCACCAATCCTTTTAACCTACACATCCTAGGACACTAAGGGGCAATTTAGCATGGTCAATCCCTCTATCCTACACATCCTGGGATACTAAGGGGAAATCTGCGGCACACAGAAAGGGCGGTAACAAAAAGATTCGATAGCGGCTTTCCAGATGGAGTCAGAAACCAAGTTAAAAAGGAGTAATCCACAGAGTTATGGGGAAAGAGCACAGACAGCAGACTAAGAGTACCAGAACAGGCACATGGGGGCCAATGGTTCCCCTTTGCAATTTCATGATAGCTCCAAGTTATGATTATATTTCATCTTTCAACGTAAAATCATTTAAGTTATTTATTATTGTCACAAGACGGACTGTCTACGGAGTCTCTGTGGGTGGAAGTTAGGAACAGCAAAGGGTCGATAACTTTGCTGGGTGTTTTCTATAGGCCGCCCAATAGTGACAGGGAAGTTGAGGTGCAGATAGGGAAACAGATCCTGGAGAGATGTAGTAATAACAGAGTTGCCGTGATGGGAGACTTTAATTTCCCAAACATCGACTGGAACATCCCTAGGGTAAGGGGTTTGGATGGGGAGGAGTTTGTTAGGTGTGTTCAGGAGGGTTTCCTGACACAGCACGTGGATAAGCCTACGAGAGGAGAGGCTGTACTTGACCTGGTGCTGGCTAATGACCCAGGACAGGTGACGGATCTCTCGGTGGGAGAGCATCTCGGGGATGGGGATCGTAATTCTATCTCCTTCATGATAGCATTGGAAAGAGATAGGATCAGGCAGACTAGGAAGGTGTTTGTCTGGAGTAAGGGGAAATATGATGACATCAGGCAGACAATTGGACGAATAAACTGGAAGGAGGTGTTCTTGGGGAAAAGTACTGAAGGAAGGTGGCGGATTTTCAAGGAATGTTTGACTGGAGCTCTGCACGACAACGTTCCGATGAGACAAGGAGGTTTTGGTAGGTCGCGGGAGCCGTGGTGCACGAAGGTTGTGGTGAACCTGGTCAGGAAGAAAAGAAAGGTGTACAAAAGGTTCAGAGAGCTAGGAGATGTTAAGGATCTAGAGGAGTATAAGGCTTGTAGAAAGGAGCTTAAAAAGGAAATTAGGAGAGCCAGAAGGGGACATGAGAAGGCCTTGGCGGGTAAAATTAAGGCGAATTCCAAGGCATTCTACAATTATGTGAAGAGTAAAAGGATGAGAAAAGAAGGGATAGGACCTATAAAAGGTGAAGGGGGAAAAGTCTGTGTGGAACCGGAAGAAATGGCAGAGGTGCTTAATGAGTACTTTGCCTCAGTATTCACGGTGGAAAGTGATCTGGGAGGTTGTACTACAGGTTTGCGGCAGACTGAAAAGATTGAGTATGTGGATATTAAGAGAGAGGATGTGCTGGAACTTTTAAATTCTATCAAGATAGATAAGTCAGCAGGACCGGATGGGATGTACCCCAGGTTATTGTGGGAGGTGAGGGAAGTGATTGCAGAGCCCCTGGCAACGATCTTTGCATCGTCGATGGAGACAGGAGAGGTTCTGGAGGATTGGAGGTTTGCGGATGTGGTTCCCATTTTCAAGAAAGGGAACAGGGATAGCCCAGAAAATTACCGACTGGTAAGTCTGACCTCAGTGGTTGGTAAGTTGATGGAGAAGATTCTGAGGGACAAGATTTATGAGCATTTAGAGAAGTTTAGAATGATCAGGAATAGTCAGCACGGCTTTGTCAAGGGCAGGTCGTGCCTTACGAGCCTAGTTGAGTTCTTTGAAAATGTGACTGCACACATTGACGAAGGAGGAGCGGTGGATGTGGTTTACATGGACTTCAGCAAGGTGTTTGTTAAGGTCCCCCATGCAAGACTTCTTGAGAAGGTGAGAGGGCATGGGATTCAAGGGGCTTTGGCCTTGTGGATCCAGAACTGGCTTGCCTGCAGAAGGCAGAGACTGGTTGTGGATGGGTCTTTTTCTGCATGGAGGTCAGTCACCAGTGGAGTGCCCCAGGGATCTGTTCTAGGACCCTTGCTGTTTGTCATTTTCATAAATGACCTGGATGAGGAAGTGGAGGGATGGGTTAGTAAGTTCGCCGACGATACGAAGGTTGGTGGTGTTGTGGATTGTCTTGGAGGGATGTCAGAAGTTGCAGCGTGACATAGATAGGATGCAAGACTGGGCGGAGAAGTGGCAGGTGGACTTCAACGCGGATAAATGTGTAGTGGTCCATTTTGGCAGGACCAACGGGATGCATGAGTACAATATCAAGGGTAGGAGTCTTAGCTGCGTTGAAGAGCAGAAGGATCTTGGGGTCCGGGTCCATAGGACTCATAAATCGGCCTCGCAGGTGGAGGATGTGGTCAAGAAGGCGAATGGTGTACTGGCCTTCATTAATCGAGGGATTGAGTTTAGGAGTCAGGAGGTAATGTTGCAACTTTATAGGACCCTTGTCAGGCCCCACTTGGAGTACTGTGTGCAGTTCTGGTCGCCTCACTACAGGAAGGATGTGGAAGCTATTGAGAGGGTGCAGAGGAGATTTACAAGGATGTTGCCTGGATTGGGAGGCATGCCTTATGAAGATAGGTTGAGGGAGCTAGGTCTCTTCTCCCTGGAGAGACGAAGGTTGAGAGGCGACCTGATAGAGGTTTATAAAGTGTTGAGAGGAATAGATAGGGTGGATTTTCGGAGGCTATTTCCCAGGACTGAAATGGTCGCTACGAGTGGACACAGGCTTAAGGCGCTGGGAAGCAAGTACAGAGGAGATGTTTTCACTCAGAGGGTGGTGAGTGAGTGGAATTGGCTGCCGTTGGTGGTGGTAGAGGCAAACTCACTGGGGTCTTTTAAAAGACTTCTGGATGAGTATATGGGATCTAATGGCATTGGAAGTTACAGATAGTTCTATGGCTTGGTAGGTATAGATGTGATCGGTGCAACTTGTGGGCCGAAGGGCCTGTTTGTGCTGTATGTTCTAAGAAGTAGGCTTAAATTAACACGGCAACGAAGTTACTGTGAAAACCCCCAGTCGCCACATTCTGGGTAACACTGAGGGAGAACTTAGCACAGCCAATACACCTAACCTGCACATCACTAAAGAGAACAAAGAAAATTACAGCACAGGAACAGGCCCTTCGACCCTTAAGCCTGTGCCAACAATGATGTCGGTCTGAAGTAAAACCCCTTACCCTTCCGGGGACCATATCCCTCTATTCCCATCCTGTTCATGTATTTGTCAAGACGCCCCTTAAAAGTAATTAAACAGAACAAAAACTGAATCTGCCATGGTGGGATTCGAGCATGAGCCCCCAGCTGAGTTCACTGTGTTTGTGGATTCATGGTCTAGCAATAATACCACTAGTCCATTGGTTCCCCTAAATAGCAGAGACTGCTTTTGATCCATCGACCTCTGGGTTATGGGCCCAGCATGCTTCTGCTGCGTCACTCTGCTGTACGTCTTTCGGACTCATTAGAAGTCTCACCACACCAGGTTAAAGTCCAACAGGTTTATGAGGAATCACGAGCTTTCGGAACGCCACTCCTTGATCAGATGAGGCATGTGAAAACTCGTGCTACCAAAGAAACCTGCTGAACTTTAACCTGGTGTGGGGGACCTTTTGCCGTGCCCGCCCCAGTCTAATGCCGGCATCTCCACACCATGTCTTTCGGACTGTGGGAGGAAACTGGAGCACCCAGGGGAAACCCACACAGGCACAGGGGAGAACGTGCAGACTGTGCGCATTCACCCGAGGCCAGGAATTGCACCCGGGTCCCTGGCACATGGGACAGCAGTGCTAACCACAGTGCCAACGTTCCCCCCGACATCATTTCAAAGCAGTGATTGTGTTTGATAGGATCAGAGAGTTGGGCTGAGCTGAGAAATGAGAGTCTGCAACTCATGGACTCATGTTAACACACTGGCACAGTACAAATTTCATTCACGTTTCCAGACACTGATACACATCCGTCAGCGCATTATGTCGAAGAATCTTCTTTGCCTCTTTTGCCTTCCTAGCCTTTGGACAGAACCACGACTCTTAATTGCTCTGCTGATCGATTTTGGTAAATAATTTGCCCAGTGGGACTTGTGCACAAAAAAACTCCCACAAATTTAATGACTGCCTTAATGCCCAGGGATAAATTTAGATCACAAGTGAAGTCTGGCATGCGCCCAAAAGCAAAGGCTTTCACAGAACAATGACAAGAGGGGAAGGCGGATCGACTTTAACTACAGTGGAAATGAGACTAATAGTGAGAAAGAACTCAGTGGGCCTTTTCCTCACTTTCAGCCCCAGGCACAATTTGTAAAATATCCAATGTCTGAACTGGATTGCAGACTAGGGTGAAAGAATCTCAACCATTTTTGCAGAAACGGTGAGTGACACGGTGACACACCGTTAGCGCTGCTGCCTCGCAGCGCCACGGACCCGGGTTCGATTTCCGGCTTGGGTCACTTGCTGTGCAGATTCTGCACATTCTCCCTGTGTCTGTGAGGGTTTCCTCCAGGTGCTCCAGTGTACGATAGAGGGGTTAGCCATGCTAAATTGCCCCTTAGTGTCCAAAGATGTGCAGGTTAGATGGATTGGCCAAATTAAATTGGACCTCCATGTCCAAAGATGTGCAGGTTAAGTGGATTGGCCATGCTAAATTGAACCTCCGTGTCCAAAGGTATGTAGGTTAGGTGGATTGGCTGTGCTAAATGTGCAGGGTTACGGGGATAGGGTGAAGGAGGTGCTGGGGAAGATGCACTTTTGGAGTCAGTGCAGACTCAATGGGTTGCATGCCCTTTTCTGTACTTTAGGGATTCTACGTACTTGACATGCAACAGTCCCCCATTCACCATTTTCCCTGCACTTACATAAACTGGGTGCAAATCGCACAAGTAATACTCCCCATCTGTCTGGATGGGCACAGCTTCAACAACACTCAAGAAGCTCGACATCATTCAGGACAAAGCAGCCCCGCTCAATTGGCACCACATCTACAAACGCCCACTCCCTCCTCCAACGCTCATAAGACCATAAGATATAGGAGCAGAATTGGGCCATTCGGTCCATCGAGTCTGCTCTGCCATTTAATCATGGCTGATATGATTTTCAAACTCATTCTCCTAGCTTCTCCTCATAACCCCTGATCCCTTATTAATCAAGAACAAATCTATCTCTGTCTTAAAGACATTCAATGATCTGGCCTCCACAGCCTTCTGTGGCAATGAATTCCACAGATTCAACACCCTCCGGCTGAAAAAATTCTTCTTCATCTCAGTTATAAAGGTGCGTCCCTTCACTCTGAGGTTGTGCCCTCGAGTTCCCGTCTCTCCCACTAATGGAAATACCCTCTCCGTGTCCACTCTACCTAGGCCTTTCAGTATTGTGCACGTTTTAATTAGATCCCCTCCCATCCTTCTAAATTCCATGGAGTACAGATTCAGAGTCCTCGACTGCTCCTCATATGACAAATCCTTCATTCCTGGGATCATTCTTGTGAACCTCCTCTGGCCCCTTTCCAAAGCCAGCACACCTTCCTTAGATACAAAGTCCAAAACTGCTCACAATACTCCAAATGGGGTCTGACCAGAACCTTATAAAGTCTCAGCAGTACATCCCTGCTCTTTTATTCTAGCTCTCTAGAAATGAACATTGAATTTGCCTTCCTAACTGCCAATTGATCCTGCATGTCAACCTTAAGAGAGTCCTTATTCAGGACACCCAAGTCTCTTTGTGCTTCAGATTCCTGAAGCTTTTCCCCATTTAGAAAATAGTCTATGCCTCCATTCCTCCTTCCAAAGTACATAACCTCACACTTTCCCACATTATATTTCATCTGCCACTTTGCCCACTCTCCCAACCTGTCCAAGTCATTCACCAGCCTCCCCATTTCCTCAATACTACCTGTCTCTCTACATATCTCTGTATCATCCGCAAATTTGGCAACCATGCCCTCTGCTCCATCTTCCAGATCATTAGTGTACATAGTGAAAAGTTGTGGCCCCAAGGCTGACCCCTGTGGAACACCACCAGTCACTGGTTGCCGTAATGAAAAGGACCCCCTTATTCCCAATCTCTTCTATCTGTCAGCAAGTAGCAGCAGTGTATACCATCTACAAGTTACACTGCAGAAGCTCACCAAAGACAGCATCTTCTAAACCCAGGATCATTTCCACAAGAATGATCCCAGGAATTGTCATATGAAGTACAAGGGCAGCAGACACTTCCTGCCAAGCCACTCACCATCCTGACTTGGAAATATATTGGCCGTTCCTTCACAGTCGCTGGGTCAAAACCCTGGAATTCCCTCCCCAACGGCACTGTGGGTCAACGCACAGCACGTGGACTGCAGTGATTCAAGAAGCAACTCACCACCACCTTTGTCAAGAGGTAACTAGAGATGGGCAATGAATGCTAGCCAGCTAGCGACACCCATGTCCCAAAATTGAATAAAAACAACTATTCTCTGAAAAGCATTGCAAAGCAAATAACTCAGCACATGAATTAAATGCAACCCATCATGTGAAACATTGACATAATACTCAATAAGGATGCACCATAGAAAGCATCCTTTCAGATGCATCTCAACTTGAACATGGAACATAGAATATTACAGCACAGTACAGGCCTTCAGTCCTCAATGTTGCGCCGACCTGTGAATCCCATCTAACCCACACTATTCCGTTATCATCCATATGTTTATCCAATGACAATTTAAATGCCCTTAATGTTGACGAATCCATTACTGTTGCAGGCAGGGAATTCCACGTTTACTACGCTCTTGATTAAAGAACCTACCTCTGATATCTGTCCAAAATCTATCGCCCCTCAATTTAAAGCTATTTCCCCTCGTGCTAGCCATCTCCATCCAAGAAAAAAGGTTCACACTGTCCAGCCTATCTAATCCTCTGATCATCTTGTACGCCTCTATTAAGTCATCTCTTAACCTTCTTCTCCCTAACGAAAACAGCTTTAAGTCCCTCGGCCTTTCCTCATAAGACCTTCCCATCATACCAGGCAACATCCTGGTACACCTCCTCTGCACCCTTTCCAATGCTCCCACATCCTTCCTACAATGCAGCGACCAGAACTATACGCAAACTCCAAAGTGCGGCCGCACCAGAGTTTTGTACAGCTGCAACATGACCTCATGGCTCCTAAACTCAATCCCTCTACCAATAAAAGCTAACACACCACACACCTTCTTAACAACCCTATCAACTTGGGTGCCAACTTTCTGGGATCTATTCACACGGACACCGAGATCACCCTGCTCATCCACACTACCAAGTAACTTACCATTAGCCCAGTACTCTGTATTCCTGTTACTCTTTCCAAAGTGAATCACTTCACACTTTTCCGCATTAAACTCCATTTGCCACCTCTCAGCCCAGCTCTGCAGCTTATCTATGTCCCTCGGTAACCTGCAACATCCTTCCGCACTGTCCACAACTCCACCGCCTTCAGTGTCATCTGCAAATTTACTAACCCATCCTTCTACACCCTCAGCCAGGTCATTTATAAAAATGACAAACAGCAGTGGCCCCAAAACAGATCCTTGTGATACACCACTAGTAACTGAACTCCAGGATGAACATTTCCCACCAACCACCACCTTCTTGCAGCTAGCCAATTTCTGATCCAAACCGCTAAATCACCCTCAATCACATGCTCCGTATCTTCTGCAATAGCTTACCGTGGGGAACCTTATCAAACGCTTTACTGAAATCCATATACACCACATCAACTGCTTTACCCTCATCCACTTCTTTGGTCACCTTCTCGGAGAACTTGGTATGGATCCTGCTTTGCCCAAAACTGCAGCAAACTACAAAGGGTTATGAATGAAGTCCAGTCCATCACATAAACCAGCCTCTCATCCATTGACTCCATCTACACTTCCTGCTGCTTTGGGAAAAGCAGCCAGCATAATTAAGAATCCGGCGCACCCAGAACATTCTCTCTTCCACCTTCGTCCACTGGGAAAAAGATACAAAAATCTGAGGATACGTGCCAACCGACTCAAGAACAGCTTCCTTCCCTGTTGCCAAACTTTTGAATGGACCTACCTTAAAGTTTAAGCTGAGCTTTCTCCACACCCTAGCTATAACTGTAATTCTACATCCTGCACCTTCTCCTTCCCTTCTCTGTGAACAGTATGTTTTGTCTGTAGAGTGCACAAGAAACAACACTTTTCCCTGTATCTTAATACATGCGACAATAAATCAAATCAAATCAATAATAAAAAACATTGAATCATTGCATTGCAGAAGGAAGCCACTGGGCCCATCGGACCTGCACCGACCACAATCCCACTCAGGCCCTACCTCCACAGCCCCACATATTTACCCTGCTAACCCCCCCCTGACATGAAAGGTAATTTAGCATGGCTAATTCACCTAACCTCAGTATCTCTGGAGTGAGAGGAAACCACAGCACCCGGAGGAAACCCACACAGACACGGGGAGAATGTGCAAACTCCGCACAGTCACCCGAGGCTGGATTTGAACCCGGATCCCTGGGACTGTGAGGCAGCAGTACTTAACGCTGTGCCAGTATGCTGGCTAACCACAATGCTCTCCCCCTCCAGCCTCCACCCAGCTGGGAAATCACATTCAGTTTCAGTGAAGATCAGCAGCCGAAGCCAATTTGGATGCACAGGTTGCTGGAGGTCAAGACCTCCAGTGTGGCAAAACTTGAGCCAAGTGCTTCCTAACACTGTACTCACACAACTGTCCATGCAGCCAACTCTGGGGAAATGTACTTTCAAATCGGATGTTTTAAACAATGCTGCTAAGATTTAATACCTTGAAGGGAAATTCAACTCAAGCCTGGTTTCACTTCATAGGATCCCCACAGTACAGAACATAGAACATAGAACATTACAGCGCAGAACAGGCCCTTCGGCCCACGATGTTGCGCCGACCAGCTTTTAAACAAAAACAACACTAACCCACTAATCTAAACCAATCCCATTTCGTCCATAAACCTATCCACACATCTCTTAAACGCCCCCAAACTAGGCGCATTTACAACTGCAGCAGGCAGGGCATTCCAGTCCCTCACCACCCTCTGGGTAAAGAACCTACCCCTGACATCAGTCCTATAACTACCCCCCCTTAATTTAAAGCCGTGCCCCCTCGTGCTAGCTTTCTCCATCCTAGGAAAAAGGCTATCACTATCCACCCTGTCTAAACCTCTAATCATCTTATATGTTTCAATAAGGTCCCCTCTTAGCCGCCTTCTTTCCAGCGAAAACAACCCCAAATCTCTCAGTCTCTCCTCGTAGGAGACCATTCAGCCCATCAAGTCTGCACCGAGCATAATCCCACACTGGGCCTATTCCTGTAACCCCACATATTTACCCTAGCTAATCCCCCTGAAACTAAGAGGCAATTTAGCATGGCCAATCAACCTAACCTGCACATCTTTGGACATTAAAAGGCAATTTAGCACGGCCAATCCACCTAACCTACACATCTTTAGATGCTAATGCCAATTTAGCATGGCCAACCCACCTAATCTGCACACCTTTGGGCCGTGGGAGCAAACTGGAGCACCAGGAGGAAACCCACGCAGATAAGGGGGAGAACGTGCAAATTCCACACAGTGACTCAAGCCAGGAATTGAACCCGGGTCCTTGGTGCTGTGAGGTAGTGATGTAAATCTTTTCTCTGAAGGTGATGATGATGATGACTGCAACACCGTCTGGCAGAGAGGAACAGAAAGGATAGTAGGATTCAGAAAATGGTGATTACCCGCAGTATCTCCCTGCAAATGTAGGCGATCCACTCTTCCTTCAACGCGTTGCCCTTTGTGTTCTTGACCAGGTCTGTGACAGATCCAGCTCCACAGAATTCCATAACCAGCTGAGGAGAACAACACACCAACAATTTGAACAAAAGAAGACGTTCTGCTTCTCTTCCCCCCTTTCCCTCATGTGGAGAGGGGAAAAGTGTCACTGGAGATTTCTTGCATTTATACAGAACTAGCTAGACAATGCTCGATGCAAGCAAAATCCTGGGATCAGAACCTAGCTTCCAAAACATTAACTATGGACATTGCAGGGAGGACAGGAAGGAGATAATAAGTTGACACTAATAAACATAAAAACACATCCATACAATTCTCATTCCAACAAAACAGGTATACATTTTATCTGCGACATATAACACAAGCAATTCATAGGGTTCCTACACTGCAAAAGGAGGCCATTTGGCCCATCAAGCCTACATCGACAACAATCCCAGCCACACCCTATTCCCATAACCACATGTATTTATCCTGCTAATCGTCCTGACATTAGGGGACAATTTAGCATGGCCAATCCACCTAACTTACTCATTTAGGAGCAGCACAGTGGTTAGCACTGCTGCCTCACAGCTCCAGGACCTGGGTTCGATTCCCGTCTTAGGTCGCTTTCTATATAGAGTTTGCACGTTCTTCCCGTGTCTACGGGGGTTTCTTCTGGGTACTCTGGTTTCTTCCCACAGTCCAAAGATGTGTGGGTTAGGTGCAATGGCCATGCTAAACTGCCCCTTAGTGTTCCGGGATGCATAGGTTAAAGGGTTTAGCCAGGTAAATACGTGGGGTTATGGGATAGGGTTTGGGTGGGATTGTCGTCAGTGCAGACTCAATGGGTCGAATGGCCTCCTTCTGCACTGTAGGGATTCCATGATTTTTTGGACACTAAGGGGCATTTAGCGTGGCCAATCCACCTAACTTGCACATCTTTGGGCACTAAGTCCAAAAATGGATTCACATTCAAAGATGTGCGGGTTAGGTTGATTGGCCATGCTAAAATTGCCCCTTAGTATGCTGGGATGTGTAGGTTAGAGGGATTAGTGGGTAAATGTGTAGGAATATGGGGGTAGGGCCTAGGTGGGAGTGTGGTGGGTGCAGACTCGATGGGCCGAAGGGCCTCTTTCTGCACTGTAGGGTTCTATGATTCTAAGGGGCAATTTAACATCACCAATCCATCTAACCTGGAGGAAACCTCCCACTGTCCAAAGGAAGGAAACCGGAGGAAACCCATGCTGACATGGGGAGAATGTGTAAACTCCCACACAGTGAACTGGAATTGAACTCAGGTCCCTGGTGCTGAGGCAGCAGTGCTAACCACTGTACCACGACACCACCATACAGTTTCACAGCAATACTGTCCTGTAGAGAGACAGGTGCACCATGTACAAGTGGACAAACTTGGGCCTGCATTCTCTTGAGTTCTGACAAATGGGAGAGGTGATCTCATTGAAACTTACAAAAGGAAATAGACAAGGTGGAATGCAGTTTCCCTCTGGTTGCATGCCCAATGACACTCAAGAAGCTCAACACCACCAGAGGCAAGCATGATTGGCACTCCATCCACAAACATCCACTCCCTCCACCAGCGATGCATAATGCCTGCACTGTGTACCATCTACAAGATGCACTGCACCTTCCAAACCCACGACCACCACCATCGAGAAGGACAAGCAAATACTTGGGGAACACCATCACCTGGGGGATCCCCTCCGATTCACTCACCATCCCGACTGGGAAATATATCGGCCGCTCCTTCACTGTCATTGGATCAAAATGCTGGAACTCCCTCCCTAACAGCACAGTGGGTGTACCTACACCCCATGGACTGCAGTGTATCAAGGCAGCAACTCAGCACCGTCTTCAATATGCAATTAGGGATAGGCAATAAATGCTGTCCAGGGACTCTGAAGTATTCTTTCATTCAAGGAATATGGATGTCACTGACAAGGCCGCCATTTATTGTCCATCCTTAATTTCCCTCGAGACAGTGGTCATGGTGAAGGAGTGACCTGTTTGGCAATTAAGAAAGAGTCAACCACATTGCTGTGGTCAGGGAAAGGAGGGAAGATTTTTGCCCTGAAGGGGAATGAGTAACAGGCTGCAGGTCTCTTACTGACAACAGCTTTTACTTCACATTATTAATTGGATTGAAATTCCAGGGGAGAGATTTAAATTTGCGTCTGTGGATCATTAGTCTGACTCGCTGGGTTTACTGTTCCAGTTACATAAATGCTGTGTTACTGCTTCCAATTTTCATAAAACTTCAGATTACTTTTTATAGGATCATAGTATCCCAACAGTGCAGGAGGAGGCCATTTGGCCCATTGTGTCTGCACCAATAACAATCCCACCCAGGCTCCATTCGCACAACCCCATGTACTTATCTTAGCTAGTCCCCCTGACACTAAGGGGCAATTTAGCATGGCCAATCCACCTAACCTGCACATCTTTGGACACGAAGAGGCAATTTAGCATGGCCAATCCACCGAACCTGCACATCTTTGGAGACGCGGGGAAAATGTGCAGACTCCGCATAGTCACCCGAGGCCGGAGTTGAACCCTGGCACTGTGAGGCATCGGTTCTAACCACTGTGTCACTGTACCACTCCATCATTGCTGCAAATTGAGTTATGGGGCCATGTGGTTTTGAGAATCATCCTAGGTTACTTTCACAAGAGGAGGACAGCGTTTAACCCCGATTATGTTTGATTTCTCACCCAGAGCTGGTCATCATGGCCTGGAGGGCTCTTTTTGATGAAGGCACCATAGTACGTCGCAATGTTCCTATGATGCGAGTACTTTTTCAACATGTTAATTTCCTGCTTGATTTCTTCCTCTTCATCCTGGATTGAAACACAAACACAAACTTCTTCAAAAACACTGCAGATGCTGAAATCAAGAGAGAAGATGCTGGAAAAACCCAGCAGCATCTGTGGAGAGAAACCGAGTTACCATCTTAAGTCCAACCTCACTCTCCTTTGGAACTCTGGCATTCCAAAGAAAAATCACATTGGACTCGAAATGTTGATGATTTCTTCCTTTGCAGATGCTGCCGTCCCAACAGAAACTTCATACCTTACTTAGAAAAATGCCCGAGAGCACTTTAATATTCTTGGTGCCATTTAGTACCCTGGAGGCAGCAAAGTAAAGGTTTGGAGTTGAGAGTTTGTCACCTGTACACAAATATTTCATCATCTCCTAAAAATGGAGTTTCATGCTTTCTGAATGGGAACCCTCATGCAGGCATTGGCACTCTGGGAAGTCATAAATCACAGGCATGTTTGCTCGGTCCAGGCGCGGGTTGGGGGCAGGTCCAGGCGCGGGACGGGGGCAGGTCCAGGCGCGGGGCGGGGGCAGGTCCAGACACGAGTCAGTGCAGTTCCAGGCAGAAGTCAGGGTAGGTCCTGATAGAAGTCAGGCAGGTCCAGACAGCAATCAGGCAGGTAGGTCTAGTTTATGTCTGAAACTCATGCTTTAGAAAAATCTGATACTTATTTCTACTATTTATTGTACACTGATATCGTATACTGTTAATTTTTGGTGCGTTAGGAAGCATTATCAGGTGCTAATGCTTAAGTTTAAAGTTTGTTTGTTGGCGACATCATTTCAGTGTGAAAATACTCTAGTTGCTAGAATATTGAGGCAGGTCCGTCTGTCCGTTCTCCACTGAGGGGGAATTTAACATGGCCAATGCAATTAACCTGCATGTTTTTCGGACTGTGGGAGGAAACCAATGCACCCAGAGGAATCCCATGCAAACACAGGGAAGTGGGCAGTCTGTGCAGACTCTGCACAGACAGTGACCCAAGCCAGGAATCAAACCCTGGTCCCTGGCGCTGTGAGGTACCAGTGCTAATCAGCAGTGCCACTGTGCAGCCCACTTAATTCGTACAAGCAGAGAAAGCAATATTAACAGAACAAATACACAGTTCAATTGGAAATCTTGAGAGTGTACAGTCTCTGGGACTCCCCTTCCAATTACCATCACATTCACAACCTCTTCCTTTGTGTGACACTTCCTCAGTTTCCCCCCAATTCCCCTATTGATTTCGGTCTTAAGGATCCGTGATGGACATGGTCATTTGCTGCCTCAGTGTCAAGAACTGACACCAGAGTGGCACCTCTGGAATTGAGCTCTTCTGCTCATGTGTGGACCAAGGTTGTGACAAGGTCTGAAGTTGAGGAATCCTGGCAGACTGCAATCAAGCACTGATGAATGTGATATGCCAAACGACGGAGGCGATGGCCTAGTGGTATTGTTGCTGGATGATTTATCCAGAAACTCAGCTAATGTTCTGGAGACCCAAGTTCAAATCCCACCACGACTGATGGAGGAATTTGAATTTAACTTTTTTTAAAAATTTGGAATTAAGAACCTACAGAGGATGTGAAACCATTGCTGATTGTCGGAAAAACTCATCTGGTTCACTAATGTCCTTCAGGGAAGGAAATCTGCCACCCTTGCCCGATCTGGTCTACATGAACAAATGCTGATGGCACTGTCAATTCCAATCCCATCACTTTGCTGTTGACGGTGTAGACTGGTGGGAATTGAACGTTAAAGGGTTTGATTGGATTTCCCCTGCTTTTGGTGGACAAGGCAATTTTCCACACTGTCAGATAGATGCCACGAGAATAGCTTAACGCAAGAGCATGGCTAGTTCTGGAGGGCGAGTCTTCAGCACCACAGCAGGATGTTGTAAGGAATGTTTTTTATTCATTTGTGGGACATGGGCATTGTGGGACATGGCTGGGCCAGTATTTATTGCCAATCCCTAGCTGCCCCTTGAACTGAGTGTCTCCTTGGCCATTTCAGAGCAGTTGAGAGTCAACTGCTGTGTTTCTGGAGTCATATGTCGGCCAGACCGGATAAGGATGGCAGATTTCCTTCCCTGAAGGAATTAGTGAACGAGATGGGTTTTCCAGACAGTCGACAATGGTTTCATGGCCATCCGTAGATTCTTAATTCCAGATATTTTTAAATTGTATTCAAATTGCACCATCTGATGTGGCAGGATTTGAACCCAGATCCCCCAGGACATTAGCGGAGTTTCTGGATTAATCATCTAGCGATAATACCACTAGGCCATTGCCTCCCTCTTTTGGCATATCTAGTGGTCATCGATCAAACATTTGTGACAGTACATGGAGCAAATCAAATTGGCTGAAGACTGGTATCTGTGATGCCGGGAATTTGAGGAGGAGGCAGCGATGGATCATCCATTTGGCACTTCTGGCTGAAGAACTCATCGTTTGCACAGATGTGCTGCACTCCCCCAACCTTGAGAATGGAGAGATTTGTGCATTTCTCTCCTTTGAATGTTTGTTTCATCTTAACGTAACCAGGCTTTAACTCACCACATAATTCCTGTCTTGTATGTGTGTGTGCGCGCACATATGCGCGATTTGATGTGTGTGTGGGTGAAAGAGAGAGCAAGAGAGAGCGAGAGCGAGAGAGAAACAGCACATGGGAGGGGGGAGTGGGGGGAGAGGGAGAGAGAGAGAGAAAGCGAGCAAGTGAGAGAATGCGACTAAGATATAGAGCGAGTAAGAGAGAGAGAGAGAAAGTGAATGAGAGCACGAGAGAGAGAGACCAAGGGGGACAGAGTGAGCGAGTGGAAGAGAGCACAAGTGGCAGTCAGGGAGGAAAGAGGAATGGGGGGGGAAAGAGGAATGGGGGGGGAAAGAGGAATGGGGGGGGAAAGAGGAATGGGGGGGGAAAGAGGAATGGGGGGGAAAGAGGAATGGGGGGGGAAAGAGGGATGGGGGGGAAAGAGGAATGGGGGGGAAAGAGGGATGGGGGGGAAGAGGAATGGGGGGGGAAAGAGGAATGGGGGGAAAGAGGAATGGGGGGGGAAAGAGGAATGGGGGGGAAAGAGGGATGGGGGGGGAAAGAGGGATGGGGGGGAAAGAGGGATGGGGGAAAGGAATGGGGGGAAGAGGGGTGGGGGGGAAGAGGGGTGGGGGGAAGAGGGGTGGGGGAAGAGGGGTGGGGGGAAGAGGGGTGGGGGGAAGAGGGGTGGGGGGAAGAGGGGTGGGGGAAGAGGGGTGGGGGAAGAGGGGTGGGGGGAAGAGGGGTGGGGGGGAAGAGGGGTGGGGGGAAGAGGGGTGGGGGGAAGAGGGGTGGGGGAAGAGGGGTGGGGGAAGAGGGGTGGGGGGAAGAGGGGTGGGGGGAAGAGGGGTGGGGGAAGAGGGGTGGGGAAGAGGGGTGGGGGGAAGAGGGGTGGGGGGAAGAGGGGTGGGGGGAAGAGGGGTGGGGGGAAGAGGGGTGGGGGGAAGAGGGGTGGGGGGAAGAGGGGTGGGGGGAAGAGGGGTGGGGGGAAGAGGGGTGGGGGAAGAGGGGTGGGGGAAGAGGGGTGGGGGAAGAGGGGTGGGGGAAGAGGGATGGGGGGGAAGAGGGAGGGAGGGGAAGAGGGAGGGAGGGGAAGAGGGAGGGAGGGATGGGGAAGAGGGAGGAAGGGATGGGGGAAGAGGGGGTAAGGAGGGAGGGGGGTAAGGAGGGAGGGGGGTAAGGAGGGAGGGGGGTAAGGAGGGAGGGGGGGTAAGGAGGGAGGGGGGTAAGGAGGGAGGGGGGTAAGGAGGGAGGGGGGTAAGGAGGGAGGGGGGTAAGGAGGGAGGGGGGTAAGGAGGGAGGGGGTAAGGAGGGAGGGGGGTAAGGAGGGAGGGGGTAAGGAGGGGGGGGGTAAGGAGGGAGGGGGTAAGGAGGGAGGGGGGTAAGGAGGGAGGGGGGTAAGGAGGGAGGGGGTAAGGAGGGAGGGGGTAAGGAGGGAGGGGGTAAGGAGGGAGGGGGTAAGGAGGGAGGGGGTAAGGAGGGAGGGGGTAAGGAGGGAGGGGGAAGGAGGGAAGGGGAAGGAGGGAAGGGGGGAGGGATGGGGGGAGGGAGGGATGGGGGGAGGAGGGGAGGGGGGGAGGGGGAAAGGGGGGAAGGAGGGTGGTGGGGGAAGGGGTGGAAGGAGGGAGGGGGGAAAGGAGAGGTGGGGAGGAGAGGGGTGGAAGGAAAGGAGGGGGAAGGAGAGTGGGGGAAGGTGAGGTGGGAAGAGAGGAATGTACTTGTGCATGTAACCGATGGTAATCTCCGAGGATGTTTGTTACTCACAACAAGTGGCTGTGGTGGAAGCATCAATCCAGACTGGTCTTTTAGGTTCAAGCTATCAATATTAGATTCAAGCTGGCAGATGGAGTATAATGTTAGCAAGTGTGAGGTTATCCACTTTGGTAGAAATAATAGTAGGAGGGATTATTATTTAAAAGGCGAAAAGCTGCAGCATCTACGGTGCAGAGGGATCTGGGTGTCCTTGTGCACGAATCGTAAAAACCCAGTCTGCAGGTGCAGCAGGTGGTCAGGAAGGCGAATGGGATGTTGGCCTTTATAGCGAGGGGGATAGAATATAAAAGTAGGGAGGTCTTGCTGCAACTGTACAGGGTATTGGTGAGGCCGCAGCTGGAGTACTGTGTGCAGTTTTGGTCGCCGCTTTTGCGGAAGGATATATTGGCCTTGGAGGGAGTGCAGAGAAGGTTCACCAGGCTGATACTGGGGGTGAGGGGGTTAGCCTATGAAGAGAGACTGAATAGACTGGGTCTGTACTCGTTGGAGTTTAGAAGGCTGAGGGGGGATCTTATGGAGACGTATAAGATAATGAAGGGGACAGATAGGGTAGGGTAGAGAGATTCTTCCCACTTAGAAAGGATAGCAGGACTACAGGGCACAACCTCAACATGGGGAGGGGTTAGATCAGAGTTGAGGAGGAACTTCTTCACTCAAAGGGTGGTGAATCTCTGGAATTCTCTGCCCTCTGAAGTAGTGGAGGCTACCTCGCTGAATATATTTAAGTCACGGGTAGATAGGTTTCTGATAGACAGGGGAATTAAGGGTTATGGGGAGGAAGTGGGGAAGTGGAACTTGATCCACTTCAGATCAACCATGATCTTATTGAATGGCGGGGCAGGCTCGAGGGGCTAGATGGCCTACACCTATTTCTTATGTTCTTATATCTACAGGACAATTTATGTCAAATGTTTATAGCATTTCCCTTAACAAGGTGAACTATACACTGTAACTCATACAATGGTAATGCTATGTTAGAGGAAGATGGTTAGGTTCTTGCTTATTGGATGGGGGGCATTGTCTGGCAAAACTCTTCCCTCCAACTACCCCACATGCAGGATTCTCCTTATTAAATGCTCAAAGGTGACCCAAGCTTTTGTCTTGGGTGAAGCTGGGAGATGGAGCACAGATAGTGTTTAAATCCATTGTCAGCAACTTCAAGCCATTGATAGCAGTAGATTTTAGCATTCCACTTTGGTTGGATTTATTCACCAGTGAGGCAACAGCTTGAAGAACAGCTCTTTCCACCTCGTTAGTTCATCAGAATTCAAATTGGCACAACCAGTGAATAGGAAAGGAAGCACAGATCAGGACTGATCCCTCTGGGGTTTCAGGACTTGTCTGGATCCGAGGAATGCAGTGAGTACCAAAAGCCTTGTTGAAGACAATACTGAACGCCTGGTCTTCCCCTCTGAGATACAGGAGAACGATCATGTTGTGTCAATGTTCTACATGAAAGATGGCAGTTTTCACTATTAGAGACCTTGATTGAGCTTTGGGACACACAGATGCTGGAATACAAGGTGTGCTAACTAAAGTTGCGATTTGAGCCTATTTCGAGCAACACATCTTATCTGACTCTCCAGGCGTTTCAGACCATCCTTATTGTTGACCGAGGTGTTTTTGTGCGAAGTGTCGTAGATCATCAAGTTCTAGCATTCGTGAGCTACATCAAGGAAAGCTTCTATTAGAATCTGAAGATAGATGTGTTGTCACTGGACCTCACAGCTGCTTCTCAGTGTGGCACACTGGCCTGCTCTTAAAGCTGTCCATACTGCTTCCAAAGATTGCAACCTCCTTTGCAATTCACAGTCCATCTTGGGCAAGGGTGAAGCTAATGTAAAAGACAGGCTGATGGGCCACCACAGGGGCTCAGTTCCAGCCCATCCTTCTTCAACATTGGGCGACACATTGCTGCCTTGCAGCACCCAGGAACCAGGGTCAATTCGGCCTTGCATGGCTGCCTGTGTGGAATTTGCATGTTCTCCCCGTGTCTGCATACTCCGGTTTCCTCCCACAGTCTGAAAGATGTGCGGGTTAAGTGGATTGTCCATGCTAAATTGTCCCTTAGTGTCAAAAGATGTCTAGGTTAGGTGGGTTGGTCGGTCATGCTAAATTGCCCCTTGGTGTCCAAAGATTTAGCATGGCCAATCCACCTAACCTGCACATCTTTGAAAACCGGAGCACCCTGAAGAAACCCACACAGATACAGGGAGAATGTGTAAACTCCACGCTGACAGTCACCAAAATCAAACCCGGGTCCTTGGCGCTGAGAGGCAGCAGTGCTAATCACTGTGCCATCCACAACACATTCAGATATTTGCATTTGCTCAATAAACAGGAACAGAAGAGAACCGCTTGAGATTTTGGCTGGCTCACCTCCGGAAAGATTAGCAAACCCAATGAGTAAACCAATCAGTGGTACGTTAAGGGTTAATGTGAAAACAGGGATTATAAGAGGGTTAAAATGCAAGGTTCCCACATGCAATATTTTGTTGCCTTCAGCAGTATGGAGCATCTAAAGCAATCAGAAACAAACCAAAACTGATGGGAGTTGCATGAACACATTTTTTAATTGGAAAGTGCCCTCCTGAGTGTTAAACGTCTCTGTTCAGAACGCAGATATTTCTGGTCCTGTAAAAGCTCTGAGGAGGATTTTCCTAACATTTTTTTTGTTATAATTGGCATGGATGGTAACTGAAGGCTTGCAAAGCAGTTCAGAAAAATACGGCGCTCAGCACAGTCGCAGCAAAACTTATTTTTCAGATATATTCTTGGCTCTGACAGGTGCTTGCATTAGCACTAGGCATATGAGTGAGTGCCTCTTTTTTAAAAAAAATCTTGTCGATAACACCACTTGCACCCCTTGAGATACTGCAGTGGGGTGAATCAGTAAATGGTGCACACACACACACACACACACACACACACAATGGCTCACTGCTGTCCAACCACTCCCAATGCGTGGGCGCGAATCAGAGACCAGGATTTCATTTGCTTTCATTTTTTTAAAGCAAACAATCCTATCAAAAGGTTAACTTTATTTTCAAGTCTGCTCCTTGTTTAATTAAAAACATTAGCGGGGCATTAACTACCAAAACTGAAGGGCCTTGAACGAGCATGCACTTGTAAAGCCAGAAGAGCATGTTTTACAGAGGGTGGGCAACATCGCACAGCCATAGGAGCTGGAACTGGTTGAGAGTACAGTCATAATTACCACACAGAAAAAGATAAATGGTGCAAACAGTGATAAACTGGCTCAGGGTTGGATGGATGGATGGAAGGGACGGAAGTGGGGTGGGGGGGGGAGAGAGCGCGGGGGGGGAGAGAGCGCGGGGGGGGAGAGAGCGCGGGGGGGGAGAGAGCGCGGGGGGGGAGAGAGCGCGGGGGGGGAGAGAGCGCGGGGGGGGAGAGAGCGCGGGGGGGGAGAGAGCGCGGGGGGGGAGAGAGCGCGGGGGGGGAGAGAGCGCGGGGGGGGAGAGAGCGCGGGGGGGGAGAGAGCGCGGGGGGGGAGAGAGCGCGGGGGGGGAGAGAGCGCGGGGGGGAGAGAGCGCGGGGGGGGAGAGAGCGCGGGGGGGGAGAGAGCGCGGGGGGGGAGAGAGCGCGGGGGGGAGAGAGCGCGGGGGGGGAGAGAGCGCGGGGGGGGAGAGAGCGCGGGGGGGGAGAGAGCGCGGGGGGGGAGAGAGCGCGGGGGGGGAGAGAGCGCGGGGGGGGAGAGAGCGCGGGGGGGGAGAGAGCGCGGGGGGGGAGAGAGCGCGGGGGGGGAGAGAGCGCGGGGGGGAGAGAGCATGGGGGGAGAGAGTGTGAGGGGAGAGAGTGTGAGGGGAGAGAAAGTGAGTGAGAGTGTGTGTGTGCGCGCGTGCGAGTGAGTGTGCATGTGCATTTGAGTGTGTGCATGTGCATCTGAGAGTGTGTGTGTGTCTGTGCGTGAGTGCGAGAGTGTGTGCGCGTATGTGCGTGCGTACATGGTTTGTGCATGCGTGCTTGTGCATGCACTCACAGTGAATCATATGTTTCAAAGTTCGGATGATTTCTGCAGCTACGCTGCCATCCATAAACCACTAAAAAAGCAGCAACAAGGAGAAACCAATGGGCTGTATAATCAATAAATAAACTCGCTATCTGACTGACTGCCTTTGATTTCCGCCGGAAGATGCAGAGCAGTTTATTTTATTTTGGCAATCAGATTGTCTCCTTTTAGAAACATAGGGTGATATTTTACCACATAGAAACTAGAAGCAGGTGGTGGCCATTTGGCCCTTCGAGCCTGCTCCACCATCCATTTTGATCATGGCTGATCATCATATTCAATATCCTGATCCCCCCCCTTCTCCCCATATCCTTTTAGTCCCAAGAGTTATATCTAATTTCTTCTTGAAATCACACAATGTTTTGGCCTCAACTACCTTCTGTGGGAGTGAATTCCACACATTCACCACCCTCTGGGTGAAGAAATTTCTCCTCACTTCAGTTCTAAAAGGTTTACCCCTTCTCCTCAAACTATGACCCCTTAGTTCTGGACTCCCTCACTACTGGGAACATTCTTTCTGAATTTACCCTGTCTCACACTGTTAGAATTTTATAAGTTTCTATGAGATCCCCTCTCACTCTTATAAACTCGAGTGAATACAATCCAACTTAATCTGTCCTCATATGACAGACCTGCCAGGAATCAGCCTGGTAAACCTTCGCTGTGCTCCCTCTATAGCAAGGGCATCCTGCCTCAGATAAAGACACCAAAACTGCACCTAATACTCCAGGTGTGGCCTCACTGCTACAATTGCAGCAAAACATCCCCATTCCTAAAGTCATGACCTCTCGCTTTGAAGGCGCAACATACCATTTGCTTCATATCCCTGGGTAAAGAGATTTCTTCTTGCCTCAGTCCTGAAAGGTTTACCCCTTACCCACAAACTATGTACCCCTCGTTTTGGATTCTGCCACCATTGGGAACACACTTTCTAAATCTACCCTGTTTAAACCTGTTAAAATATTAACAGTTTCTGAGAAGAGATAGAGATCTGTGCACTGAAATTGAAGGATGTAATTGCTTTCACATTTTGATCTCAGCGTATTTATCAAAGCAATCACACATCCGGTGCAATACCAGTCACTTTTTAAAGTTTGAGATGTCAAGAGGAAGGTTCATGGTCCATGCTGTAGAGCACCATCATGGTTTGGAAACAGCGGTCGGGTAAGATCTAGATGGCTCATCATAGTACAAAGGGTTGTGAATGTAGCCCAGTCCACTCAAACCATCCTCCCATCCACTGACTCTGTCTACACCTCCCGCTGCTTCGGAAAAGCAGTCAGCATAATCAAGGACCCCATGCACCCTGGATATTCTCTCTTCCACCTTCTTCTGTCAGGAAAAAGCTACAAAATGTGTGAGGACACATACCAACTGACTCAAGAATAGCTTCTTCCCTGCTGCCATCAGAGTTTTGAATGGATCTACCTCACACTACGTTGATCTTTCTCTACACCCTAGTTATAGCTACAACACTATATTCTGCACCTTCTCCTTTTCTTCACTCCTATGTACTTTATGAACAGTATGTTTTGTCTGTATAGCGTGCCAGAAGCAATACTTTTCACTGTATCCCAATACATGTGACAATAATAAATCAATTCAAAAAAGGAAAAGTTAGGACTTGATCAAAGGCACAAAGTGGATTTTCAGAAACTCTTGAATGGGAGTAAAGTGGAAAATTCATAGGATCACAGAATGCCTACAGTGCAGAAGGAAGCCATTCAGCCTATTGAGTCTGCACTGACCACAATCCCACCCAAGCTCTATTCCCATAACCACACGAATTTATCCTGCTAATCCCCTGACGCTAGAATCAAGTTAGCATAGCCAATCAACCTAACTTACACATCTTTGGATTGAGCTGGAGTTTGAGAGAGGAGAAAGGCTCTGCTGGAGGAAGCAATCTGCAACACTGAACATACTGCTATAGTGTTTATGATACAAGTGAGTTTAGACTAAGAAAAGATCTATAGTAAGGAATTCGATTTCAATATATTGGGGGATGGAGTTGATGGAGATGGCACACTGCCTTGCAACCAATATGAACTGGCCACACAACATCCTCGTATGCAGTCTCTTCCAAAAACAATGGAATCAGTTATACAGATTTCCCATGTGGATATTAAATTCAACCGATGAGCGGGAAGAACTTAAATTGATGTAGAATCTTACAGGACCCAAGAGTATCCCAAAGAGCTTTCCAGTCCATCAAGTACTTTAGAAATGTAACTATGGTTATAATGTTGGAAACAGGACAGCCAATTTCAGCACAACATTCCTACAAACAGCAAGATAATGATTAGATAACCGGTTTCAACGATGGTCAAGAGAAACGTTGACAGGGACACCGTGCAGAATTCCCCTGCTCCTCTTTAACACAGTGAACTCTTCTTCAGTCACAAGGAGTGCAAGGTCTCAGTCTGACTTTGCATCCTTGAGAACTGGTGAGAAGACAATAATCTCTCTCTCAATATCACCAAAACGAAGGAAACAGTCATCGACTTTAGGGAGTGTAGTGGAGGACATGCCCCTGTCTACATCAACAGTGATGAAGTGGAAATGGTTGAGAGCTTCAAGCTTCTAGATGTCCAACAACCTGTCCTTGTATCCCCAATGCTGATGCTATAGTTCAGAAAGCCCACCAATGCATCTACTTTCTCAGGAGGCTAAGGAACTTCAGCGTGTCCACTACAATTCTCACCAACCTTTACAGATGCACCATAGAAAGCATCCTTTCCAGATATATTACAGCTTGGTATGGCTCCTGCTCTGAACAAGACTGCAAGAAACTACAAAGGGTTGTGAACATAGCCCAGTCCATCAGGCAAACCAGTCTCCCATCCATTGAATCTGTCTATACTTCCTGCTGCCTCAGAAAAGCAGACAGCATAATCAAGGACCCCACGACCCTGGACATTCTCTCTTCCACCTTCTTCTGTCAGGAAAAAGATAGAAAAGTCGGAGATCACATACCAACAGACTCAAGAACACATTCTTTCCTGCTGCTGTCAGGCGTTCGAATAGTCCTGTCACACATTAAGCTCATCTTTCTTTATATCCTATCGGTAACTGTAACACTATATTCTGCATTCTCTTCCATTACCACAATGCACTTATGTGTGGTATGATTTGATTTATTATTGTCACGTATTGGGGTACTGTGAATAGTATTGTTTCTTGCAAGCTGTTACAGACAAAACATACCATTCACAGGGGAGGAGAGGGTGCAGAATATCGTGTTTGTATGGAGAGCACACAAAGCAGTACTTTCCATTGTATCTCAGTACGTGTGACAATAGTAAATCAAATCAAGTCGAAGAGTCAGCCTAAACAGTGTGCTCAGATCACTAGATCAGGACATGAACCCACAAGCTGTGGCTGCGCTACCCACCTAACTATGACTGACACTCTTAAAAAAGATGCTGTCTATGATCAGATCTCCTTACAGAAGCTCCTGCTTTCAATGGAACGACACAGTACGATCAGGCTGACATTAGCAGATGGATTTGATTTCTGGTAGAAGGGAATAATAGAACTGGAAGTTAAAATACACAGAAACCCAACATGATCACTGTTTACTCTGCTGCAGCACCTCCTTGTTTTCTTTGTGGCAAGGGTGGTTACATTGCACTCAGGGAGTCTGGGTTGCTGTGGCAACAGTCATTTCTACATGAATGCTGTAGTCCAGATATTTGGATAGTGATGACAGAGGCTCTTTCCATCACACGGCAACCCTTATAAGACATAGGAGCAGAATTAGGCCACTTGGCCTGTTGAGTCTGCTCCGCTATTCAATTACGGCTGATATTTTTCTCATCCCCATAACCCCTGATCCCCTTATTAATCAAGAACTCTATCTATCTCTGTCTTAAAGACACTTAATGATCTGGCCTCCACAGCCTTCTGCAGCAAAGAGTTCCACAGATTCACCACTCTCTGGCTCAAGAAATTCCTCCACATTTCTTTCCACGCTTCCTGTCTGCCGTTGGTGTGTGCTGGAAGGGTTTTGCAGGTGGGTTTCGCCGTGTTATGAACGCGCATTCTCTGCCCATCCTCGGGTAGGGTTCTAACTCGGAGCTTCTGACTCAGAAGCAGGGACACTACCCACTGCACCACAAGGCCTCCCTCATCTTTTGTCCAGGGCACAAAATACAAAAGGCGGTCAGAGTCTAGAAAATCTCAAAGGCTAAAACTTCAAAACATGGAGAGAAAAGTCACTGTCTCCAGATATACTCTACAAATTTTTATTTTAATGCTGCTGATCAATTCATAGAATCATAGAATCTCTGAAGTGCTGTCAGAGGCCATTGGGCCCATCGAGCATGCACCAACAACAATCCCACCCAAGGCTGATCCCGGAACCCTAAGTATTTAAATAAAACATAGAACACTACAGCACAAACAGGCCCTTCGGCCCACAAGTTGCGCCCATCATATCCCTACCTACCAGGCCTATCTATAACCCTCAATCCCATTAAATCCCATGTACTCATCCAGAAGTCTCTTAAAAGAACCCAACGAGTTCGCCTCCACCACCACTGATAGCAGCCGATTCCACTCACTCACCACCCTCTGAGTGAAAAACTTACCCCTGACATCTCCTCTGTACCTATTCCCCAGCACCTTAAACCTGTATCATCTTGTAGCGACCATGTCAACCCTGGGAAATAGCCTCTGAGAATCCACCCTATCTATACCTCTCAACACCTTATAAACCTTTATCAGGTCGCCTCTCATCCTTTGTCTCTCCAGGAAGAAAAGACCTAGCTCCTTCAACCTATCCTCATAAGGCATGTCACCCAATCCAGGCAACATCCTTGTAAATCTCCTCTGCACCCTTTCAATAGCTTCCACATCCTTCCTGTAGTGAGGCGACCAGACCTGCACACAGTCCTCCAAGTGGGGTCTGACAAGGGTCTTATAAAGTTGCAGCATTATCCTGCTAATCTCACTGATACTAATGGGCAATTTAGCATGGCCAATCCACCAAACTTGCACATCTTTGCACTCTAAGGGACAATTTGGCATGGCCAATGAGCCTAACTTGCACATCTTTGGACACTAAAGGGCAATTTAGTATGGCCATCCAACTAAGCTAGACATCTTTGGACACTAAGGGGCAATTTAGCATGGTCAACGTGCCTTGTCACCACGTTTTTTGGACTGTGGAAAGAAACCGCAGCACCCGGAAGAAACCCTTCAGACACGGGAGAATGTGCAAACTCCACACAGACATGGCCGGAATCGAACGTGGGTCCCTGGCGCTGTGAGGCAGCATTGCTACCCAATGTGCCACCGTACCACCCCTAAACATACGAAAGTAAACTTGGGAAACTTGTCCAAGTAACACCAGCACTTTAGTGTGATTGCTATCCATGTGCTCTCCATTTAGCACTCCACTTATTTCCTCCTGCTTGTTGCTCCTCTCCCAAACCCTTGCTCACATAAAAGACTCAGCGAAACAGCAGTAAGAACTGTAGAAACAGAGCACAGAAACTGTGCTAGAAGAGAGCAGTAGGGAATAATGCAGAGCTGTCCTGTGAAAACATTATTTCAGATTCTGCGCAGTCAATCTATAATACAAGTTCCCCCATAGAACTGATTCATTCAAATACGAGATGATAGATTTCTTTCATAAAATACAGCTTTGGGATGCAGTATAATTAATTTGCGGCAATGACATGGTGTGTAGAGCATGTTTGGGGGGAGTTGCTTTTTGGATCTATAGATTCCAAAACTTTAAAGTTTTTGAAGTTTATTTATTAGTGGCACAAGTAGGTTTACATTAACACAGCAATGAAGTTACTGTAACAATCCCCTAGTCGCCACACTCCAGCGCCTATTTGGGTACAGTAAGGGAGAATTAAGCACGGCTAATGCACCTAAACAGCACGCCTTTCGGACTGTGGGAGGAAACCAGAGCACCCAGAGGAAACCCATGGAGACACGGGGAGAATGTGCAGACTCCACACAGACAGTGACCCAAGCCAGAAATCGAACCTGGGTCCCTGACGCTGAGAGGCAGCAGCACTAACCACTGGGTCACCGTGCCGCCCCACGTCATTGGTTTCTCTCAACTCCTGGGAGTTTTGCAGACTAAGGGATAATGATCAATTACTATGATTTGTCAACGCCATTCTTGCTATCTGTGACCACTAGGCTGGTAGCCAGTAAATATGATGAACCTCAGCCATTTTTATAATCTAGCAATTGCTATTATAAATATCTTTTAAAAATGTTCCTTGAAAATGCTGGAAGAGATTTAAAAATAAAAATCTCTCTCAGTACCAGCCAAAGCTGCATGGTGAGATAACAGAAAAGACAGGCAGTTATTTCTATAATTGCCATAATCAAAGGCACTCCATACCTCAGTGACATCCATAACTTTGATGGCTGCAAGCTGCCCCGTTTTGACATGACGACCCTGGGAAACGGGAAATAAAAGACATCAGTTTTTGGCTTTACACAAACGTCATCCTGGAATGAACGATCTATACATTCTCATAACTGAGCTTACCTGTGCAGAGGAACAGTTTTCCGATATCGTTTGTCAATAGGGTTCAGGATAAAAACCTACAGTCACCAATGACCTGATTAATGGAGTGAGAAACTCCCGTCCGCTGACTCTGTCTACACTTCCTGCTGCCTTGGCAACGCAACCAGCATAATCAAGGACCCCATGCACCCCGGACATTCTCTCTTCCACCTTCTTCCGTTGGGAAACAGATACAAAAGTTGAGATCACGTATCAACCGAATCAAGAACAGCTTCTTCACTGCTGTCATTAGACTTTTGAATGGACCTACCTCGTATTAAGTTGATCTTTCTCTTGCTATCACTGCACCCTCACTACATTCTGCACCCTCTCCTTTCCTTCTCCCCTGTGTACTCTATGAGGAGGCAGTCTCTTGGGGAGGCGATGGCCGAATGGTATTACCGCTAGACTATTAATCCAGAAACTCAGCTAATGTTCTGGGGGACCCGGGTTCCAATCCCGCCACGGCAGATGGTGGAATTTGAATTCAATAAAAAGATATCTGCAATTAAGAATCTACTCGTGACCGTGAAGCCAATGTCAACTGCTGGAAAAACCTAGCTGGTTCACAAATGTTCTTTAAGGAAGGAAATCTGCCATCCTTACCCCGTCTGACCTACACGTGACTCCATAGCCTCAGCAATGTGGTTGACTCTCAACTGCTCTCCAAGGGCAACTAGGGATGGACAATAAATGCTGGCCCAGCCAACGACACCTATGTCCCATTAATGAACTTTTAAAAATTGAACGGTATGCTTTGTCTGTGTGATGCACAAATAATACATATCAGTTTCTCCCCATACATGTGACAATAATAAATCAAATCAAATCCTTCTCCCCAATGGAGTCTATGAACAGTATTTTTGTCTGTATAGCACACAAGAAACAATACTTTTCACTGTATCCCAATACATGACAATAATAAATCAAATCAAATCCTTTTCCTCTATGTACTTTATGAATGGTATGCTTTGTTTAGTGTGTAAGAAAGAATACTTTTCATTATAACTAATATATGTGACAATAATAAATCAAAAAATCGTGATCATATGGATGGGACAAAAAGCTGCTGGAAACCGACAGTCTGTTCACACCTATGCGTCCGCCTGCTGTCTATGTTATAGCCAACAGTCTACAGAGTCAAATTAAAGAGTCTGGCCTGACAAAAGGATACAGAACTCATGACTGAACCTATACCAAGATCTCTTTCAAAAAAAAAGCAGGGTGAACACTGCAGCAAATCCAAGCAAGGGCGGAATAATCATATAATGAAAGCCATGTACGTAAAATTGATCTCAGTCGCTTGCAGCAATGTTTAACAATGTGTATTTATTAGTCACAAGTTGGCTTACATCAACACTGCAATAAAGTTACTGTGAAAATTCCCTAGTTGCCGCACTCCAGCGCCTGCTCGGTTAACACTGAGGGGCAATTTAACATGGCCCAATGCACCTAAGCGGCACGTCTTTTCAGACTATGGGAGGAAACCGGAGGAAACCCACGCAGACAAGGGGGAGAATGTGCAAACTCTGCACAGACAGTGACCCAAGCCAGGAGTCGAACCCAGGTCCCTGGCGCTGAGAGGCAGCAGAGCTAACCACCGGGCCACTACACCAGCCTAGTATGGGAAACATCTGTGACAATTTCCCTTCAAAAGGTGAGAGTGAGAAAAATTGAACTGAAACTGCAAGTTAAGCTTCCCCCCTCCTTTGCTTCCTTTAAGTTTTACTTCAGAAATGTTGACTTGTTTAAGTACCTAATGGAAAGAGCTATTTTTGTTTTTCTGATTGTTTCCTGTCCCTTACCTGCGCTTCGTTTTACATTCTCTGTCTCCAGGAGTACATAAGGCATCAATTAGAGGAGGAGCAAAGGCAGTTAGAGATCCTACAGCAGCAGCTTCTGCAGGAACAGGCTCTGCTTCTGGTAAATGGTGCAGGCCGCAAACCCTCATCCTCTCACATCATTCCAAGGATGTTACAAAGAACAAAGAACAAAGAACAACACAGCACGGGAAACATGGGATGGAACATTTGAGCTATAACGGGAGATGGGATAGGCTTGGAGTGTTTTCTCTAGAGTGGAGAAGGCTGAGGGGGGACATGATTGAGATATATAAGGTTAGGAGGGGCAGAGAGTAGCTGTTCCCCTAGGTTGAGGGGTCAATCACGAGGGGGCTTAGTTTTAGGGTGAGGAACAGTAGTTTTAGAAGGGATTAGAGAAAACATTTTTTTCACGCAGAGGGTGGTAGGAATCTGGAATGCACTGCCTGGGAAGGCTAGAAACCTTACAAACTATTTGGGTGAGCACTTGAAATATAACATTCAAGGATCAGGGACAGGTGCTGAAAAACGGGATCAGTGCGACTTTAGAGCTATTCATTCTCAGTGTTGAACTGATGGGCCAAAGAGCCATTGCTGTGCTGTAAGTTCATCATCCAGCCAGACTTGCGTAAGTCCAGTTCTCACAATCCAATATAGCAGTCTGGCAAATGCAGGACACTGTGCTCAGAAGTACTTCTCTCTTCAACTCTGGCCCCCTGTGCAACCCTGACATCCTTTGCCACACTATTTATTGGCAGTCATATCTTTGGCTGTCCAGACCCCAAACCTGGAGGTCCCTCCCTAAATCGCTTTGTCTAGAAATGCTGTGTGAATGTTAGTTTGTGCTAACTGACTCAGTTATTTGACATCCGCAGTAGCATAAGTCAACATATCTGCTTAGCGATGAGTTCCGTTTTCAAAACATTGTCTAAGGTACTTGAGAAAGGCCCATAGGGTCAACTGGCCACAGAAGTAAAAGTCCGTAGAATCGAAATGAAAATGGGAAGTTGATTCCAAGATCGGCTCAGTGGCCAGAACCAACGGACACTAACTGACAACCTTTGTGCGACTGGAAGGCTGTTTCCAGTTAGGAACCAGTTAGGTTCGATGGGCATAGTACTAGGCCCCTTGCTTTTCATGCCATACATATCAATGGTTTAGATGCAGATGTAGGAGCAGTGGCATGGTAGTTAGCACTGCTGCCTCAAAGCACCAAGGACCCAGGATCGATTCCCGGCTTGGGTTACTGTCTGCGTGGAGTCTGCAAGTTCTCCCAGTATCTGTTTTCCTTCGGGTGCTCTGGTTTCCTCCCGCAGTCCAAAGATGTGCAGGTTAGGTGGATTAGCCACGCT
This sequence comes from Carcharhinus amblyrhynchos, assembly GCF_965287045.1. Taxonomy (NCBI): domain Eukaryota; kingdom Metazoa; phylum Chordata; class Chondrichthyes; order Carcharhiniformes; family Carcharhinidae; genus Carcharhinus; species Carcharhinus amblyrhynchos. The sequence goes on from NW_027649868.1 coordinate 261,531, forward strand.
AAACTGCCCCTTAGTGTCTAAAGATGTGTGGGTTGTGTGGATTGACAAATGCTAAATTGCCCCCAAGTGTCCAAAGATGAGTGGGTTGGGTTGATTGGCCCTTGGTGCCAGTGGGATTAGCCGGGTAAATACATGGCATTACTGGGATAGAGGCTGGATGGGATTGTCGTTGGTGCAGGTTTAATGGGCCGAACAGGCTCCTTCTGCACTGTAAGGATTCTATGATTCCATAATCATAGATTCGCCAACGATACAAAGGTTGGTGGTGTTGTGGATAGTCTGGAGGGATGTCAGAAGTTGCAGCGTGACATAGATAGGATGCAAGACTGGGCGGAGAAGTGGCAGATTGACTTCAACGTGGATAAATGTGTAATGGTCCATTTTGGCAGGACCAATGGGATGAAGGAATACAATATCAAGGGTAGGACTCTTAGCAGTGTAGGGGATCAGAAGGACCTTGGGGTCCGGGTCCGGAGGACTCTGAGATCGGCCTTGCAGGTAGAGGCTGTGGTCAAGAAGGCGTATGGTGTACTGGCCTTCATTAATCGAGGGATTGAGTTTAGGAGTCAGGAGGTAATGCTGCAACTTTATAAGACCCTTGTCAGACCCCACTTGGAGTACTGTGCACGCTTCTGGTCGCCTCACTACAGGAAGGATGTGGAAGCTATTGAGAGGGTGCAGAGGAGATTTACAAAGATGTTGCCTGGATTAGGAGGCATGACTTATGAAGATAGGTTGAGGGAGCTCGGTCTCTTCTCCCTGGAGAGACGAAGGTTGAGAGGCGACCTGGTAGAGGTTTATAAGATGTTGAGAGGTATAGATAGGGTGGATTCTCAGAGGCTATTTCCCAGGGCTGAAACGGTCGCTACGAGAGAACACAGGTTTAAGGTGCTGGGGAGCAAGTACAGAGGAGATGTTGGGGTAAGTTTTTCACTCAGAGGGTGGTGAGTGAGTGCAATCAGCTGCCGTCGGTAGTGGTAGAGGCGAACTCGCTGTGGTCTTTTAAAAGATGAGTACATGGGATTTAATGGGATTGGGAGTTACAGATAGCTCTATGGCCTGGTAGGTATGGATATGATCAGCGCAACTTGTGGGCCGAAGGGCCTGTCTGTGCTGTAGTGTTCTGTGTTCTATAAGAACAAATGCCATTTTAAGATTCATACACCTAGCAAATTACAATTATTCAGTGGTAGTAATAAGAAAAGGTCCAGGATGGGTGCACTCCACCTCAGTGCCCACCACCACCATCCCACCCTTTGCTTTTAAACAGAATACGTAAACGTGAAAGCACATCCCGTGAAACAGATTTTATCACAGCTCCTGAATCAAATTAGTTCTTTTCGATGCTGCCCATGCAGAACACTTTGATGGATCGGTCTCCTTGCTGCTCATTTTTAGCTTTTCATATTTCGCCAGCTGCCATAAGTGATAAGTCTGATCTTCATGAGCATACTGGAGTACACGAAGAACACATCTCTTTTGCTTCCTCTCCCATAGAATCCCAACAGTGCAGGAGGGGGCCATCTGGCCCACTGAATCTGCACCAACTCTCCGAAAGACAATCTTATTCAGGCCTACTCCCTCCCGATCCCAGTAACTGCCTCACGTATTTACTATGGCTAATCCACCTGACCTACACATCTAAGGTGGAGGGAATGTACTAAAGGCTTACGTTCACACTGCAATGAAGTTACAGTGAAAATCTCCCAGTCGCCACACTCCAGCGTCTATTTGGATGACACTGAGGGAGAATTTAGCATGGCCGATGCACCTAACCAGCACGTCTTTAGGACTGTGGGAAGAAACCGGAGCATCAAAGGAAACCCACACAACACGGGGGGAGAACATGCAGACTCCGCACAGACAGTGACCCGAGCCGGGAATCGGAGCTGAGCCTCCGGGAACCCCCGGAACCAGGGCGCTATGAAGCAGCAGTGTTATCCACTATGCCAACATCCTTCCCTGACCATCTTACCCAGGCTAACACCGCCCCACCTCCCACCCCACCAACATCTCAGTAATTCCCTCCCGCCCCACTTCCCCCCATTTACTATCTAACCCACCTAACCTACACATTTCAAGCAGCGAGCGTAGTGAACGTACCAAAAATGATAGAATCACAGAGTCCGTACAGTGTAGTAGGAGGCCACTGAGCCCGTCGCGTCTGTACCGAATCTTACCAAATAACCCCTCATGTATTAACCCCGCTAATCCCCTTAACGTATATATCTTGGGACAATAGGGGGCCATTTAGCATGGCTAATCCACCTAACCTGCACCTCTTTGGACACTGAAGGACAACATGGTATGATTAATGAACCTAACCTGCACACCTTTGGACTGTGGGAGGAAACCAGAGCATCCAGAGAAAACCCACGCAGACATGGGGCGAATGTGTAAACTGTACACAGACAGTGACCCAAGGCTGGAATTGAACCCGGGTCTCTGGCACAGTGAGACAGCAGTGATAACCACTGTGGCACTATGCTGTTAAAGAGGAAAACGGTCATGAACTGAGACCAGTCTTGCCTTTTTCTTTAAAGTTGGAAAATTGTATGAGGAAGAAAGGGCCGAGGCTGAGAAGAGGTTCCAGTTCCTGGAACTGTGACAAATTATGTTTCAACTCAGCAGACACAGGGAGGAGAAACGCTGTGTAGATGGAACACTTGCAAGTCGAAAGGAACAAGCGGAGGAGAAGCAACCAGAAATATCAATTGGGTGTACCCAAATAAAAATAAGTGCTGCAAAGTTACTTTCACTTAAGAATGCAGATGTAAGCAACACCTTCGCTGGGACTGTAAAGTGCAAGGACAACTGTGAATGGTTCCTTATAAGTTCATGAACTGCAGTGGGGGAAAATAACTCAACCGCACAATTATAGATTTTGAATTTTTAAACATGGTTTACATCACTGGAAAGGACTTCAAGTTTTTTTTAAAGTTTATTTATTGTTATCTCAAGCTTACATTAACACTCAATGAAGTTACCCTAGTCGCCACACTCTGGCGCCTGTTCGGGTGACACTAAGGGAGAATTTAACATGGCCAATACACCCTAACCAGCACTGTAACTTTTGGACTGTGGGAGGAAATCAAATAAATACTATCAAATAAACTGGCTGGACTTTAACCTGGTGTTGTGAGGCTTCCTACGGAGGAAATCCATCCAGGCACGGGGAGAACATGCAAACTCCACATGGACAGTGACCCAAGCCGGGAATTGAACTCGGTTCCCGGGCGCTGTGAGGCAGCAGTGCTAACCACTGCGCCACCGTGCCGCCCTATCTGTGGTTACAGGAGATAGCAGTGGAGGGACACTCATCTGAACAGAACAATTTAAAGCTTTTAAAACTTCGTTCTTTTCTAAAAAAAAGTATAATGGGACTAATTTGTGCTACCAAATGGTACTCCTCCCCAAAATAAGATCAGTCCACCCGTACCATGCATCATTAAGATCAGGATCTTGACAGTTTCAAAAATCCTTCATGTTGTTATTTTTAAACTTTGTTTCAATTTCTAATCTTGTCTCGCATTCACCAAAAATATCTCAGCTGAACTCCAGAGGGGAAGTTAGAGTGAGGATTCTTTACAAGGCAGCACTCCCTCTGGCAACTGAGGAAACGACAAATCAAAAAAAAGTCAAGAACTTAGGGGGACTAATCTCCAACGCTATCGTAGCACCCACAACACTCAAGTGACTCTGAATCCTGAATAAAGAAATTCGCCATCACCGAGGAAGGGGTACTTAGCGACTTGTTGGAACTGTGGGTTGACAAGCTCCTAGGTTTTGATGGATTTCAGTTTGACTTTATTTATTGGTGTCACTGTAGAATCCCTACATTGCAGAAGGAGACCATTCATTCAATCGCAGCTATACCAACAATAATCTACCTAGGCCCTATCCGCAAAACACCACATATTTACTCTGCTAATCCCCCGATACTAAAGGTCAATTTAAGTTTAATTTTACTTATCTGTGTCACAAAGAGGCTTCTGTTAACAATGCAATTAAGTTATTGCGAAAATCCCCTAGTCGCCACACTCCGGTGCCTGTTCGGGTAACACTGAGGGAGAATTTAGCGCGGCCAATGCACCAGTCTTTCGGACAGTGTGAGGAAACTGGAGCACCCGGAGGAAACAAATGCAGACACAGGAACAATGTGCAGACTTGTAACCCAAACTAGGAATCGAAACCAGGTCCCTGGGTGCTGTGAAGAAGCAGTGCCACCGTGCCACCCATAGCGCCCACAACACTCGATAAGTGAGACTGAAGCCTGAGTAAAGAAAACTACCACCACCAAGGAAGCAGTACTTAGCAAATTGTTGATGGTTCAGGCCCAATGGGCTGAATAGCCTCCTTCTGTATAGTTGGGATTCTACGATTCTGGAACTGTGGGTTGCTAAGTCCCCAGATCCTGCTGGATTTCAGCCTAGGGACGTTAAAGAAGTGGTTGCTGAGATAGCTGATGTATCGGTTTTAATTTTCCAAAACTCACTACTTTGACAGGACAAATAAAAAAGCATATTATCGCAGCATGAGAGTTGAGAGAGATTGGAATATAGAGGGAACTAGGAGTCCTATCATATGAATCGCACAAGGTTAGTATGCAGAAACATCAAATAATTAGCAAAGATAGTAGAATATTATCATCTATTGCAAGGGAAATGGAACACAAGAATAGGGAAGTTATGCTTCAGCTTTCCAGGGCATTGGGGAGGCCACATCAAGACTATTGTGTACAGTAGTGGACTCCTTGTTTAAGGAAACAAGTAAATACGTTGGAAGCAGTTCAGAGAAGGTTCCACTAGGTTAATAAGTAGAATGGGCGCAATGTGTTTTATGAGGAAAGGCTGGACTTGTATCTACTGGCATTTAGGTGAGTAAGAGGCGACATGATTGAAACATGTAAAATCCTAACAGGGTGGATGTGGAGAGGATGTTTCCTCCTATGACAGAATCTAGAATTAGTGGTCACTGCTTAAAAATAATGGTAGCCCATTTAAGGTGGGGATGAGGAATTTTTTTTTCTCTCAGATGGCCAAGACACTTTGAAATTCTCTTCTTCAGAAGGTGAGGCAGAATCACTGAATATCTTCAAGGCAGAAGTTGGCTGATTCTTGATAAGCAAGGGAGTGAAGGGTTACCAGAGGTCAGCAGGAATGTGAAGTCGAGGTTAAAATTAGAGCAGCCATGATCTTATTGAGTTGTGGAACAGGCTCAAGAGACACAGTGGCCTACTCCTGCTCCTAATTTATATGATGTATAAATCACTTGATTGGCATCCTATCCACCACCTTAAACATCCATTCCCTCCATCATCTCTGCTCTGCCCAAGACCGAAAGAAACTACAAAGGGTCGTGAAGATAGCCCAGTCCATCAGGCATCCATTGACTCCGTCTATATCTCCCGCTGCCTTGGAAAAGCAGCCAGCACAATCAAGGACTCCGTGCACCCTGAACATTCTCTCTTACATCTTTTTCTATCAGGAAAAAGATACAAAAGTTTGAGAAAATGACTCAAGAACAGCTTTTTCTCTGCTGCCATCAGATTCTTGAATGGAACTGCTAATCTTTCTCTACATCCTAGCCGTGACTGTAACACTGCATTCTGCACCCTCTCCTTTCCATGTCCCCAATGTACTCTACGAACGGTATGCTTTGTCTGTATAGCGTGCAAAAAGCAATACTTTTCACTGTATCACAATGTTTGTGACAATAATAAATCAAATTTAACCCTTCTCCCCTATGTATTCTATGAACGGTATGCTTTATCTGTATAACGCGCAAGAAACAATGCTTTTCAGTGCATCCCAATACATGTGACAATAATAAATCAAATTTAATCCTTCTCTCCTATATACTCTATGAATGGTATGCTTTGCCTGTATAGCACGCAAAAAATAATACTTTTCACTACGTCCAAATACACGTGACAATAACAATCCAAATGATCAGATTATTGAAGCTGCACATTGTGCCATTCACAAAATAACAGCGCAGCAAATCAACAAGGCTTCTTTAGCAACCCCCTACCAGATCCCCAAGTTTAAGGTCAAGTGTACATTGCTGTTGGCCATTTTACACACAGAGCTTTCATGATATCTTTCAAGCATGTAAATTAACTGTTGTACAAAGTATGAGAAGGGTGTGGGGAGAAAGAGGCCATTCCCGAGAAGGACAAGGGTTGCAGCTGCATGGGAACACCATCACATACATTTGGTATCTCCATAGTCTGATTATTCCAATATTCATGATGTAGGTATGCCGGCGTTGGACTGGCGTAAACACAGTAAAAAGTCTAACAACACCAGGTTTTAGTCCAACCGATTTATTTGATAATAAACACACAAGCTTTCGGGGTTAGTCCCTTCGTTTACTATCAAATAAATCGGTTGGACTAAAACCTGGTGTTGTCAGACGTTTTACTGTATTCCAATATTGTCAAACACACAGCACTTCCAAACCATTGACAATGTGGCACCAGGAGCCAACTTAGCATTCGATCAAGACCTGCCTTTTTCATCCCACACCCTTCTCATACTAACACTTTGTACAGCAGTTCATTTACATGCATGAAAGATATGAACTTGTATTCTGTGTGTAAAATGGCCGACAGCAATCTACACTTGACCTCAAGTTTCAGAAAACCAGAATACATTCACTGCGATGCCAATACCTTAAGTGGAATTATAAAATCTCTACAGTCCATCATGTCTACAACAACTCTCCAACAGAGCATCTTACTCAAAACCCTATCCCTATAACTCCATGTATTTAACCCCCCTGACCCACACATCTTTGGACATGAAGGGGCGAATAAGCTTGGCCAATCCACTTAACCTGCACATCTTTGGACCCTAAGGGGCAATTTAGCATGGCCAATCTATCTAGCCTGAACATCTTTGGACACTAAGGAGCAATTTAGCATGGCCAATCCACCTAACCTGCACATTTTGGGACACTACAAGGCAACTTAGCATGGCCAATCCATTTAACCTACACATCTTAGGACACTAAGGGACAATTTAGCATGGCCAATTCATCTAACCTGCACATCTTTGGAGTGCAGGAGGCTCCAAGCAGGCTCCAAGGGCTGACTGGCCTACCCCTGTTTCTATTTGCTATGATTGGTTATGGGCAGATGTCCAGATCTCCTGCAGGTAGTGGATGCAGCAAATTTGGAGTAGTTTAGACTGTCTGCAAGGAAGAACAATTTCTCACGGGGCCTCAGCAATTCGAAAGCGACTTGCGGCCATAGTCCTGCTGCACACTGGTGTGGTAACGTTGTGACGGCATCACGCACACTTGGTACTGTGAGAATGGAAGTCAATCCTCAGGCCAGCTGACTGGTGAGGTGATGCCAACCAAGCCACACTGTAATAAGTCCTCAGAGGGCAGAAGCCCCCTCATCAGAATACTTTATTCACATATCTGACAACAGCATACAGAGTGCTCTCAGTTAGCAGCTTACACTAGGAGTCCCAGAAGAACTGACACACCTGGTTAAATACAAAGCAAATGGCTCCCTGATTGGCCCATCAATTTGGCCCTTAATCACGGAGTTCATATTTTAACAGGCCCACCTCAATTGCCTAATTAATGTCTTTGCACACACATTCGTTGCTCCTTCACGCAGAGACAGGTGACCCGATTCTGAAGTCAATTGACAAGAGCAGAGTTCTGACACTACTTTCCCAACACCAGATCTTTAAACGTACAGACACAAAGGACAATTTGAGCTGCCAGTCATACTGGTTTTGCTGATCTTTGACCCTTTGTTTTAATAAGATTGCATCAATGAAAGTATTTACAGCCCACAGTATTGATGTACTGTAGGCGGCTGTAAGATTAACGGGTGTTTTTGTTTTAAAGTAGGTCGCTGGTATATTCTAAAACTGGTTAAACTAAAAATAATTCTACTGTACTGAGCATAAATTAGAAGATAATACTTGTTCCAAGCGTGACTGGAGAGTTACCAAATCTTGATATCAGGTTTCTGACATACATTACAGCACCTCCATAGCAAACTGTAACGCAAGCACTGGAGATATTTTGTAAGACTGAAAACAGGAAAACGGTGGTTGGTACTGCTGCCTCAATGCCAGGGATCTGGGATTGGTTCCTGTTTTTTTTTAAAATTTGACTTATTATTGTCATGTATTGGGATACAGTGAAAAGTATTGTTTCTTGTGCACTGTACAGACAAAGCATACCGTTCATAGAGTACATAGGGGAGAAGGATTTGATTTATTATTGTCACATGTATTGGGATACAGTGAAAAGTATTGTTTCTTGTGCACTATACAGACAAAGCATATGAGTGAAGAATTTGATTTTATTCTTGTCACATGTATAAGTACACTGTGAAAAGTACTGTTTCTCGCGCGCTATACAGACAAAACATGCCATTCATAGAGAAGGAAAGGAGAGAGTGCAGAATGTAGTTTTAGCACTATAGCTAGGGTGTAGAGAAAGACCAACTTAATACGAAGTAGATCCATTCAAAAGTCTGATGGCAGCAGGGAAAAAGCTGTTAAGTCGGTTGGTGTGTGACCTCAGACTTTTGTACCTTTTTCCTGATGGAAGGCGGCGGAAGAGAGAAATTCCTTAATTATGCTGACTGTTTTTCCGAGGCAGTGTTAAGTGTATTCAGAATCAATGGATGGGAGGATGGTTTGCATGATGGCTTGGGCGACATTCACAATCCTTTTTACTTTTTTTCCAGTCTTGGACACATCAGGAGCCATACCAAGCTGTGATACTACAAAAAGAATGCTTTCTACGGTACACATGTAAAAGTTGGTGAGAATCATAGCAGACATGCCAAACTCCCTTAGCCTCCTGAGAAAATAGAGGCATTGACTGTGTGGAGTCTACACATTTTCTCCCGTGCGTGCGTGAGTTTCCTCTGGGTGCTCTGGTTTCATCTCAGTTTAAAAGACGTGCCAGTTAGAACATAAGAAATAGGAGCAGGAGTAGGCCATCTAGCCCCTCGAGCCTGCCCCGCCATTCAATAAGATCATGGCTGATCTGTCGTGGCTCAGTTCCACATTCCCGCCCTCTCCCCATAACCCTTAATCCCATTGCCTATCAAAAACCTATCAACCCGCGTCTTAAAAATATTGAGCGAGGCAGCCTCCACCACCTCAACAGGCAGAGAATTCCAGAGATTCACCACCCTTTGAGTGAAGAAGTTCCTCCTCAACTCCGTTCTAAACCACCCCCCCTTTATCTTGAGGCTGTGCCCCCTAGTCCTACTGTCCTTTCTGAGCGGGAAGAGCCTCTCCACCTCTATCCTATCCATCCCATTCAACATCTTATATGTCTCAATGAGATCTCCCCTCATTCTTCTAAACTCTAACGAGTACAAGCCTAGTTTATTCAGCCTCTCCTCATAGCTCAACCCCCTCAACTCCGGAATCAGCCTAGTAAACCTCCTCTGCACTCCCTCCAAGGCCAAAATATCCCTGCGTAAGTGTGGCGACCAAAACTGCACACGGTACTCCAGCTGCGGCCTCACCAGTGCCCTATACAGCTGCAGCAAGACCTCCCTACTTTTATATTCAATCCCCCTCGCTATGAAGGCCAGCATCCCATTAGCCTTCCTGACCACCTGCTGCACCTGCAGGCTGGGTTTTTGCCACTCATGCACAAGGACCCCGAGGTCCCTCTGCACCGTCGCATGCTGCAGTTTTTCGCCAAGTAAGTAATAGTCCTTCCTACCATTATTCCTACCAAAGTGGACAACCTCACATTTGCCAACATTAAATTCCATTTGCCAGTTCCTGGCCCATTCGCCCAGCCTATCTAGATCCTTCTGCAGACTCTCCACACCCTCCGTGCAATTTGCCGTTCCACCAATCTTGGTGTCATCAGCAAATTTCGACACCATACACTCGGTTCCCTCCTCCAGATCATCTATATAAATAGTAAATAGCTGAGGCCCCAGCACCGACCCCTGGGGCACTCCACTAGTCACCAACCGCCAATCCGAATAGCACCCATTGACCCCCACTCTCTGCCTCCTATTTGACAGCCAATCCTCTATCCACGCTAACACCCTACCCCCAACTCCATGCCCCCTGACCTTCTGTAATAACCTCTTGTGAGGCACCTCGTCAAACGCCTTCTGAAAATCAAGAAACACCACATCCACCGGCTCTACTCTATCCACCGCCCTAGACACATCCTCATAGAACTCCAATAAATTCGTCAGACACGACTTCCCCTTCACGAAACCGTGCTGCGTCTGCTCTACCAAACAATTCTCCTCAAGATGCCTCGCTATTTTCTCCTTGATGACGGATTCTAACATTTTTCCTACAACAGATGCACTGGCCACGCTGGATTCTCCCTCAGCGTACCTGAACAGGCACCAGAGTGTGGCAACTAGGGGATTTTCACAGTAACTTCACTGCAGTGTTAATGTAAGCCTACTGTGACACTAATAAATAATCTCAGTGAATGGTACAAGATGAGAGGAAGTATAATAGGGGAAGCTGGGCTAATACTGACAACGGGCATTTTTATCCTCATAATTCAAACAGATTTTGGCACAGTGGTTAGCACTGCTGCCTTACAGCACCAGGGACCTGGGTTCAATATCCAGCTTGGGTCACCGTCTGTGGGGAGAATGCATGTTCTCCCCGTGTCTGCGTGGGTTTCCTCCAGGTGCTCCGGTTTCCTCCCACAATCCGAAAGACATGCTGGTTAGGTGCACTGGCCATGTTAAATTCTCCCTCAGTCCACCCGAACAGGTGCCAGAGTGTAGCGACTAGTGGATTTTCACAGTAACTTCATTGCAATGTTAATGTACGCCTACTTGTGACACTAATAAATAAACATTAAAAAAATAGATTTGATGCCCCGAACATGTTCAAAATTAAGCTTTGTTAAGCACTATCCAGAACTGGTCTTTCTATTACTGTTATACAAACTGATTTATGCAGACCCATGCGCACTGGCATGTCTGAATGGGTTGTGCATTCCTAGGGAAACGTCAATTTGTGTCTGACTGTAAAACAGGAAATTTACAGCAAATATGCAGACAGAATGATCTTGCGCATCAGAACAAAAATTGAGCTGCAAATATATGTAGAAAGAACAATTTGCATTTACGTAGCGCCTGTCACAACCAATGTAGTTGCTGCTGTAACGAGGCAGCAAGTTTTACATGCAACAAACTCACCCAGACAGCAACATGGAACTGATTGGTCAAGAATGTGATGGAATACTCTCCACTTGCCTGGGTGGGTATGGCTCCAACAACAGTTTGATGCCAACCAGGACAAAGCATAAGAACATAAGAAATAGGAGCAAGAGTAGGCCATCTAGCCCCTCAAGCCTGCCCAGCCATTTAATAAGATCATGGCTGATTTGATTTGTTCCACTTACCCGCCTGCTCCCCATAACCCTTAATTCCCTTATTGGTCAGAAATTTATCTACCTGTGACTTAAACACATTTAACGAGGTAGTCTCCACTGCTTCAATGGGCAGAGAATTCCAAAGATTCACTACCCTCTGACAGAAAAAGTTCCTCCTCAACTCTGTTCTAAATTAACTCCCCCTTATTTTGAGGCTGTGCCCTCTAGTTCTTGTTTCCTTTCTATAGTAATAGTAATCGTTTTAAGGTCCTCACCCCTTACAGTCCCATGACCGTCAATTATTGGTATGCTATTTGTGTCCTCTACCATGAAGACCGACACAAAAAACTTTAAGGCCTTGGCCATTTCCTCGCTTCCCATTATTAAATCCCCCTTCTCGTCTTCTAAGGGTCCAACATTTACTTTAGCCACTCTTTTCCTTCTTATATATTTGTAAAAACTTTCACCATCAGTTTTTATATTTTGTATGTTTAGCTTCATAATCTATCTTTCCTTTCTTTATCGCTTTCTTAGTAGTTGTTTGTTGTTTTTTAAAGCTTTCCCAATCTTCTAGTTCCCCACTAATTTTGGCCACTCTGTAAGCAATGATTTTTAATTTGATACTCTCCTTTATTTCCTTAGTAATCCACGGCTGGTTATCCCTTTTCTTACATTCCATCTTTTTCATCGGAATATATTTTTGCTGAGTACTGAGAAGAATCTCCTTAAAAATCCTCCACTGTTCCTCAGCTGTCCTATCAACTAGTCTGCACTCCCAGTCTACACTAGCCAATTCCACCCTCATCCTATTGTACTCCCCTTTGTTCAAGCAGACGACACTGGTTTGGGACCCTACTTTCTCACCCTCCATGTGTATTAGAAATTCAACCATATTGTGATCACTCATTCCAAGAGGATCCCTCACAAGAAGATCATTAATTTTATCTGTCTCAATACAGAGGACCGGATCCAAGTTAGCTCGCTCCCTTGTAGGTTCTGTAACAGACTGTTCGAAGATACTATCCCGACAGCATTCTAAAAACTCTTCCTCAAGTCCACCGCATCCGACTTGAGTCAACCAATCAATATGCAGGTTAAAATCCCCCACGATTATTGCTGTTCCGTTGTTGCACGCATCTGTTATTTGGTTGTTTATAGCCCGCCCCACCTCAAAGTTATTATTTGGGGGCCTATAGACCACGCCCACCAGTGACTTTCTCCCCTTACCATTCCTTATCTCCACCCACATCAATTCCACATTTTGCTCCCGAGAGCCTATATCGTCTCTCACTACTGCCCTGATGTCATCCTTAATCATGATGTGGGTATGCCGGCGTTGGACTGGCGTAAACACAGTAAAAAGTCTGACAACACCAGGTTTTAGTCCAACCTATTTTGGACTAAAACCTGGCGCTGTCAGACTTTTTACTGTGTCATCCTTAATTAACAGAGCTACCCCGCCTCCTTTTTCTTCCTGTCTATCCTTCTGCAAAGCAATCCCGCACTTGATTGGCACTCCATCCACAAACATCCACTCCCCCCACCACCAACTCTCAGCAACAGCAGTGTGTACTATCTACAAGATGCACTGCAGAAATTCACCAAAGTCCTTAGACAGCACCTTCCAAACCCAGGACCACTTCCATCTAGAAAGACATAGGCAGCATATACATGGGAACACCATCACATGTAAGTTCACCTCCAAGTAACTCACCATGCTGATTTTGAGATAAATCAGCTGTTCCTGCATGGGTCAAAATCCTGGAGCTCTCTCCCAAACAGCACTGTGGGTCAACCCACAGCACGTGGACTGCAGTGATTCAAGATGTCAGCTCACCAACACCTTTTTATTCATTTGTGGAACATGGGTGTTACTGGCTGGGCAGCATTTATTGCCAATCCCTAGTTGCCTGAAGGTGATTGAGAGTCAACCACATTGCTGTGTCCCTGGAGTCACATGTGTGCCAGACCGGGTAAGGACAGCAGATTTCCTTCCCTGAAGGACGTTAGTGAACCAGATGGGATTTTCTGGCAATCGACCATGGTTTCATGGTCATCAGTCGATTCTTAAGGGCAACTAGGGATGGGCAATAAATTCTGGCCAGCCAGTGATGACATGTCCCATGAATGAAAAAAAAACTCTGTTTTTGTGATGTTTGGTTGAGGCATAAATGTAGGCCAGACATCAAGGAAACTGACCTTTTTCCTCCTTTAATAGTGCCATGCCTTTCCATCCACCTGGTGATATTTTGTTCAACATTGAACCCAAAAGACAGTATCTCTGACGGTGCTGCACTCGCTCAGAACTGCACTGGGAGAGTAACATGGATTACGTGCTCTAGCCTTTGTGAGGTGTGATCTGAATTCCTCACTTTCTGACTCAGAGGGGACAGACTAAAGTACTGACATAGCTGAAGTATTTGGAAAACAATCTGATCTGATGAAATTCGACAGCACAAACGCAGCAGCTCATCACTAAGTGCAGCTGCTTGCTCACAATCATTAAAGTTCATTGCCGATAGTCTTGTTTATTAGCTACAAATTTTAAAAATTAATCAACACATAATAACAGGGTATGGGATATGTTGCAATCGCAGAATGTGGGAGCTCAGTGTAATGCACAGCAAAAGGCTGGAACATATGTCAAAAGATTGAGCAGCCTTGGCTCAAATTCATTGAGTTGGAGGTTGAGCTGTGATGCCTAAAGGAGAGCGAAAGTCATCCAGATACTTCATTCTAGGAGCAGTCACACTCCAGAAGCTTGTGGAGATGAAACCAAGGTGGATGAGCAAACTACTCAGGCCACCATGGTCCAGGGAGCCAACAAGTGGGGGGAAATTAGTAAGAATATAGGGAACAGTATAATCAGAGGGATTAACACAGATCTCCGCAGCTGAGGGCGAGAGACCAGATGGCTGTGTTCTTGCCCAGTGCAGGGTTCAAGATCAGGCTGGAGAGGAACTTGTAATGGGATGGGAGGGATTTAACAGTCATGACCCGGATTGGTACCAACAACACAGACTGGACGAGGAAGGAGATAATGCTTCAGGATGATGTGCAGTTAATAATCCCTGTATTGTCACCTGAGCCATGAGGAACATGGCACAGAGTCACTAAGATTAATTAGAAAGATGTTGGTGTGGCTCAAAAACTGGCATGGGAGAAATAAGCTTCTATTCATGGGGAACTGGAAAAAGTGGGAAGGACTTTACCTGTACTGATGGGTCATATAACTAGGGTGGTAGAGAGGACTTTAAACCAAATCATGCGTGGCTGGGTGAAGAGTTCATGAGAGAGATAGAGTAAACCAAAAGGAAACAGCAAGGCACGACAGTAGGGTAGCAATTTGGGTAATGATTATCAGAGTGTGGCAGAAAGAGTCAGAACTTACAAACAGCAGAGTGAACCAGCTGATGGAATCTCTACAGTGCAGAAGGAGGGCTCCCAGCCCATAAAGTCTGACCTGACTCTCTGAAAGAGCATCCTACCTTATCCCCGTAAACCAGCATATTTGCCTTGGCCAATCCACCTAAACTACACATCTTTGGACATTAAGGGGAAATTTAGCATGGACAATCCACCTAACCTGCACATCTTTGGACACTAAGGGGCAATTTAGCACAGTCAATCCACCTAACCTATACATTTTTGTACACTAAGGGACAATTTAGCATGGCTAATCCACCTAACTAGCACTTCTTTGGACTCCAGAGGAAACCGGAGCACCCCGAGGAAACCCACGCAGATACGAAGAGAACTTGCAGACTCCACACAGACAGCGACTCAAGCCGGGAATTGAACCTGGGTCCCTGGTACTGACAGGCAGCAATGCTAACTACCATGTCACCCAGCAGGGACGTCGCTTTCTTTGAGCTGGAATTCTACCCTTATGCAAAACCTCCCATTCACACTGGCATTGACAGTTATGTCTTTAGCCATCTAGAACCAGTGGCATGGTAGCACAGTGGTTAGCACTGTGGGTTCAATTCCTGGCTTGGGTCACTGTCTGTGTGGAGTTTACATATTCTCCTCGTGTCTGCGTGGGTTTCCTCCGGGTGCTCCGGTTTCCTCCCACAGTCCAAAGATGTGCAGGTTAGGTTGATTGGCCATGCTAAAAATTGCCCTTAGTGTTCTGAGATGCGTAGGTTAGAGGGATTAGTGGGTAAACATGTGGGGATATGGGGGTAGGGCCTGGGTGGGATTGTGGTCGGTGCAGACACAATGGGCCAAATGGCCTCTTTCTGTACTGTAGGGTTTCTATGATTTCTAACCCACTCCAATATTTCCTGCAATTCCCCTCGTTTCCCTGCAGTGCCACGCACGCACACAGACGCAGGGACACATGCGTGCACGCGGACGCAGGCAAACTTTGTCAATAATCCTGAAAACCCATCCCTTCAAGCAAACTTTGGATTACTCCTCTTTTGGCAGATGTTGACTTTCTTTTCCTTTCTGTCTCCAGGGTGTCTGACGATGTTGTTCACCTTAAGCTATAAGTGCGAGTTATTCACAATAGCATTGTACGTTATCGTTTGAGGTTGTATCTTTTGAGGTATTGCTCAGAATTCAAATCAGACAGGCCCAATTTTTGTGGTTGGAACTAGGCGCAGCGTCTAGTTATTTGTTGATTATAATGACCCTGCCATGTCAGAGTGAGGTAATATTGGTAAATTTGCTACAGTAAATAGACCTGTATCATTGGTGCCCTGACCATTTTTATCGACATTTACACTGCGTTCAGTGATGCGTGAACTGTTTAGCTTAAATGCGACACAAAACTGTTCGTGGGAGTCCAACCTCTTGCTGGAGATGGAATCAATGGCATTGTACATCCAATGGAATGTAAGGAATGTTGCCCTGCCGACTGCAGACCATGCCCTTGCTTTCATTTGTAACACCTTTGACAGTAATTAGGGATGGACAATAAACACCTGCACTTTTGTTATTCATTCGTGGGACATTGCCATTGCTGGCTGGCCAGCATTTATTGCCCATTTCTAGTTGCCCTTGTTCAGAGGGCAGTTGAGAGTCAACCACATTGCTGTGGCTCTGGAGTCACATGCCGGCCAGACTGGGTAAAGACGGCAGATTTCCTTCCCTAAAGGATGTTAGTGAACCAGATGGGTTTTTCCAACGATTGATCATGATTTCATGGTCACCAGTAGATTCTAAATTCCAGATTTTTTTATATTGGAATTCAAACTCCACTAGCTGCCGTGGTGGGACTCAAACCCGGGTCCCTAGATGGGTTTCCGGATTAATAGCCTAGCGATAATACCATGAGGCCATCCCTTGATGAAAGGTTGCCCAATCTTTTTAAATTCTCTAGCCACCCTTTCTAATTTGACCGAGAGAACTGCCCAATCTGTAACAGTGAGGATTAGAAAGTGACAGTTTATTTATTAGTGCCACAAGTAAGCTTAAATCAGCAACCTTTGATCATGTTAAACTTCACTTCCTCCATCAGTGCAACATGGCTTCAACATGTATCTACAAGGTGCACCGTAGCCAAGGCTGCTTCCACCCTGACTCCCAAACCTGCAACTTCGACTGCCTAGCAGGACATGAAAGCAGGCATTTGAGAATGTCAAGTTCCCATTCAACTTGCACACCATCCCAGCTTGATAATAGATCACTGTTTCTTTGCCCAGACGGCGTTGTGGTAGTGTCTTCACCACAGGCTGCTGTGGCTTAAGGCAGTGACTCACCACCACCTTCTCAAAAACACTTAGGGGGATGAGTAATAAATGTGTCCTTGCCAGCAACACCCTTAGCCTGCGAATGCATGAATGAAACATACGGTGGGATCTTGTGTATATTTTCATGTATAAAACACTGGGGGGTGGCACAGTGGTTAGCACTGCTGCCTCACAGCGCCAGGGACCTAGGTTCAATTCAATGCGCGTGGAGATTGTACATTCCCCTTGTTTGCATGAGTTTCCTCCCACAGTCTGAAAGACATACTGGTTAGGGTGCATTGGCTGTGCTAAATTCTCCCTCAGTGTTACCCGAAAAAACGCAGGCGTGTGGCCACTGGGGGGCTTTCACAGTAACTTCATTGCAGCGTTAATGTAAGCCTAGTCATGACAATAATAAATAAACCTTTTTAAAAAACTTTACCATTCATCATTCAGGTCCTAGCTTTGGTCACTCTGCATTCATAGTTGTCAGGTGGTACATTTTTGTTTCTATCTCTGCTAACAAGTCATCTTATTTGCTACGAATGCTGTTCTCATTCAAATATAGAGCCTTTAATTCTGTCTTTTTGCTACTTTTGCAACATCTGATCTTATCTTGGAAAGCACTCTGGCACAGTGGTTAGTACTGCTGCCTCACAGTGCCAGGGACCTACATTTGATTCCGGTCTCAGGTGATTGTGTGGAGTCTGCACGTTGTCCCTGTGTCTCCATGGGGTTCTATCCAGGTGCTCTGATTTCCTCCCAAAAATGCATCTTTGCAGGTTAGGTGGATTGACCATGCTAAATTGCCCCTTAGTATCTAAAGATGTGCGGGTTAGGTGGATTGGCCATGCTAAATTGCCCCTTAGTATCCAGAGATGTGCAGGTTGGGTGGATTGGCCATGCTAAATTGCCCCTTAGTATCTAAAGATGTGCAGGTTAGGTGGATTGGCCATGCTAAATTACCCCTTAGTTCCTAATTTACGTAGGTGAGGGGGCTTAGCAGAGTAAATACATGAGTTTACAGGAATAGAGCCTGAGTAGGATATTCTGTTGGAGTTCAGATGTGATGGCCACAAGGCATCCTTTTGCACTGTTGGGATTCTATGAATTGGTAGGAGGTGCAATTGCTGAGATGAAGCATCGAACAGATTTAAACATTATGAACATTTTAAATTTTCTCAGTATTAGAGACCAGGAGCCAATGTCAGTCAGAGATGCGATTGGTGAAGGATGAACAAGACGATCTCCAGGATAATGTGCAAGAAGCAGAAGTTTATGGAGGGGGGAATAGGAGGCTGGTCAAGACAGCAGTGGAACAATCAGGTTATGGAGATGACAATATGCATGGATGTGGTTTTCAGCAGCAAGGAGAGGACATTAGAGATGGAAGTCAGTGGGCTGAGAGACGAGGTGTGTCTGGTTCAGACTAAGACAATAACTATGCAAGGAAATTTTATTTTACTTGTAAGTCACAAGTAGGCTTACATTAACACTGCAAACCTCTGAAAATCCCCTAGTCGCTACACTCCGGTGCCTGAGGGAGAATTTAGTACGGCCAACACACCTAACCAGCGCATCTTTCGGACTGTGGGAGGAAACCAGAGCACCCGGAGGAAACTCATGCAGACATGAGGGGGAGCACGTGCAGACTCCACACAGATAGTGACCCAAGCCAGGAATTGAACCTGGGCCCCCTGGCCCTGCGAGGCAGCAGTGCTAACCACCGTGCCAATGTCAAGGGTAAGGAGTATGTGGTGGAGGAAGGGTGATTGGTAACTTTGTTATTACTCTTGTTTGGCTGTAGAAATTTCTGTTCATTTAACTGTGGATGTCACACAAACATAATCATCACATGACTTGATAATGGGGGAAGAGTCAAGATGGAAGTGGGGAAAGGTTTGGCTTAGGACAGAGTGAAAGGTGGCGAAAGAGTGAAGTGACTTAAGCATCAAGCCACGACCAATAACATTCTACATTGAGAGCAATAAAATGCTCATGAAAATTTAATCCAGGTGGTTACTTTAGAAAGGTACATGCTAGGTCCAGTATGAATAGAATACTTATTCAGGGAGTGAATTATAGACAATAAATTACCACAATTCATATTGCTCAAATTTTGGGAATTGCAACAGCCAAACAGTGGAATGAACTGAAACTGGAGAAAATATTAATTCCAAGATAATTTTCAAAGAACGTTGACCAATTTTTGAGGCCTGTTGCAGTCACCAGGATGCAATGTATTCGCAGCCCTCTAGGATCAGAGGAATTAGGAGTATAAGTAGGCCATTCAGCCCTTCGAGCCTGCCCCGCCATTCGACCAGGACATGGCTGATCTCTTCCCTGGTCCCAAATCCATCTCCCCATCTGTTCCCCATATCCCTTTACCCCGGCGAGACTGCAACCTAGATGACCACTTTACGGAACTCTTCCGGCCAGTCTGCAAATAAATGTGACTCCCTCCCACATTACCCCCCCCCACCTCCAGTGGCTTGCCATTTTAGGCCATGTATGTCTGGGCTGCGTGGGATCCTTAATTATGCTGGTTGCTTTGCCAAATCTGCAGGAAGTGTACACTGAGTCAAATGTAGACAGAGTCAATGGATGTGAGGCTGATTTACATGATGGACTGGGCTTCATTCATGATCCTTTGTAGTTTCTTGTGGTCTTGGGCAGAGCAGGAGCCATACCAAGCTGTGATACAACCAGAAAGAATGCTTTCTATGGTGCATCTGTAAGAGTTGGTGAGAGTCGCTGCTGACGTGCCAAATTTCCTCAGTCTTCTGAGGAAGTAGAGGCGTTGCTGGGCTTTCATAACTATAGCGTCAGCATGAAGGGACCAGGACAGATCTTTGGCGAAGGAGAAGTTAACTCAGGGAGATCAAAATTAGATGGAAGTGGCAGAGGATATTCTAACAACGTAGCCTGAAAAGTCTTCCAAAAAAAAATCCGCAATGTAGTGCAGTCAAACTCGATTGTCATTTCACATGTACAATCTTGTGATAAGAACTTTCCGTACTCCATCGCTGGCATCTTTGGGTAGAAGTGCCATCAAGTTCTGAGCAGCTTGGCTAGGCGACAGTCAGAATGAGACATTATCAGTGACTGGTTTCAAGCCTCTAAATTGGACAAGATCACTCCTGCATCGTGATGAAGGACGATAAAGATAGCAAACAGCTTTCCACTGGCTGATCCACACCCAAACATTTCTGCAGAAATGAAAGCAAAGTCAGGAGGGAGAATCAATCTGGTCCGGTCGCCTGGCAGCTAATTACAAAGCAGCGTTTTCAAAGGTCCGGGATCAACTAAATGCACCCGTGGCGAGGGAGGAGAACTACAGTCCGTTCATCTTCACTCCAAACTGCAGAAAAACTGAGCAATCAATCATCTGATAGAATCTCCACGTAATTTAACGTCATTATAGAGCGGCAAGGCACAAATCCAAAACTGGCATTCCTCAAAGCAGCACTGAGATGAGAATGACCCGGTCTCTGATTTAGAGGGACGTACAATAAACTTTCAGTTTAAGGATTTTCTCTTTTTTTTCAATGAGTGACTGAAAAGCACAAACATCTGCAACGAAATGTCTCAAGGCACCTCTCAAGAGTCTAAGGCGGTAACACTGCATTCCTTTGGCTCACCATCAATGGTAGGAGTCATGATAGGCAGACAAAGCTTGGTTGCAAATTGACTTTTTCTGAGGAATGTAAGAAAAAGTGGGCCATTTGGCTCTTCAAGCCTGCTGTATCATTCAGTGAGGTCTGCCTGACCATCCACCTCAATTCTGCCTTCCTGCACCAACGCTATACCTCAGGATTCATTAAGTGCTCAAAACTATCTTGATCTCTATCTTGAACGTACTCAGTGGCTCAGTATTCACACTCTATTGAGTGGAAAGTTCCAAAAGATCCCACAAACCTTGGATTTGAGAAATTCCGTCTCATCCCAGTCCACTGAGCAGCAGTGAGGTGCAGTGGTTAGTGCTGCTGCCTCACAGTGCCAGGGGCCCGGGGTTCAATTCTGGCCTTGGGTGACCGTCTGTGTGGAGTCTGCACATTCTCCCCATCTCCACGTGGGTGTCCTCCGGGTGCTCTGGTTTCTTCCCACAGTCCAAAGATGTGCGGGTTAGGTGCACTGGCTTGCCTAAATTGCCCCTTACTGTCCCGGGATGCGTAGGTCAGAGGGATTAGCGGGGTAAATATGTGGGGTTACGGGAATAGAACAATGGAATTGTTGTTGCTGCAGACTCGATGGGCTGAATGGCCTCCTTCTGCACTGTGCGGTTTCTGATGTTGTTATGCCGTTTAGTGGATTGGCCATGCTAAATTGCCCCTTAGTGACCAAAGATGCGTCGATGAGGTGCATTGGTCTTGCTAAAATGCCCCTTTATGTTCCAAGTTATGTAGGCTAGGGGGATTAGTAGGATAAATAGGTGGGGCTACGGGGATCGGGCCTGGGCAGGATGCTCTGTTGGACAGTCGATGCAGTCTCGATGGGCCAAATGGGCCTCTTTTGCACTGTGGCACTTCTAGGCTGATTCTAAATGATTGACCCCTTATTCTGATACTATGACCCCTAGTTCTAGACACCGAAGCAAAATACCAATCCAGCAGCTACACAGTCAAGTCCCTGAAGAATTGTGTTTTAAAATCACCTCTCAACCTTCTAAATTCCAGGCAATATAGAAAATGCTATAAAACCTCAGCTGGCTGACAGCATCTACACTTTACACCTTTGATCTGTCGATTCCAATCTCTTAATGGGCGCTCTCAGCACCATTCTCAGCCTTCACCATCCCCATTTACATTCTCTTTGTCTTTTTGTCTATGCCTGTCCTAACAATTACAGCAACCCCAATTACCCCCCACCCAAGTATAAATCTTGTCTGATTTTCCTTCTTTTCAGCTCTGACGAAGGGCCATCCAGACTCTAAATGTTGGCTCTGTTCTCTCTCCACAAATGCTGTCAGGCCTGCTGAGATTATCCAGCATTTTCTGTTTTTGTTTCAGATTCCAGCAACCATAGTATTTTGCTTTTATCTAGGGAGTATAAGCCCAATCTCTTCTCACAAGACAATCCCCTGAGCAGCGGATATCAGTTGCACTCACTCTAAAGCAAATACATCCTTCCTTTAGTAAGGAAACCAAAACTGTACACCGTACTCTGATGTGGTCGCCAGGCCCTACTTATTGCAGTAAGACTTCTTTATTCAGGCTTCAATCCTTTCAAATAAAGGCTAACATACTGCTTGCTTTCCTAATTGCTTGTTGTACCTGCACGTTAGCTTGCTGTGAGTTAGGTAAAAGAATGCCCAGTTCCCTTGGAATATCAACGTTCCTTTGCTCCTTGCCATTAAGAAACAAAAATATGTTCTACTTTTCTGACCAAAGTCGATAACTTTAACTTCAAACTTCTCCACATTATATTCCTGCCATATTCTTTCTTGCTCATTTAACTGGACCATATCCCTTGCTATCCATCTCACAGCTTACTTCACTCTTAACTTTATCATTCACGAACTCATTGCGCCTCGTCCCCTTAGCCAAGTCATTGGCACAACACTGCTGTCTCACAGTGTCAGGGACATGGGTTAAATTCCCGACTTTGGGTCACTGCCTGTCAAGAGTTAGCACATTCTCCCTGTGCCTGCGTGGGTTTCCTCCGGTTTCTTCCCACAGTCCCAAGGTGTGCGGGTTGGGTGGATTGACCATGCTAAATTGCTCCTTAGTGTCAGGGGGACTAGCTACAGTAAATGCATGGGGTTGTGGGGATAGGGCCTGGCTCAGATTGCGATCGGTGTAGACTTGATGGGCTGAATGGCCTCCTTCTGCACTGTATGGTTATATGATTCTAAGTGCTGGATAGGTGCATTGGCCGTGCTAAGTTCTCCCTCAGTGTTACCCAAACAGGTGCCGGAGTGTGACGACTAGGGGGTTTTCAGATTAACCTCATTGCAGTGTTAATGTAAATAAAATTTATACTTCAAAACCCAGTCATTGACGTAGATTGTAACTAGCTGAGATCCAAGTGCTGAATATTGTTGTACTCTAAGTAACTATCTGCCAACGCAAAAAATTACATTGTCCTCACTGTTTTCATTGCAAAGTTGGGTCGAGTAATTGTAAAATGCCAGGGCTGTTTAGGGATTCAATCTGCAAGTACACAGAGAGCTCAAAACTGAACAACTCCTTGAAAGTGGAGTCACAGGCGGACAGGGCGGTGAAGATGATGTTCGGCATGCTTGGTTTCATTGGTCAGAACATTGAATACAGGAGTTGGGACATCTTGTTGAAGTTGTACGAGACATTGGTAAGGCCACACTTGGAATATTGTGTATGGTTCTGGTCACTTATTATAAAAAGGATATTGTTAAACTAGAAAGAGTGCAGAAAAGATTTACTAGGATGCTACTGGGACTTGATGGTTTGAGTTATAAGGAGAGGCTTGAGAGGCTGGGACTTTTTCCTCTGGAGCGTAGAAGGCTGAGGGGTGATCTTATAGAGGTCTAGAAAATAACGAGGGACATAGATCAGCTAGATAGTCATCATCTTTTCCTAAAAGTAGGGGAGTCTAAAACTAGAAGGCATAGGTTTAAGCTGAGAGGGGTGAGATACAAAAGGGTCCAAGAGGGGCAATTTTTTCACACAGAGGGTGGTGAGTTCTGGAACAAGTTGCCAGAGGTAGCAGTAGAGGCAGGTACAATTTTGTCTTTTAAAAAGCATTTAAACAGTTACATGGATAAGATGAGTATGGAGAGATTATAGGACAAACGCAGGCGATTGGGACTAGCTTAGGCATTTAAAAAAGGGGCAGCGTGGACAAGTTGGATCGAAGGGCTTGTTTCTATGCTGTAAACCTCTATGACTATGTGACTCTATGACTATGTGTTTCTATGAAACATTTAAAAAGGCCAAGCAGCAGTTTTACCAAGACAACAGACTTTTGAATTTAGCCAATCAATTCTGGGAAACGAGGGTCTAGTGGCTTAATTGTTAGACTACTAATCCAGAAACTCAGTTAATGTTTTGGAGACCCAGGTTCGAATCCCATCACAGCAGATGGTGGAATGTGAATTCAATTTTTAAAAAATCTGGAATTAAGACGTTACTGATGACCATGAAACAATTGTTGATTGTCATAAAAACTCATCTTGTTCCCTTTAGGGAGGGAAATCTGCTGTCCTTACCAGGTATGGCCTACAGGTGACTCCAGAGCCACATCCATATGGTTGACTCTCAACTGTCCAAGGCAACGAGGAATGGGCAATAAATGCTGGCCAGCCAGCAACACCCATGTCCCACAAATGAATTTTTAAAAAATCAATCTGAATCAGGTACTTAGATACCAAAAACCTACTAAACTTAATCTGATGGTTTTGACAACCTAGGACCAGTCCTATTGATATGTCATCATGGGTATAAAAGAAGGGGGTAGTGGAACAAAGAGTAGAGCAACTGCCACCTGCTAGAACCATCAGCTCTCAACTCTTGAGAGAGATAGAGAATCGCTGGTTCTCATTGCTTCATCTATGTTTGAGAGAAAGCACCATCAAGATAGCAACGGTACTAAAGAAGAAAGAAGTTCTCGACAGAAGAATCAACAGAGGAGGCCCAGAATATTCCGGAAGGCACAAAACCTGGTAGTAATTTGTTGAGTGACTAAATTACATTTTGTGAATGAGTGGGAACTGTACTTATTGGAACAGCGTACCATTGTTATCTTGTTTTATTTGGGAATAGTTAATAGTTAGAGGAGATTTATTTGCTTTGTTAAGTTTAGTTAATTGCTCACTGTTAATTAGATAAATAAACTGTTAAGTGTTGACTTTAGAGCGAGTGTCAGGGATTTACTGTTATTTAACCACTGGAAGTTGCTGAGGAGCAGGTCACACCTGCTTCACACACACTTTTTACATATTATAGAGTGAGGTACTCCTGTTTGGGGGTTTCGGTGTTAGTTCTGCGGTGGCGGAGGGGGAGGAGGGGATGACAACCTCCACTTTATAACATTGTCCATTAACCAATTATCAAATGATGCTAATATATTTCACCCAATCCCATGAGCACTAATGTAATAACCTCATAAGGCAACTTATCGAATGCTTTTCAAAAATCCAAATACAATACTCACTGGTCCCTCTTTACCCACCCTGCCAGTTACAACAACAAAATACTCCAGTAAATTAGTTAAGTGTGATTTTCCTTTCACAAATATTTGACTGAGCCCAATCATTCCAGATTTTTGAAGTACCTTGTTATCACAGCTCTAAAGATAGATTCTAGAATTTTCCCTACAGCTTGTATCAGGCCAACTGGCCTGCAGCTCTCTGTTTAGTCTCTACCCCCATTTTTGAGTAGAGGGGGTCTGAAAAGGGGAAAGGGGATATTGAGCGCTTTCTGGAGGTAATTTCAGAGCTTTGAGCCAAAGTGGGTAATTAACTAGAGCAATTAAAGTCTAGTTTACTGACTGGTTCATGAGCACTTCATAGAGTCATACAATCACAGAATCCCTACAGTGCAGAAGGAGGCTATTCTGCCCTTCAAGTCAGCACTGACTCCCTGACAGCATCTTACTCAGGCCCACCTCCCGCCCTATCTCTATAACATCATTCATTTACCCGCTAATGCCCCCAAGCTCCACAACAGGTGGCACGGTAGCACAGTGGTTAGCACTGCTGCTTCACAGCTCCAGAGACCTGGGTTCGATGGCTGGCTCGGGTCACTGTCTGTGTGGAGTTTGCACATTCTCCTTGTGTCTCGGTGGGTTTCCTCCAGGCACTCCGGTTTCCTCCCACAGTCCAAAGATGTGCAGGTTAGGTTGATTGGCCATGCTAAAATTGCCCCTTAGTGTCCTGAGATGTGTAAGTTAGAGGGAGTAGTGGATAAAATACCTCAGGATATGGGGGTAGTGTCCTGGGTGAGATTATGGTAGGTGCAGACTTGATGGGCCAAATTGCCTCTTTCTGCACTGTAGGGTTCTATGATGAACTTTGGAAACAAAGGGGCAATTTAGAATAGCCAATCCACCGAAACTGCACATCTTTGGGCACTAAGGGGAAATTTAGCATGGCCAATCCACCTAAACTGCACATCTTTGGACACTAAGGGGCAGTTTACAATGGCCAATCCACCTAACTGGCACATCCTTGGACTGTGGGAGGAAACTGGAGCACCCAGAAGAAACCCACGCAGACATGGGGAGGAGGTGAACATTCCACACAGTCTCCCAAGACTAGAGTCGAAATCAGGTTCCTGTGCACTGTGAAGCAGCAATGCTAACCATTATGCCACCGTGCTGCTCCTTGGGCAAACACTAGGTTAAGAACCAGAATGAAGTATACATGTAAACATGAGATTGAATTTAAAGCATATCAAGGAGCAGTGCTTGCTCCACGCGAATTTCCTCTACCCCTCTTCATGTAAGCCGGTCAGAATAAACCCCCCCAACTCCCAAGCATACTCAGAGAGAGCACAAGATTTGATTGGACCACAGAACCATCATTTGGACTTTGTAGTCAGTACGATAACTTAAACAAGAGTATCCATCTTGGGACTTTGTTCCTGCTTTCTCAAAGTGGAACTGGCTAATTCATGCTCCTTTATGTTCCATGTTTTTCCACATACCCTCAAATCAACCATCAACCTCAGGCTAGTTCGGAAACTTGAAACTGCTGCCCAGATCACGTGTAACATTCCTCCCCAATGATAACTTTCAAAAAAGGCTCCTGCTTTCAATTACAATCGTCTAATCTTTCTTGGACAATCTATTGCTTCGAAAGTCTAACAATCGCTCCACTATTTTCTATCATTGCAACGTGCTCTGCAGACATTCATTAATTTTGTAAATATAAGACCAAAAAGTCAAAGTACAAGATAGCAAAGAAGGTTTGGAAAATAAATCAGAGATTCAGAACACAAAATAAAAAACATCAAGCACGTGCAACCACCAGTTCATTTTCCATTCTATTTTTATACCATACGTAAATGAGGCCCCAGGTTCACCCATCTTCCTCCTCTCCAAAATCCCTGTAGTGCAGAAAGAGGCCATTCAGCCCATCAAACTTGCACCAATAACAACCCACCCATGTATTTAACCGCCCTGACACTAAGGGACAATCCACCTAACCTCGCACCTTTGTCTAAGTTTATTTATTAGTGTTGCAAGCAGGCTTACATTAACGCTGCAAAGAAGTTACAGTGAAAATCCCCTAGTTGCCACACTCTGGCGCCTGTTTGGCTAGACCGAGGTAGAATTTAGCATGGCCAATGCACCTAACCAACTGTGGGAGGAAACTCACGCAGGCGCAGACAGAACGTGCAAACTCCATACAGTCACCCAAGGCAGGAATCAAACACGGGCCCCTGGCACTATGAGGCAGCAGTGCTAACCACTCTGTTGCCATGCTGCGCTATATGATAGGAATGAGCTGATGAGCCAGATCGCTATCTTTGAATTGTGTAAGTATTTATCGAGTCAATGGTAGGCATAGATGTATTAATGATGGATGCATGAACCAGTCATTCCTGATAGTAAAGGAAGCATGTGCCAAAGCCAGGTAATAGAGAGACTAATATCAATATCAAGTTCATGTGAGCAAGGGTGTGTACAACAACTTGCAATTTTACAATGATTTTAATGCAAAAACTTCCCGAGGCACTTCACTGAAATGTTATCAGACAAAATCTGACACAGTGTCACAATGTATTAGTGGGGGCAGGTGACAAAAAAGCCAAAGAAGTCAGTATTAAGAAGCATCTTTATCGGAGAAGTCTAGATGACCTGGATAATTGATCTGAGTCGATAAATGATAACTGGGGACATACTTGATGAACCTAACCTGCATATCTTTGGACATTAAGGGGTAATTTAGCATGGCCAATCCACCTATTGTTCCCAGAACACTAGGCTTGAGTTGGAGGAATGCACAATTCTTTGGCGGCAGATTACAGAGATAGGGAGAAGCAAGTCCATAGAAGGATGCAAATATGTTTAGGTTTTTAAAATTTTAAAATTAATATATTAAATGGAAAGCAAAAAATACTGCAGGTTCCTGAAATGGAAACAAAAAGAAAAAATGCTGGAAAATCTCAGCAGGTCTGACAGCACCTGTGGAGAGAGAATAGAGCCAACGTTTCAAGTCAGGGTGACCCTTCATCAGAGCTGGCACTATTCTCTTTCCACAGATGCTGTCAGATGTGCTGAGATTTTCCAGCATTTTCTATAATATTTGGATTTTTAAAATTTGAGGTATTTACTTGTAGAACTGGTAGCCAAAATGGGATACAGTTTAGCATTTTTCTATGCTTACAAATGATTTAAAATGTTTAAGGAAAACTTTACCTTGACTGAACACATCGTGAGGTTTTCTTGAGAGGTAAAACTCAGTTTTGCAAAAAAAAATATTCTGAATACTATTATTAAAGGAAGAGCAAATTGTAATACATCACAGAATAGCATCCTGACAGTTCGGGAGGAAGCCATTGGCTCATCAAGTCTGCAACAACAATCCCACCCAGGCCCTATTCCCATAACGGTACATAATTACCCTGTTAATCTGCCTGACACGAAGGATCAATTTAGCATGGCCAATCCACCGAACCTACACACCATTAGACACTAAGGGTCAATTTAGCATGGCCAATCCACCTAACCCACACATCTTTGGACACTAGGAGTCAACTGGCATGGTTAATCCACCTAACCTACATATCTTTGGACACTAAGGGGTGATTTAGCATAGCCAATTCATCTAACCAGTGTATCTTTGGACACTAAAGGATAATTTAGCATGGCCAATCCACCTAACCTGCACATCTCTGGACTGTGGGAGAAAACCAGAGGACCCGGTGGAAACGTGCGCAAGGGTTTTGATTCAGTGTGGAAAATCATTTCTGCTTCCATCCACAAGAAATGCAATACGCACAACAATACGCATTTCACGCGATAAGAGGATTGTAAATTCAAACTATTGGGACGGGAGCCAAAGTATGTCAGTGCTGATGAGGGGGAGAAGGCTAGAGGTGATAACAAGAGGAGATTAGTATAAAATAGCATGCCAACTGTGGAGTTGTCGATGATTTTAATCAGGACAGGAAGTTCTTCTCTCTGTAGGACATTATCGTATCATTCAGCCGCTTCATTATATTTGGCACAGGGTTGCCAGACCAGCGCTTTGATTGTTACAGTGCTACACCATTGAAAGTCTTGAGTTTAAGTAGCACTCCTCAGAAATCTTAGACCAGTTATTGGAGCATAAATTACTTTGAAAGGCAGCGACATTTCAGCCACTTTGTGCACAGTTGGAGGGGCACGGTGGCTCCCTGTTAGCACTGCTACCATACAGCGCGAGGAACCCGGGATCGATTCCGGGCTTGGGTCACTGTCTATGCGGAGTCTCCACTTTCTCCCTGTGTCTGTGTGGGTTTCCTCCAGGTACTCCGGTTTGCTTCCACTCTCCGAAAGACGTGCTGGTTAGGTGCATTGGCCGTGCTAAATTCTTCCTCAGTATTACCTGAATAAGCGCTGGGGTGTGGTGACTAGACGATTTGCACAGTAACTTCATTGCATTGTTAATGTAAGCCTATGTAAAGCTATTTATTAGTGTTACAAGTAGGCTTACATTAACACTGCAATGAAGTTATTGTGAAAATGCCCCATTGGATCAGCAAATTTGCTGATGATTGGAGGTATAGTGGACTGTGAGGAAGGTTTTCAAAGCTTGCAGAGGGATTTGGACCAACTAGAAAAATGGGCTGAAAAATGGCAAATGGGATTTAACGCAGACAAGTGTGAGTATTGCACTTTGGAAGGACAAACCAAAGTAGAACGTACAGGGTAAATGGGAGGACTCTGAAGAGTGCAGTTGAACAGAGGGATCTGGAAATACAGGTGCAGAATTCCCTAAAAGTGGCATCACAAGTGGATAGGGTCGTAAAGAGCGCTTTTGGCACATTGGCCTTTATAAATTGGAGTTTCGAGTATAAAAGTTGGGAGTGTTATGGTAAGGTTGGAGAACGCATTGGTGAGGCCGAATTTAGAGTATTGTGTACAGGAACCTAGTTACAGGAAGGATATAAATAAGGTTGAAAGAGTGCAGAGAAGGTTCACAAGGATGTTGCTGGGACTTGAGAAGCTGAGTTACAGAGAGAGATTGAATAGGTTGGGACTTTATTCCCTGGAGCATAGAAGAATGAGGGGAGATTTGATAGAGGTGTACAAGACTTTGATGGGTATAGATAGAGTGAATGCAAGCAGGCTTTTTCCACTGAGGCTAGGGGAGGAAAAAACCAGAGGGCATGGGTTAAGGGTGAAAGGAGAAAAGTTTAAAGGGAATATTAGGGAGGGGCTTCTTCACGCAGAGAGTGGTGGGAGTGTGGAATGAGCTGCCGGATAAAGTGGTAAATGCAGGGTCACTTTTAACATTTAAGAAAAACTGGGACGGGTTCATGGATGAGAGGGGTGTGGAGGGATATGGTCCAAGTGCAGGTCAGTGGGACTAGGCAAAAAATGGTTTGGCACAAACAAGAAGGGCCAAAAGGCCTCTTTCTGAGCTGTAATTTTCTAAGGTTCTAAGGTTTTCTAAGGTTCTAAGTCGTCACACTCCGGCATCTGTTTGGATAACACTGAGGGAGAGTTTAGCACCACCAATGCATCAAACTAACACTTAATCATAGAACCGACATTCGGAGGCCATTTGGTCCATCAAGTCTGCACCGACCACAATCCGGGTCAGGCCCTATCCCCATAACCCCATGCATTTACCCTAATTTGTCCCCCTTACATTAAGGGGCAAACCTACGCAGGCACAGGAGAGAACGTGCAGACTCAATACAGGCAGTGACCCGAAGCTGGAACCGAACACGGGTCCCTGGTGCTGTGAGGCAGCAGTGCTAACTATTGTGCCACTTTGCCGCCCCACATACCTGTGACACTAATAAACTAAAGGTGCAACAACAACCAACTACAGCCACTTACATTTATAGAGCTCCTCTAACATATTGGGCGGGAGAAGAAACACCTCCTAAGGTGTGCCGGGGGACATGAAACAAAACGTCAGAGTCCAAGCCACAGCAGATAAGCTGCTTGTGGTCGTATCCAAAGTGAATAAAGTGAGCCCAGGTGATCAAACTAGTTCCCTGCTTTCTAAAATAACCTAACAGTCAACTTTACAACTGCAAAAGCATTAGGAGCCTCAAAATATATAGTCCAGCACAGGAACAGGCCCTTCTTCCCTCTGAGCCTGAGCCGATACCCCTGTCCTATCTCGACCAACCGCCTGTATCCCTCTATTCCCTGCCTGTTCATGTGCCTATCCAGATAAGTCTTAAATGCCACTAACGTAACTACCTCAACCACCTCACTTGAGACAGCATTCCAGGCCCACACCACCCTCTGTGTAAAAGAAAACTTCCCGCGCACACCTCCATTGAATCTTTCTCCCCTCATCTCGAACTTGAGCCTTCTTGTAATTGTCATTTCCGCCCTGGGAAAAAGCTTCCACTGTTCACACTATCTACACCCCTCATAAATTTATAAACTTCAGCCAGGTCACCCCCTCAGCCTCTGTCTTTCCAGGGAGAACAATCCCAGTTTATTCATTCTCTCCTCACAGCTAATACCCTCCATACCAGACAACATTCTGGTAAATCTGTTCTGCACTCTCTCCAAAGCCTCCGCATCCTTCTGGTGGTGTGGTGACCAGAATTGGACACAATATTCCAAATGTGGCTGAACTAACATTTCATGTAACTGTAACATAATTTGCCAACTTTTATACTTGCTGGCCCGGCCAATGAAGGCAAGCACCCCATATGCATTCTTCACAACCTTTACCACCTGTGCTGCTGTTGTAATGATCTGTGGACCTGTATTCCCAGATCTCTGTGTGCCTCTGCTCCTGATGGTTCTACTATTTATTTTATAGCTCCCGCCTGAATTGTATCCACCAAAATGCACCACCTCACATTTGTCCAGATTAAATTCCATCTGACATTTCTCCGCCCAATTTTCCTGTCTATCTATATCCCGCTGTACTCTCTGGCAATCTTCATCACTATCTGCAATTCCGCCAATCTTGGTATCATCCGCAAACTTGCTAATCAGCCCAGCTATGTTTTCTTCTGAGTCATTTACGTATATTACAAACAGCAGAGGTCCCAGCACTGATCCCTCAGTTTACATTGTGTCTGGAGGACAATGTCGCTGGCAAAAACACCTCAGTACCAGCACCGAGTTCATATTACTTGCTTTCTGACCAAATAAAGGCACCTCCCTTGAATGGAATGGGTCTGCAACCTGCTTCCCTGACTCGTTTTGACTCTAATTCACCTCAGCAATTGCATTTTCCAAATATTATTGATATGCTCATAGAATCAAAGAATCTCTACAGTACAGAAAGAGGCCATTCGGCCCATCAATTCTGCACTGACAAAAATCTCACCCAATTCTTATGCTGATAACCCCATGCATTTACCCCAGCTAGACCCCTGACACTACGGGGCAATATAGCACGGCCAATGCACCCTAACCAGTAAATCTTTTGGACTGTGGGAGGAAACCAGAGTACCCGGAGGAAACCCACGCAGACACGGGGAGAAAGTGCAGTGACCCAAGCTGGGAATTGAACCCGGCATTGTGAGGCAGCAGTGCTAACCACTGTGCCACTCATTGACTGCAGAATCAATTCCTGAATATCATATTCAGGAGAAAAACAATGCAAAATGGATCACTGGATAGAGTTATTTGCAGTTATTTCCTCCACGAGAAACTGTGATTTCTCATTGATTTTGAAGGACAGTTGAGAAATACTTTCGAATATGAACTCCGACATGCATAGAGTGTTACACGAGAGGAACAACAAAGGAGAGCATCATAGAATACCTACAGTGCAAAAGACGCCATTTGGACCATCAAGTCTGCACTGACTCTCTGACAGAAGATCCCACCCAGGCCCTTTCCTGTAACCCCATATATTTACCTGGCTAATCCCCCAAACCAATGTTGAGATTAATGAGCAGCTAATCTGTTACAGGGTTTTGGACAATGAGGGTTGATCATGCCTCCAGGGAAACCTTTTCTTTGTATTTTCTGTCCATCTGAACATTAACTTAACGTCTCATCCGAAAGCCTGTTTTTAACGGCGCAGCAAGCTCTCAAAAAAGTGTTAATCGGGGTTGTGCATCTGAGCTCAACATTTTCACACTGAGTTGTGGTGTGTTACAGATCACTCGAGCAGCTGTGACAATATGCACTTTAACATGCATGTTGTCATCTGGAGGTAGTGATGACAGAGCTTCTAACTTTATTTCCATTAAATAATTTTTAATAAAATTATACTATTAAATAACATTAAATTAAAAATGTAATTTCAAGAAAATAAAATTTGGGGCAGCACAATGCCAAGGAACCCGGGATCAATTCCAGTCTCGGGTCATGGTCTGTGTGGAGTTGGGGCATTCCCCCCGTGTCTGCGTGGGTTTCCTCTGGGCGTTCTGATTTCCTCCCACAGTCCAAAGATTCGTAGATGAGGGGAAATTGGCTATGCTAAATTGTCCCTTAGTGTCATATAATCAGAATTCCATTATGATATTTATATTTAATATTATTATTTAATAAAATAAAATTAGGGCCGGGCGGTGGTTAGCACTGCTACCTCACAGTGTCAGAGACACAGGTTCGATCCTGGTCTTGGGTGAACGTGTGTGTGGAGTCTGCAGGTTCTCCCCTTGTCGGCGTGGGTTTCCTCCGGGTGCTCCAGCTTCCTCACACACTCCAAAGACGTGCAGGTTAGGTTGATTGGCCATACTAAATTGCCCCTTAGTGTCAGGGGCATTACGAGGGTAAATATGTGGGGTTATGAGGACAGGAGCTGGGTGGGATTGTTTTCGGTGCAGGCTCGATGGGCTGAATGCCCTCCTGCTGCATTGGAGGGATTCTATAATGCCACGATATTCAATAAAATAAGAAAGGGCTGAAAATACTCAGAAGATCAAGCAGAATGTGAGCAGAGGTGTCAATGTCCAGAATCTGAAAGTATTTCCGGCATTTTCTGATTTTATTTCAGATTTCCTGCACTGTAGCATATTGCTTTTTGCGTTTGTTGTTTCAGGAGCACTATGTGGAGTTGATCTGACCCTATGAATATCATCTATGGTCTTAATAACTAGTGTCAATAGTTCAACAAGAAGATTAACACAAAATTAGAAAATTGTGGAGCGCAGTCTTGCAAGTTACAAGCCAGATGATTAAAGCAGTGCAGTTGGAATTTGTGCTACAACTATGTATACAGCTATCCATCTGGCATATGGCTTAGCTGGTTTTTATTTGACCATTCAAATATGTATTAAATGTGGTGAAAACCAATCCAGTGCTTTGTTTCTCTTGCTTCATTGCTGTTCATGGAATAACTTCTGTTAAAAAAAAATTCGACCTTCACATGTTTTAACTGGCAGCTCTCCAAAGCCCCAAATATTTAATGGCTGGAAAATGTGTTGGCAAGATTGAGGGAATGGACTCTGGGCATGTCCTGCAGCAAATGCTTCAACTGGTAAGGTGAAGGAAAAATGTACTTGGGAGGAGGAGTGAAACCAAGGCAACACAAGACCATCAGCGATAGGAGGGCGGCACAGTGGCTAACAATGATGTCTCAGAGCACCAGGGACTTGGGTTCGATTCCTAGTTTGGGTGATTGTCTGCATGTTCTTCCCCCCTGTGTCTGCGTGGGTTTCCTCCGGGTGCTCCAGTTTACTCCCACACGTGCTGGTTAGGGTTCATTGGCTGTGCTAAATTCTCCCTCAGTGTTACCCAACAAGTGCCGGACTGTGGCGACGAGGGGAATTTCACAGTAACTTCATTGCAGTGTTAATGTAAGCCTTACTTGTGACTAATAAATGAACTTGAAAAAGGAGGGTAGTAAAAATGGACTGCAGAGAGGAATCTTGACATTTCAGCTTCTGGCTCAAGTGAAACAAGGAATGCAGCAAAGCTTCCTGACAGTTCCACTCTAATATTACCAAACATACAGCTACTGAAGGCTGTGTTACTTTAGTGCATGTACTGGCAATGCAGACACTCGAGGGCACTATGAGAAAGCATGATGCTTGCCAACCTAATTTACAAGCTTATTCCAAATGCCAAAGTATGGAACTGGTTATAAAATTCACAGATGGTCTTAGATGGGTTCTTTGACAGTGGTTGGGATGAATAATGCTCAAGAAGATGGGGAGTTGAAACACTGGAGAGGAGGCCAAGCTGCAAATCACACAACAGTGGCACAGTGGTTAGCACTGCTGCCTCACAGTGCCAGGGACCATAAGACCATAAAACATAGAAGCAGAATTAGGCCAGTCGGCTCATCAAGTCTGCTCCACCATTCAATCATGGCTGATATTTTTCTCATCCCCATTCTCCTGCCTTTTTCCCACAACCCCTGATCCCCTTATTAATCCAGAACCGATCTATCTCTGCCTTAAAGACACTCAATGATCTGACCACCACAACCTTCTGCAACAAACAGTTCCACAGATGCACCACTTTCTGACAGAAGAAATTCCTCCTCATCTTTTTTAAAGGATCATCCCTTTAGCCTGAGGTTGTGCCCCTCTGGTTCTAGTTTTTCCTACTAGTGGAAACATCCTCTCCACGTCCACTCTATCCAGGCCTCGCAGTATCCTGTAACTTTCAATAAGATCCCCCGCCCCCAAACCCCCCCCCCATCCTTCTAAACTCCTACAGTCCCAGAGTCTTCAACCGTTCATCATACGACAAGCCCTTCATTCCAGGGATCATTCATGTGAACCTCCTCTGATTCCCAGCTTAGGTCACTGTCGGTTTGGAGTCTGCACATTCTCCCCATGTCTGCATGGGTTTCCTCCAGGTGGATTGGCCATGCTAAATTGCCCTTTAGGTACAAATATATCACAATTAGGTGGATTGGCTATGGTAAAATGAATAGGATTATGGGCTAGGTGGGGGAGTGATAAGTTGCCCTTGGGAGTCGGTGCAGACTTGATGGGCTAGTTGGCCTCCGCCTGCACTGTAGGGATTCTATCATTGCTGTCGATGCAGTAACACTTTCAAGACCATTTCTTGCCCTTCGCGGTTTAACTTCAGCCCGCCTTGCCGAATGTCTTAAAAATCCATCTAGTTCACTGATGTCCTTTAGGGGAGGAAACCTGCCATCCTTACCTGCCTGGCTTACATGTGACTCCAAAGCCACGTATACACCTTATACAGCTATGACTACGTGGGCAAATACCCCCCGCAATTTGATTTTCAAGTTTGCTGACGATACCACCATAATAGGTCGGATCTCAAACAATGACGAGACAGAATACAAAGATGAGATATAGAATCTGGTGAACTGGCAAGACAATAATAATCTCTCCTTCAAGTCAACAAAATGAAGGAGACCGTCACAGACTTCAGGAAGCGTAAAGAAGAACATATCCCTGTCTACATCAATGGGGACGAAGTAGAAAGGGTCGAGCATGTCCACGTACCCAACACCCTATCCTGGTCTCCACATGCCAACACTATAGTTAAAAAAGTCCACCAACACCTCTCCTTTCTCAGAAGACTGAGGAAATTTGGCATGTCAGCTGTGACTCTCACCAACTTTTACAGATGCACCATAGAAAGCATTCTTTCTGGCTGTATCACAGCTTGGTACTTACTGCTCTGCCCGAGACCACAAGGAACTACAAAAGGTCGCAAATGTAGCCCAATCCATCACACGAACCAGCCTCCCATTCCTTGACTTTGTCTACATTCCTGCTGCCTCGGCAAAGCAGCCAGCATAATCAAGGATCCCACCCACCCCAGGCATTATGTCGGGAGAAAGAGGTCACGTGCCAACCGACTCAAGAACAGCTTCTTCCCTACTGCTGTCATTTTTGAATGGACTACCTGGCATTAAGCTGATCTAAATGGCAAATGGAATTTAATGTTGGCAAGTGTGAGGTGGTCCACTTTGGTAGGAATAATGGTAGGAAGGATTATTACTTATGTGGAGAAAAACTGCAGCAGGCGACGGTGCAGAGGGACCTCGGGGTCCTTGTGCATGAGTCGCAAAAACCCAGCTTGCAGGTGCAGTAGGTGGTCAGGAAGGCGAATGGGATGCTGGCCTTCATCGCGAGGGGGATTGAATATAAAAGTAGGGAGGTCTTGCTGCGGCTGTATAGGGCATTGGTGAGGCCGCAGCTGGAGTACTGTGTGCAGGTTTGGGTGCCGTGCTTACGCAAGGATATTTTGGCCTTGGAGGGAGTGCAGAGGAGGTTTACTAGGCTGATGCCGGAGTTGAGGGGGTTGAGCTATGAGGAGAGGCTGACTAAATTAGGCTTGTACTCGTTAGAGTTTAGAAGAATGAAGGGAGATCTCATTGAGACGTATAAGATGATGAATGGGATGGATAGGATAGAGGTGGAGAGACTCTTCCCGCTCAGAAAGGACAGTAGGACTAGGGGGCACAGCCTCAAGGTAAAGGGGGGGTGCGGTTTAGAACAGAGTTGAGGAGGAACTTCTTCACTCAAAGGGTGGTGAATCTCTGGAATTCTCTGCCCGTTGAAGTGGTGGAGGCTACCTCGCTAAATATTTTTAAGACGCGGGTTGATGTGTTTTTGATAAGAGAGGGGATTAAGGGTTATGGGGAGAGGGTGGGAATGTGGAACTGAGCCACGACAGATCAGCCATGATCTTATTGAATGGCGGGGCAGGCTCGAAGGGCTAGTTGGCCTACTCCTGCTCCTATTTCTTATTTCTTATGTTCTTATGACTGTAACACTACATTCTGCACTCTCTCCTTTCCTTCTCTATGAATGGTATGCTTTGTCTGTATAGCGCGCAAGAAACAATACTTTTCACTGTATCCAAATACATGTGACAATAATAAATCAAATCAAATCAGCAAGGTGATTGACTCTTAAATGCCCCTGTGAAATGGCCTAGCAAGCCACTCGGTTCAAGGACAAGTAAGGATTGGCCATCAAATGCTGGTCCAGCCTTTGACACCCACATCAGTTCAAAAACACGACAAGGGGAAAAAAAAGCTCCAGTAACACCAAAACTAGCCAGGAAAAAAAACCCAACTCAGCAACAGCCAAATTAAGGCAGGCACAGACAAAGGCAGCTGTGATGTTTGAGGTGAGGCTGTGATGCCTGACAATGATGGAGGAGATAACTGGGAACTTGGCAGTCAGACAGCAAAAGTTGAGAGATGAAGGTGTAACTGGGATTTTGTACTGTTACCTTTCAGTAAGTACCAAAACAGGTTTATTGTCAGAAGGATATAATTTAATTGGTTTCAGCAACTATATTCATATCTTGAGAATCTCAAGTTGTGTAAAAAAGCACACTCGCTTCTGTCCCTCTATTTAAATGTTTATCCCAAAGATTTTGCAGCAACAGTGGTTTGCGCTGCAGCCTCTCAGCACCAGAGACTCAGGTTCAATTCCAGCCTTGGCTGTGTGGAGTCTGCACATTCTTCCCATGACTGCTCCAGTTTCCTCTCACACTCCAAGGATGCACAGGTTAGGTGGATTGGCCCTGCTAAATTGTCCCTTACCATCCAAAGAT
Source organism: Carcharhinus amblyrhynchos (assembly GCF_965287045.1). NCBI lineage: Eukaryota > Metazoa > Chordata > Chondrichthyes > Carcharhiniformes > Carcharhinidae > Carcharhinus > Carcharhinus amblyrhynchos. Next base: position 300,143 of record NW_027649868.1, read on the forward strand.
GTGTAGGTTAGGTGGATTGGCCATGCTAAATTGCTCCTTAGTGTCAGGTGGATTAGCAGAATAAATACTTGGGGTTATGGGGATAGGTGAGATTGTTGCTGGTGGAGGCTTGATGGGCCGAATGGCCTCTTTCGCACCGTAGGGATTCTACGATTCGCTTCTAACAGCAGGTTTAAAAGTTGCAGCGCTTTCAAGTTTGGTTCCATTTCTAAAATTGTTCAAATTGCGTGTTATGTAAATGTTCCCTTCCAAGTCATTCAGCTTCTTGTAGTGTTGTTGGTAGTGCTGTCCTCATTTCAGGAAAGAAAATTGTCTACATCACACCTGCATCTAAAAATACTGCAGTGCAGCATCAGGCTGCAGTTTGTTTTCTTCACGTTGCTTTAACTATTTGATTACTAGAATAGGATCATTGCACCAAAACCATAGACACCAATGATGGGACAGGTCTACTATTTTCATCCTGTTGCATTCCCACCGCCAGATGCTTTCGATGGCCTGAACAAATCAAAGCCTTTACTTCTATCATCCAACCCAGAAGACAAGTTCAGATCTACAGATGTTTTACAAATGGATTTGGGTGGCACAGTGGTTAGCACTGCTGCCTCACAGCTCCAGGGACCCAGGTTCCATTCGTGGCTTGGGTCACTGTCTGTATGGAGTCTGCACATTCTCCCCATGTCTGCAAGGGTTTCCTCCAGATGTTCCAGTTTCCTCCCACAGTCCGAAAGATGTGGGTTAGGGTGCATTGGCCGTGCTAAATTCTCCCTCAGGAGTGTGGCGACTGGGGGATTTACGCAGTGACTTCGTTACAAATGTTGTGAGCCTACTCGAGACACTAATAAATAAACTTCAACGTCATTACTGATCTTGGAACCTAAGTATGCCTTTTGCTGGAACATATGTAAAATACTGTGGGTGATAAGAATCTGAATTATAAACAGAAGATGCTGGCTGGCAGCTCAATCAGCACCTGGAAAGAAAAACAGATAAGGTTTCATGTCCTATGATTTTTTAAATCTTATCAATTCAGATTTAAGATTGTAATCCAATGGGAGCTAAATATTTGAAGCCCTTCAAATCAAATTTTAGCCCATGTTATTGTACTGAAACAATCCTGTTGACATTCAGGAAAGATAACCCATTTGATTATCTACATGGTAAATGCTTCCTCCTCATCCTTCTCGAACCGACTGTAGCCTTTGACATAAGCGGCCAAACCACTCTCTTCCAACGCTTCTCCTCAGTAATCCAGCTGTGTGGAACCTTGCCTGGTTTCATTTCTATCTTCCTCGTTGTTGCTACAGAACCCACTGCAATGCCTTCTTTTCCTGCTCCCACTGTTACCTCAGGAGATCCCTGAAGATGTACACTCATCACCTTGATAAAGTCAGCCAAAGCACCAAAGCCCAGTACATCAAGCAAACCGTCCATTGACTGTGTCTGCACTGCCCGCTGCCTCAGGAAAAGCAGCCAGCATAATCAAGGACCCCATGCACATCAGACATTCTCCCTTCCACCTTCTTCCAAAGGGAAAAAGAGACAAAAGGTCACGTACCAACCGCTTCAAGAACAGCTTCTTCCCTGCTGCCATCAGGCTTTTGAATGGACCCACCACATACTAAGTTGATCTTTCTCTGCACCCTAGCTATGACTAGGGCGCAGAGAAAGATCCTCTCCTTTATCCTATTTACTCTATGAACGGTATGCTTTGTCTCTATAATGCATAAGAAATAATACTTTTCACTGTATCCCAATACATGTGACAATAATAAATCAAATCCTTCTCCCCTATGTACTCTTTGAACGGTATGCTTTATCTGGACAGCATGCAAGAAACAATACTTTTCACTGTATCCCAATACATGTGACAATAATAAATCAAATGAAAATCTGCCAAAAGCACATTAAGTTCCATATGCATGCTGACACTCTATTCTACCCTCCTTCAACAGCAGCTTTTTTGTCAGGCCGCTCATGTCTTCCATGTCCTGGGCAAGCTGAAATTTCCTCCAATTACACATTGAGAAGGCTGATGTGATTGTCACTCTGCTATCCCACCCACCAATTCACCTGTCCACTGCTTCAGGCTGAAGCAGACTGTTTATAACCCTGGATGCTAACTGTCCCTGAGCTCAATACCTCACCCAACATTGCCTCCATCAGATGTCCCAACAACTATCACTTTATGCGCCTCAACTCATCCGCTGCAGAAAACCTCATCCATGCTTCGTTACCTCCAGACTCAAATGTTCCAACATTGTCCCGGTCAGTTTCCGCTTTGCGCCCTCTATAAACCGGACATCATTCAAAACCAGGTCGAACATATCATCCACGATCATCCTCAATACTAGTGCCCCACAAGGCTGTGGCCTCAGCCGCCCATTATACTCCTCATACACTTCTGTGTGGTCAAATTCCCCTCCAACTCCATTTTCAAGTTTGCTGATGACACCACTATAGTGGGTCAGATCTCAAACAATGACAAGACAGAGTACAGAATGAGATAGAGAATCTGGTGAACTGGTGCAGTGACAATAATCTCTCCCTCGATGTCAACTAAACGAAGGAGATTGTCATTTGCTTCAGAAAGCGTAGGGGGACCATACCCCGTCTACATCAACAGGCACAAAGTAGAAAGGGCGAGAGCTTCAAGTTTCTAGAGATCCAGATCACCAACAATCTGTCCTGGTCCATCCATGCCGCACTATCGTTAAGAAAGCCCACACCAACACCTCTACTTTCTCAGAAGACTGAGGAAATTTGCCATGTCTGCTATGTTTCTCACCAACTTTTACAGATGCACTATAGTAAACATTCTTTCTGGTTCTATCACAGCTTGGTATGGCTCCTGCTCTGCCCAAGACCGCAAGGAGCTACAAAAGGTTGTGAATGTATCCCAATCCATCACACAAGCCAGCCTCCTATCCATTGACTCTGTCTACTCTTGCTGCTGCCTCGGTGTGCTTCGTCTGCGTAGCATGCAAGAAACAATACTTTTCACTATATACCAACTCGTGACAATAAACCAAATCAAATCAAAAATCCTAACTCATCATAGAGTCATACAGGTTTACAGCATGGAAACAGGCCCTTCGGCCCAACTTGTCCATGCTGCCTTTTTTTAAGAAAACCCTAAGCTATTCCCCAATTACCCGCATTTGGTCCCTATCCCTATACTCATCTTACCCATGTAACTACTTAACTGCTTTTTGAAAGACAAAATTGTACCCGCCTCTACCACTACTTCTGGCAGCTTGTTACAGACACTCACCACCCTGTGTGAAAAAATTGCCCCTCTGGAACTTTTGTATATCTCCCCTCTCAACTTAAACCTATGCTCTCTAGATTTAGACTCCCCCACCATTGGAAAAAGATATTGACTATCTAACTGATCTGTGCCCCTCATTAGTTCATAAATCTCTATAATATCACCCCTCAGCCTCCTACGCTTCAGAGAAAGAAGTCCCAGTCTATCCAGCCTCTCCTTATAACTCGAAACATCAAGTCCTGGTAGCATCCTAGTAAATCTTTTCTGAACTCTTTCTATAATAGGGTGACCAGAATTGCACACAATATTCCAAGTGTGGCTGGTTCAATATCTTGTACAACTTTAACAAGATATTCCAACTCCTGTATTCACTGTTCTGACCGATGAAACCAAGCATACCAAATGCCTTCTTCACCACCTTGTCCACTTGTGACCTCACTTTCAAGGAGCTATGAACATGTGTCCCTAGACCTCTTTGTTCTGTAACTCTCCCCAAAGCCCTACCATTAACTAAATAAGTCCTGCTCCGGTTCAATCTACCAAAATGCATCACCTCGCATTTGTCTAAATTAAAACACCATCTGCCAATCGTCAGCCCACTGGCCCAATTGATCAAGATCCCGTTGCAATTGGAGATAACTTTCTTCACTGTCCAAAGTGAAACCTGGTTTCAATGCAGGTTTTCACTGTTGAAGTCCCATCCTACCGCTGCCCATTTGCTCACTGGCTTACACTGACTCAACCATCATAGCTTCAATTTTAAAATTCCCATCCTAGTTTGCAAATCCTTCGTGGCCTAACCCTTCCCTACCTCATGACCTTCTCCAGCCCTACGACTATCCAAGAGCTTTGCGTTCCTCCAGCTCTGACATCCAAAGATGCGTGGGTTAGTTTAATTGGTCATGTCAAGAAAAATTCCCCTTCGTGTCAGGGGTTTAGAAAGGCAAATATATAGGATTCAAGGGATAGGGTTTGGGTGGGATTGTTGTTGGTGCAGGCTCAATGGGCTAAATGGCCTCGTTCTGCACGGTAGAGATTCTATGATCCTTGTGCACCTCACTTTCCACAATCAGCTGCCAGGGTCCCAAACTCCAGAATTTCCTCTTCAGCTTTATCATCTGTATCGTCAGCTTTAAAAAGCTGTCCTAAAATTAGGAGGCACGTGGTTGGATTCTGGCCTTGGGTGACTGAATGTGTGGCGTCTACACATTCTCCCTGTGTCTGCATGGGCTCCAGTTTCCTCCCACACTCCAAAGATGTGCACGATACATTGAATGGCCATGAGAAGTTGTCCCTTCGTGTCAGGAGTTCAGCAGGATAAATACGCGGGGTTACGGGCTAGGGTGGGATTGTTGTCAGCGCATGCTCGATGGGCCGAATAGCCTCCTCTGCACTGTAGGGATTCTATCTCATGAGGCTTCTTGTCAAACTTTGCTTCAGAATTCTCCTGCGAAGTGCCTCGAGATTTTTTTTTACTTCACTTAAGGAGCTCTATAAGCGCAGGACATACGGATGAATCATAGAATCCTACAGTGCAGAAAGGTTCAACCCACAGATTTGCACCGACCACAATCCCATCCAGGCCGTATCCCCATAGCTCCGTGCATTTACCATAGCTAGTCCCCCAACACTAAAGGGCAATTTAGCACGGCCAATCCACCTAACCTGCACATCTTTGGACACTAAGGGCCAACTTAGCATGGCCAATTCATCGAACCTACACATCTTCAGACTGTGGGAGGAAACCAGAGCATCCAGAGGAAACCCAAGCAGACATGGCGGGGGGGAGAACGTGCAGACTCCGCACAGACAGTGACCCAAGCCAGAAATTGAACCTGGGTCCCTGGCACTGTGAGGCAGCAGTGCTAAACCACTGTGCCGCCTGAAGGAAAGATCGTTGTAATAATTTGTAGCCTTATGTAAGGAACATAATGGAGAAATTACATTCTCTCTCATCAGCAAGCGACATTAATTGGAGGAGTCTGGGGTTCAGGAAGTCATCATCTTGTTCTCCATTTCAGTTTCAGACATTCAAGGAAAGGGTTTCTTTCTGCACACGGATTTTTCACCATCCTAGACAAACCTGGCAGATTTCTCATGCACAAATTCAAGGGGACTGGTCATACTAATTGGACTCAACAAACCTGCAGCTGCTAATGAGCACTCCATTAAGAAAATTAATTTAAACCTTTCAACATTTTAATATGGGATTATTCTACAAGGCAGAGTTTTAAATTATGAATGTTCAATTTGGAGGGTGCTCATTTGGACTGAGCATCAAAGGACTTGTGATCAATATCCCTTTTAAACGAATGAAAGGGACAAGAAGAATCAGAGTAACAGATTTTCTTCCCCTTGGCTCCATTCGGGATTTATTTCAATAATGAATGCTGATAGCAGTGGAGCAACCAGCAGGGAGTAGGACATGTGATAGGCACTGCAAAGGAGCGTTGTTGGACCTGTAAGACTAAGGGCAAATGAGGATAGACGAGCAACTTGTTCAAATACCATAGGCCATGCACCATACTACACAGCTTCCAAGCAGGCAAGTGGCTGGAACTATCTCACCTTTTCTATATATTTGAGATGAGCAGAGAATAGTTACGCCTTCATGTTCTTGAGGAACTTGTGGCTTATATGTTCAGATATATGTCTGAACATCCAAATGGCATTCAGGAATTGGACCTTCTGCACACAGATCACAGAATCCCTACAGTACAGGAGGAAGCCATTCACCCAGCAAGTTGCACCAACAATCCCACCCACGTATTTACCCTGCTAATCTCCCCGACATTAAGGGGTAATGTAGCATGGCCAATCCACCTAACCTGCACATCTTTGCTCACTACAGGGAAATTTAGCGTGACCAATTGACCTAATCTGCACATCTTTTGACACTAAGGGGCAATTTAGCATAGCCAATCCACATAGCCTACACATCTTTGGATACTAAGGGGCAATTTAGCATGGCCAATCCACCTAACCTGCAACCTTTGGACTGTGGGATGAAACCAGAGCACCCGGAGGAAACCCAGGCAGACAAGGCGAGAACGTGCAGACTCTGCACAGACAATCAGCGGAGACCAGAAAAGAACCAGGATCCATTGCACTGTTAGGCAGCAATGCTAACAAGTGATGAGCTGTGGGATAGCCAAACAAGTTCTTCATCATCTCTAGCCTGGTCACCAAATCTCTTACAGTGCAGGAGAAAGCCATTCTGCCCATCAAGACTGCACTGGCTCCCTGAATGAGCATTCTACCCAGTGCCACTCCTCTGCTTTATCCCTATAATGTTGCATATTCTCTCTCTGGATAGCAGTCCAATTTATTTTGAATGCCTCCATCAAACGTGTCTCCATCACCCTCCCGATAAGTTCATTCTAGATTTCAACCACGCTCGAGGGAAAAAGCGTTTCACCTTCAATTAGTACGTGACTGGCGTGGACCCAAACTCCGTCGACCCACGTTAGCCCCATATTGCCGAATAGCCTGAAAATCCATTGATCTGAGGTTTAATTTTAATTGAGGCAGCACCTACTGCTTTTTGGGAAAGTTCTCCACATTTGTGTCCCCCTTGTCTTGTGAAGAGTTGTTTTCTATAACATGCATTTGTATAGCACTCTTAACAAAACTGAAATGTTCCAATGAGTTTCTGCCACTTTATTATTTTGTCAGATGTGGGCATTGCCAGCTAAGCCAGCATTTATTTCTTATCCTTAGCCGCCCTTTTGAGGTAGTGGTGGTTGGGCCACCTTCTTGAATCGCTGCAATCTATGTAGTGTAGGTGCACACTCAGTGCCTCAGGAAGGGTGTTCCAGGATTCTGACCCAGCAAGGGTTAAAGAATGGCCGATACAGGTCGAAGTCAGGATGGTGTGTGGTTTATTATTCATTTGAGGGGCATGGATGGGCCAGCATTTATTGCCCTTGATCAGGGGGCAGTTGAGAGTCAACCACATTGCCGTGGCTCTGAAGTCACATGTAGGCCAGACCGGGTAAGAGTGGCAGATTTCCTTCCCTAAAGGACATGAGTAAACTAGATGGGTTTTTCCTATAATGGTTACGTGGTCATCAGTAGATTCTTAATTCCAGAACGTTGGTCTACTGTCTTGCCCTTCTAGACAGTGAGAGATTTTGCATTTGGAGGGTGTTGTCGAAGGAGTCTTGGTGAGTTGCTGCAGTGCTCTTGTAAATTGGACACACTGCTAACCATTGTTCTTCAGTGATTGAGGGATTGAATGCTTAAAGTGGTAGATGGTGCCAATCAAACAGGCTGCTTGGTTCTGGATGGTGTTGAGTTTCTTGAGTATTGTTGGAACTGCACTCGTACAAGCAATTGGAAAGTATTCCATTGCACTCCTGACTTGTGCCTTATAGATGGTGGATGGGCTTTGCAGGGAGGGAGGAGATGGGTCAGAGGTAATGGAATACCCTCCACTTGCCTGGATGTGTGCAGCTCCAACAACCCTCAACATCATCCAAGACAAAGCAGCACCGCTTGATTGACACTGCAATGAGGTACACCTCTTACATCACTGAAGTACAGTGGCAGCAGTGTACACCATCGACATGATGAGCCTCAGCAATTCACCAGCTGGTTGTAGGTTTCCCACCTCTGACCCGGTCTTGTAGCCACAGTACTTTTGTGACTAGTCCAGCTCAGTTTCTAACCAATGGTAACCCCCAGGATGTTGACAGTGGGGGAATTCAGCAATGGTAATGCCATTCAGTGTCGTGGGGAGATGGTTAGATTCTCTCGTTGGAGAAAGGCATGGCCTGGCATTTCTGTGAAGTGAATATTATTTGCCAATTATCTAGCCAAGTCTTGCTCCATCTGGATGCAGACAGCTGCGGTATCTGAGGAGCTGCAATCACCTACAAACATCCTCACTTCCGATCTCGGGATGGAGGAAAGATCATTGATGAAGCAGTTGAAGATTGTTGGGCAGTATTAAATATGACAACAAAACACGAGGAGAAATAGTGCAGGCTGTTAAAGAATTGATCAAAGAGGTAAGTTTTAAGGAGTGCAATAGAGGCGCAGAGTGATTAGGGACAAAATTCCAAAATTTCAGAATCAAAGAATCACATAGTTTGGGTGACACAGTGGTTAGCACTGCTGCCTCACAGTACCAGCGACCCAGGTGTGATACCTGGCTTGGGTCACCGTCTGTGCGGTGTTTGCACGTTCCTCCCATGTCTCCATAGGTTTCCTCTGGATGTTCCAGTTTCCTCCCACGCTCCAGTGGCGTGTGGGTTAGGTGGATTGGCCATGCTAAATTGCCCCTTAGAGTCAGGAACGAGTTAAAATAAATGCATGGGGTTATGGGGATAGGGCTTAGGTGGGAGTGTGGTAGGAGCAGATTCAATGGGCCGAATGGCATCTTTCCGCACAGTATGGATTCTATGATTCAAAGGGTCCCTACAATGCAGAAAAAGGCCATTTGGCCCATCGAGCCTGAACCAATAACAATCCCACCCAGGCCTTATCCCCGTAACCCCACATATTTACTCTGCTAATCCCCCTGACACTAAGGGGCAATTTATCATGACCACTCAACCAAACCTGCACACCTTTGGAGTGTGGGAGGAAACCGGAACACCTGTAGGAAATCCACGCAGACACGGGGAGAATGTGCAAAATCCACACAGAGTGCGTCACCTGAGGCCAGATTCAAACCCAGGTGCTGTGAGGCAGCAGCACTAACCATTTTTGCCGCCCTGGGCCTGCGTAGCTGAAAACAGTTTACTTATTTTTTTTGCCTCACTGATCTGCTACTGATTTTATTGTTTCGTCCCTCTACCCTGAACATGGAAGGCCAGTGAATTTCTCAAAGATCCCTGCCACTGTCCTTTGTGACCATGTGTTTGTTTATTTATTTATTAGTCACAAGTCAGTTTACGTTAACGCTGCAATGAAGTTACTGCGAAAATCCCCTGCTCGCCACACTCTGGCGCCTGTTCGGATAACACAGAGGGAGAATTCAACACGTTTTTCGGACCATGCGGAAACCGGAGCACCCAGAGGAAACCCACACAGTCACCGGGGGGGGGGGGGGGGGGGGGCGGCGGCGGTGTGTGTGTGTGTGTGTGTGTGTGTGTGTGTGTGTGTGATGGTGGTGGAGAGAATGCGCAGACTCCACGCAGACAGTGACCCCCAAGCCGGGAATCGAACCCAGATCCCTGGCGCTGTGAGGCAGCACTGCTAACCACCGTGCCACCCAGTGTACTTCAGAGCGGTCATTATTATTTCAAATACTGTGGTTACACAAACATGTTTTTCAGCAGAATAATCAGTGGGGAGTCACTTAATAAGTGCCCAATTAGCAACATCAGGACAATTTAGAGTGTCGCAATATCACTGTAACAGATGCCCGTATCATTACTCTCAGACATTTTACACCTATCCACCAATGAAAACAAATTTGACGAAACTGTCCCTCAATTCTCAAAGGCTTCAGGAAAGAGAAAATGAAGGCGCAGTTAGCAGAATAGCTAAAACACCCACTGTTGTTGTGTTGCAGTTGCAGTAGGGTAGTGCACCTACAGAAACGTGACGTCTAGTTACCAGGCCCAGAGAAAATTGCAGGTTTGACCTATGCCAAGCTAGCCAATCTGCCTAATCCAGTGAACCCCTTCGAGAGACTGTGAGTGTGAGGACATATGCAATCTACCAATATCGATGGGGACTGCACCAGGTTTTACTGTGATGAACCTTCTCACAGTTTTAATCCCCAGTAAGGCAAATGATTTGCCGCATTGCAACAGCAATTGAATGGGGACAAAGTATTGCAACAACTGGATGTTCCACTGATAAAACAAAAGTTTACCCTACACCCACTGGCAACTCCACACAGAAAAAATGATTGGAGGCAGTGTGACGAAGGTTCACTTGAATGGTCCCTGGGAGGAGGAGCTTATCTGATGATGAGGTTGAGTGAATCAGATCTATATTGATAGCATCTTGGAATCCCTACAGTGAAGAGAAGGGCCATCTGGCTCACTGAGTCTGCACCGACAACAATCCCACCCAAGTCCATCTATTTACCCTCCTAGTCCCCCTGACACTAAAGGGCAATTCACCACAGCCAATCCATCTAACCTGCACATCTTCAGACTGTGGGAGTACCCAGAGGAAACACTTACAGACACGGCAGAGAACATGCAAAACCACAGAGGTCGGAACTGAACTCAGGTCCCAGTGCTGTGAAACAGCAGTGCTAGCCACTGATTACCTAGCTACGTGCTTACAGTGCTAATTACATCCTCTGAGGTTGAGAAAACTGAGACGTGATCTCACAGAACTACAAAATTCTGAAGGTGCTTGATAGGCCGGAAACTGAGAGACTGTTCCCACTAGTCGGTAAATCTAAAACATGGGAGCACGGCCTCAGGATGAGGAGATTGATCATTTAGGGCTGAAATTAGGAGAAATTGCTTCAAAAGGTTTGAATGTTTGGAACTCTCTACCCCATTGGGTTGTGGATGTTCCATCGTTCAATATATTTAAGGTTGAGATTTTTGGTCTCTCGGGGATATGGAGAGCAAGCAGGGAAAGTGGAGTTGAAGCCCAAGGCCTTCCATGTTCGTACTGAGTGGCACAGCAGACTGGATGAGCCACGTGGTCTACTCCTGTCCCTTGAGGAGAGATTGGTTTGATTGGGCCTGTATTCATTAGATTAGATTTGATTTAGTTTTGTCACATGTATTGGCATACAGTGAAAAAGATTGTTTCTTGCATGCTATACAGGCCAAGCATACCGTTCATAAAAAAGAAACAGAGCGGAAGCAGGATGTAGTATTACAATCATAGCTAGAGTCAAGAGAGAGATCAACTTAATGCGAGGTAGGCCCATTCAAAAGTCTGATGGCAGCAGCGAAGCAACTGTTAGTACGTAACCTCAGACTTTTGTATCCTTTTTCTGACGGAAGAAGGCGGAAGAGAGGATGTCGGGGGAGAGTGGGGTCCTTAATTATGCTGGCTGATTTTCCGGGGAGCGGCAAGTGTAGACAGAGTCAATGGATCGGAGGCTGGTTTAAGTGATGGCCTGGGTTTCATTTGCAACCTTTGAAGTTCCTTGCGGTCATGGGCAGAGCAGGAGCCATACCAAGCTGTGATACAACCAGAAAGAATGCTTTCTGTGGTGCATCTGTAAAAGTTGGTGAGAATCGTAGCCAAATTTCCTTGGTCATCTGAAAGTAGAGGTGCTGGTGGGCTTTCTTAACCATAGTGTCAGCATGGGAGGACCAGGACAGGTTGTTAGCGATCTGGACACCTATAAACTTGAAGCTTTCGACCACTTCTATTTTGTCCCCGTTGTCGATGACTATTGTTTTGTTGACTTTGAGGGAGAGATTAGTTTTGACAGATGAGAGGAGACCTGATCGAAAAGTATAAAATTCTAACAGGGCTGGACAGACTGGATGCAGGGAGACGGGTTTCCCTGGCTGGGGAATCTGGTACCAAGGGACCATTTAGGATGGAGATGAGGAGAAATATCTTCACTGGAAGGGTACTGAACCTGTGGGATTCTCAACCACAGAAGGCTGTGGAGGCCAAATCGCTCAATGTATTCAAGAAAGATTTTTTTTTAGATTTTGATGACATCAGTGGATTTGGGGAGGAACACAGTAAGAAGTTTCACAACAGCAGGTTAAAGTCCAACAGTTTTATTTGGCAGCAAACGCCACTAGCTTTCAGGGCTTTGCCCCTTTGTGAGGTGAGTGGGGAGTTCTAATCACAAACAGGGCATATAAAGACACACATTCAGTTTACAAAATACTGATTAGAATGCGTGTCTTTACAGCTAATCAAGTCTTAAAGGTGCAGAGAATGTGAGTAGAGAAAGCATTAAGTGTAAGGTAAAGAGATGTGTATTGTCTCCAGACAGGACAGTTAGTGAGATGTTGCAAGCCCAGGCAAGTCATGGGGGTTACAAATAGCGTGACATGAACCCAAGATCCCGGTTGAGGCCGTCCTCATGTGTGTGGAACTTGGCTATCAGTTTCTGCTCAGTGACTCTGCGCTGTGGTGAAGGCCGCCTTGGAGAACGTTTACCCGAAGATTAGAGGCCGAATGCCCGTGACCGTTGAAGTGTTCGCCAATAGGAAGAGAACAGTCTTGCCTGATGATTGTCGAGTGGTGTTCATTCATCCGTTGTCGTAGCATCTGCATGATCTCCCCAATATACCATGCCTTGGGACATTTGGGTAGGAAGCCAGAATGTGGCATTGAGATACAGGATCAGCCATGATCATACCGAAGTGGCAAAGCAGACTCAAAAAACTGAATGGCCTACCCCTCCTGCTCCTAGTTCTGATGCTTTCTATCTCCATCTTAAATGGGAGACCCCTTCATCTTGTAACTGGCGAAGCTCTAAAATACCCCTCAAGAGGGAAACTCCTCCCAGAATTTGCACTGTCAAGCCCCCTCCGAATACTATATGCTTCAACATGATCACTTCTCATTCTTCTGAACTCCAATGGGCATAGGCACAAGCTGCTCAGCCTTTTCTCAAAAGACTGTGGTGCTGAGTCTAAAATAAAATTGGACAATTAAAGAATCGGGCACTCTAAATTAAACTATAGTCAGTTTCCACAAACTGCCTGCAGAAAATCGGACCTGGGGCAAGTTCTAATGTACAGAACTGAGACAGATTGTCGAGGATGTCTGGGTCAGCCCCGATAGTCCAGGTGATCATCGCTCCTATTTGACATGTGCCGGCCTATTGTTCGCACCCTAGATGGGGCCAGACTCCAAGGCAACCAGGGCGGGCTCAAGGTGTCCTGTCAACAAGTGGTCAACCGGATCATTGGATGCTGAGACCCCATTAGCAGAAGGCCAAGGGAAAGTGGCCCCAGGGGATAAAAATAGGCATTCCAGATACCGGAAGACTTGAGACGGGAGATGACCGAGACCAGAGAAAGAAAGAAGCAAGGAAGAAATGGCCAGCAAGAATCACCTTCGTGAAGACAAACCAGAAGGACTCACAGGCCGGATCTACAGCCTACCAAGCCATCTTTACAGGTAGTATAGCCAAATCCTGGGTGTTTCCTAGTCTACACAGTGAGTCATTTATGGTTAACTATATTTAATAAAGTTTGTTGTGTAAGACCTGTGTCCATACTTTGTTCTTCTCATAAATATAGGCACCTGGGTAAAACTTTGATTAAGAAGTTGATTGAAGTGTCTGAATTGGACAGATGCAACAAGACAAACGCCTCATCCCAACAATCAGCCTCATGAATCTCCTCTGAACTGCTTCCAATGCAGGTATACTCCCCATTCAGGGATACCAAAACAATGCACAGTACTCCTGGCGCGATCACACCAATCCCCCGTACAGCTGTAGCAACATTTCCCGACTTTGGTAATGCATCCCTTTGCAATAAAGGCCAACATCCCACTTGCAAGCTAACACTCAATCTCATCACACTGTGCAATCGCAAAACCTGTCTACTTTTATGGAGACCTAATGGCTCCCCTCTAATCGCAATGCTAGGTCAACCTCCAGTTATGCTGATCAAACAACTATTCAATTTTAATTGATTGACAGATAACTGCCACTACCAAGCAATTTCTTTATAACTTGGCTCCTTAACTAGCTTGCATGTTCAAAATCAGAATCTGATTGCTAATCTAAGTTATAGTTCAAGAACAACTTATCAAAGATTCCCTCTTGCACCCAATTCCCAAGTTAGCACTTGTACCTCTTTGCATTCAGGCCTCATCACACACTGTGCTTCCCACACGCTACACCCTCATGTAGTTGAGTTCAAATATATATACCACGCTCTTTAATGATTTTTTTTAAAACAAAATACCTGTGTTTCAATGTATTCAAATGATCACAACAGCACAGGAACAGGCTCTTTGGACCATTAAACTTGCGCCGATACAGTTTCCACGTCTCTATTCCCTCCCGATTCATCTACCCATCCAGACATCTCCCAAGTGTTACCAAGATGCCTGCTTCCACTGCGTCCTCTGACAGCGCATCCCAGGCACCCACCACTCTCTGCGTGACAAACATTCTCTGCACATCTCTCTTAAACTTACCCCCACTCACCTTAAACCTGTGCCCTCTTGTAGTCGAACATTCCATCCTGGGAAAAGCCTCTGACTATCCAGTCTGTCAATGCCTCATAATTTTGTAGACTTCTATCAGGTCCCCCCCTCAGCGCCCATCTTTCCGATGAAAACAATCTGTGTCTCCCCAATCTGTCCTTGGCCCTAAAAGACTCAAGACCAGGCAACATCCTGGTGAACATTTTTTGCACTCTCTCCAAAGGATCCACATCCTTCTGTTCGTGTGGCAATCAAAATTGCGTGCAATATTCCAAATACCAGCCTAACTGAAGAGTTTTATGCAGCTGTAACATAACTTGCCAACTTTTATACTCGATGCCCCGGCTGATTAAGGCAAACATGCTGTATGCCTTCTTGACCCCTTACCCACCTGTGTTGCCACTTTCATGGATCCGTGGATTTGTACGTCCAGATCCCGCTGTACGTCAATGCTCCTAAGGGTTCTGCCATTTACTGTATAATTCACACTTGAATCAAGTTCAACAGCATGAATTCTCTCCTCCACCTTCACCCCATTTCCATTTATTTTTTTTTTCATCATTTTTATTACTTTAAATTCTTATTTTTAGTTTTCCACTTCTAAAATCTCATTTCCTGTCTTGATTTTAAACCCCACCCCCCCTCCCCATCCCCACCAGGGTCCACTGCCACATTCCTCAGGTTATCCTCTGACAATCTGCACCTTGGTTCTGCCATTCGCACATTCCAATCTCCTAATGGACACTGTTAGCACCATTCTCAGCCTTTATATTAACCACATACATTCGCTGTCTCTTTTTATTGACACCAATCCTCTCAATTATAGCCACCCAACTACACACCCCCTTCCCCACCCTCACTAGTATAAATCTTGGCCAATTTTCCTTCTCTTCAGCTCTGATGAAGGGTCATCCAGACTCGAAACGTTGGCTCCATTCTCTCTCGATGTGGGTATGCCGGCGTTGGACTGGCGTAAACACAGTAAAAAGTCTGACAACACCAGGTTTTAGTCCAACCTATTTATTTGATAATATTCTCACTAGCTTTCGAGGGGACAGCCTCTTCGTCAGGTGAATGGAGAGTTCTGGCCTCAGACAGAGCATATAAAGCACAGACAGTTTAGAGATTACTGATTAAAATGCGAATCCTTACACCTAACCTGCTGTTCAAGACCTGAAGTGGCTGACAATGTGAGTGGTAGGAGCACTGATCACAGTTTAAAGAGATGTGTATTGTCTTCAGTGGTCACGGGCATTCAGCCTCTGACCTTCGGGTAAGCATTCTCCAAGGCGGCCTTCACGACACACGACAGCGCAGAGTCGCTGAGCAGAGACTGATAGCCAAGTTCCGCACACATGAGGACGGTCTCAACAGGGATCTTGGGTTCATGTCGCACTATCTGTAACCCCCGTGACTTGCCTGGGTTTGCAAAACCTCACTTACTGTACTGTCTGGAGACAATACACATCTCTTTAAACTGTGATCAGTGCTCCTACCACTCACATTGTCAGCCACTTCAGGTCTTGAACAGCAGGTTAGGTGTAAGGATTCGCATTTTAATCAGTAATCTCTAAACTGTCTGTGCTTTATATGCTCTGTCTGAGGCCAGAACTCTCCATTCACCTGACGAAGAGGCTGTCCCCTCGAAAGCTTGTGAGAATATTATCAAATAAATAGGTTGGACTAAAACCTGGTGTTGTCAGACTTTTTACTCCATTCTCTCTCCACAGATGCTGTCAGACCTGCTGAGATTTTCCAGCATTCTCTCTTTTTGTTTCAGATTCCAGCATCCACAGTATTTACCTCTATCTCAAAATCCAATTACTTAAGTTAGTAAGAATAGAGCAAATTCTATTTGCTATTACCAGCCATGGCTCAGTGAGTTGCTCTGATTCAGCTCCTTGGTTCAAATCCCACTCCAGCTCCACCTCAGCACAAGAATCTAGGTCGGCAAGTTAGCGCAGTACTGAGGGAGCTGAAATGCAGCCCTGTGGTTGTTGAGTTGAATCTCACACATGAATATAAGAGATCTTATAGTATCATGGGATGCTCTGGTCAATATCTATCAATAAAGGGGAGGCAGTGGCGCATTGGTCAATGGACTAATAATCCAGAGACCCAGGGCAGCATCTGGGGGCCTGGGTTCAAATCCCACCACAGCAGACGGTAAAACATTACCTTTTCCATCCACGATTCTCATTCAAAGTACCTGGAGTGTCAGTAATCTGTACACACTCAGTAAAACCTCTGGAATGGAGCTGGAGCCACCAACCTTTTGATTTAGGTCAGAGCTCCTAACAGCTGAGCCAAAGGCTGTAATGAAGGAAAGGAAGGCTTGCATTCATATAGCACCTCTTGTGACCTCCGGATAGCCCAAAATGATTTACAGCCAGTGAACTGTACTTGCTGTAGTAATGTAGGTCATTTAGCAACCAGTTTTTGCACAGCAAACTCTCATAAAAAGCTTTTTTAAAATCTATTTGTTCATGGGGGATGTTGGCATCGCTGGCTGAGCCAGCATTTACAGTCTATCCCTGACAGCACCACATTGCTGTGGCTCTGGAGTCACATGTAGGCCAGACCAGATAAGGACGGCAGATTTCCTTCCCTAAAGAGACATTAGTGAACCAGATGGGTTTTTCCAACAATCGACAATGGTTTCATGTTCATCAGTAGATTCTTAATTCCAGATTTTTTTACTGAAATCAAATTCCACCATCTGCCGTGGTGGGATTCGAACTCGGGTCCCCCAGAACATTAGCTGAGTTTCTGGATTAATAGTCAAGTGATAATACCACTAGGCCATCAGCTCCCCATCAGCCCTGCTGTAACATTTTTAAGAATGGCTTCTAATATTTTTCCTCTGACAAATGTTAGGTTAACTGGCCGATTGTTTCCTGCTTTCTGCTTCCACCCCTTTTGAATAAAGGCGCTCCGTTTGCTAACTTTCCAGTCTAATGGAATTTTCCTTGGATCGCGGGAACTTCAAAAAAATTAAAACCAATGCCAAGTTTACGGTAAGTTGAGGTTTTCTATCCCCTCCCTCATCCCCAGGTTCCCCCGAGATGCAGATTGTGTTGCTGCTGAGCTTGGTAAGCCTCCAGCTTCCCCCAACACCTTCCCTGTAGCGCTGATTATTCATAGCAAGGGTGACATACAACACTGAACATGTCAGCCGAGCTCAACTCCAAAACAAAAGCAGAAAATGCCGGAAAAGCTCAGCAGGAGAGCCGAAAAGCCAAGTGGTATCATCACGAGACTATTAATCCAGAAACCCAGCTAATGTTCTGGGGACCCGGGTTTGAATTCTGGTGGTGGAATTTGATTCCAATAAAAAATAGCTGGAATTAAGAATCTACTTGTGACCATGAAGCTATTGTCGATTGCTGGAAAAACCCATTTGGTTCGCTAATGTCCTTTAAAGAAGGAAATTTAATGTCCTTATCCAGTCTGGCCAACATGTGATTCGAAAGCCACAACAATGCGGTTGACTCTCAACTGCCTTCTGAACAAGGGCAACTAGGGATGGGCAATAAACGCTGGCCAGCCACCGACGCTCATGTTCCAAGAATGAGTAAGATCTGGCAGCATCTGTGGGGAGGGAAACAAGAGTTCACCTTTCAAGTTCGTATGACTTGTCTTTGTCTGACAGCAATAGGCCATATTTGCTAAGATTTGTACGCAAAATGTCACCAGAACAAATCGCAGCATCGAAGAAACATGCCCAATATTCTGCAGTCATTTAAAATATGCATTTTAAGCATAAGGTTTCTAAGATCCTGCATGGTGAGGTTTGTTCAATCTAAACTATGTTCCTGGAAGGCTGCAAGAAAAGTGACTCACTTTCCAAGCAATAACGCCAACCAGTTCTGTAGGAAATGGCATGAATCACCCGTCCAGGGCAGGAAAGAAGTTTTGTCAGAGATTTCAGTAAAATCTCCAGGTTTTAGGGACAAGACTGCCTTCTCGGAGTACCTTCCAGCCAATTGAATACCCAAGCCCCGCACATTTAAAGTCTGCATCATCCAAAGATTACATTACTACCCAAGAAGATTTTCCTCTCACTGTTTACTTCGGGAAGTTAGATTTTGGATGGTTTTAATCCTGTGTCCAGTAGATACATGCATCAATTAGGCAAACTAACCAATCTTATTCCATCCAATGACTACTGAGAGAATTGAAAACTCAAAGCATGGGGGTGCCTTTTGCAGAAAAGCAGCACAGAGACAGAGAGGTAGAAAATAGGAAATAGGCCCTTTGGCCAACTCGTCCACACCAACCAAATTTCCTAAACTGAACTAGTCCCATTTACCTGCGTTTGGCCCATATCCCTCTAAACCTTTCCCAATTACATCCCTGTCCAAATGTCTTTTAAATGTTGTAATTGTACCCGTCTTTACCACTTCCTCTGGCAGCTCATTCCAAACACCCACCACCCTCTGTGTGAAAAAGTTACTCCTCGGGTCCCTCTTCTCTCTCACCTGAAACCCATGCCCTCTAGTTTTGGACTCCCCTACCTTGGGGAAAAGACCTCAGCTATTCACCTTATCTATGCCCTTCATGATTTTACAAACCTCTATAACGTCAGTTCTCATCCTCCTACATTCCAGGGAAAAATGTCCCAGCCTATCCTAGGGGGTGGCACATTGGTGAGCACACATTGCCTCACAGTGCTAGGGGCCTGAGTTCGAGTCTGGCCTTGGGTGACTGTATGTGTGGAGTTTGCACATTCTCCCCTTGTGTGCGTGGGTTTCCTTTGGGTGCTCCAGTTTCCTCCCACAGTCCAAAAGGCATATTGGTGGTGGATTGGCTATGCTAAATTGCTCCTTAGTGTCCAAAGACCATAGGATGGAATCAAAGAATCCCTTCAGTTCATTTGGCCCATCGAGTCACAGGTAGATAGAGCAGCGAAGGCAGCTTTTGGCATGCTGAAGTTTATCAGTCAGGTCACTGAGTATAGAAGTTCGGAAATTATGTATAGGGCATTGGTGAGGTCGCAACTGAAGTGATGTGTTCAGTTTTGGTTGCCTAGGAAAGATGTTATTAAACTGAGCAGACTTATATGGATACTGCCAGAACTCAAGGGACTGAGTTACAGGGAGAGATTGGACAGGATAAGACTTTTTTCTTTGGAGCGTAGGAGACTGAGGAGTGATCTTATAGAGATGTATCAGATAATGAGAGGAATGGATAGGGTGAATGTACTCAGTCTTTTGGGGAATCGGTAACTCAAGCGCATAGGTTTAAGTTAAGAGGGGAAAGAATTAATGGGTACCTGAGGGACAACTTTTTTACAGAGGGTGGTAGGTATGTGGAATGAGCTGTTGGAGGAAGTGATTGAGGCAGGGACATTGACAATATTTAAAAGGCATTTGGATAGATGCATGGATGGGAAAAAATAGAGGGATATGGGTCAAATGCAGGCAAATACAGCAAGCTTAGATAGGCCTTTTGGCCGGCATGGACCAGTTTGGGCTGAAGGGCCTGTCTCCATGCCATAGATTTTCTGATTCCGCCCAACTTCTCCTTATGATTCAAACTTTCCAGTGACACCCTTGTAATTTTTTTTGGCACCCTTTCCAGTTTAATACCATCCTTCCTATGGCAGGGTGATCAGAATTGATTGCAGTGCTCCAAATGTGGCCTTACAGCAGGAACTCCGTCTCTGACCTGCGCTGGCCAACACAATGCATGCAATGAGTGCAAAGCAAAAGTTCCTCATTCCCCACACAAGAAAAATTTGCTTCCTATTAAGCATGGCAATCATGTGAATAGCTGAGGTCTAAACCAGGAAAATTCCAAACATCACATTTTAGGAATGGTATCAGGGCCTGAGGAAATCTTAAAGGCAGGATTTAAAATGGTACCAGGGATGAAGGAATTCAGTCACGTAAAGAGACCAGAGTACCAGGGATAGTTTACCTTAGAACAGAGAAGGTTAAGTGGAAATGCAATGGAGATGTTCAAAGTTGTGAGGAGTTTTGACAGACTAAATATGAAGATAAATGGTCTCCACTGGCAGTCAGGCTGGTAATTTTATTGATCCCTATTATGGAAGGATTGTCTTGTGAGCAAAGGTTAAACAGATGGGGCTCTATTCATTGGAATTTAGAAGAATGAGAAATGATCTCATGTTGGATTGTTAAGGGGTTTGATAGGTAAATGCCGAGAGGATGTCTCCCCTCACAAGGGAGTTTAGGACCAGAGGCCACAGTCTCAGAATAAAGGGGCACCAACTTAAGACTGACATGAGGAGGAATTTCTCCTCTGAGGACTGAGAGTCTTTGGAACTCCGTGCTGCAGAGAGCTGTGGGGGCAGAGTCCTAGTAATAATAAATCAAATCAAATCCTTCGCCCCTATGTACTCTATGAACTGTATGCTTTGTCTGTATAGCGCACAAGAAACAATACTTTTCACTTTCTCCCAATACATGTGACAATAATAAATCAAATCCTTCTTCCCTATGTACTCTACAAACAGTATGCTTTGTCTGTATAGCACGCAAGAAACAGTACTTCACACTATACACCCAATACATGTGACAACAATAAATCAAACCAGCCATGATCCTATTGAATGATGGGGCAGGCTCGACAGGCCGAATGGCCTACTCCTGTCCCTATTTCTTATAATCTTAACCAGAGATTTATCCTAATTGGCAAACAAAAACAAGGGAGATGGGGTGGGAGGGAGGGGTTTTTTTTTTGTAAACTCTAGAGAGTCATGATAATTGAGCTGCCTTCAAAAGCAAATGTAGCAGTCAGTTTCAGGTTATTGGTTATATATTTGAGATGGGCAATTTTTTTTTAAACAGCCAACAGCAGTTTAGCCGCTCTTTCAGTGAGTCACTAAATGGCCTCCTCACCAGCTACCTACGCCCTGCTGCACTCTGCTGGGTGTTAAACTCAGTCAACCAGCCTTTCACCCTACAATAGAAACAGGAAATGCTGGAAAAACTCAGCGGGTCAGACAACATCTGCGAAAAGCAATGCAGTCAACACCTTTGTCAGAACTAGGGATAGGTAGAGATGTAATAGGATTTGAGTGGGCAGAAGGGTTGAAGGGGGAAAGGAAGAACAAAAGGGAAGGCAATGAGAGGGGAGAACAGGATGGATTCGATGGCAAAAGGTTTCATAGAATCCCTACAGTGCAGAATGAGGTAATTCAACCCATCGAGTCTGCACCAACCACAATAACACCCAGGCCCTATCCCCATAACACCAAATATTTACCCTGCTAATCTCTCTGACACTAAGGGTCAATTTATATTTATTTATTTGTGTCAGAAGTCAGCTTACATTAACACTGCAATGAAGTTACTGTGAAAATCCCCTACTCGCCACACTCCGGTGCCTATTCGGGTAACACTGAGGGAGGACTTAGCACAGTCAATGCACCTAACCAACACGTCTTTCGGACTGTGGGAGGAAATCAGAGCACCCGGAGGAAACCCATGCAGACACAGGGAGAATGTGCAAACTCCACATAGACAGTATTCGAACCCAGGTCCCTGGCACTGTGAGGCAGCAGTGCTAACGACTGGGCCAAACCGCCCATAATATGGCCAATCCATCTAACCTGCATATCTTTGGACAAAAATGAAAAGGAGGAGATCTGGGAATAGAAAAGAAACAAGAGATGTGTCCAAGTGAGGTGTGAGTGACTGCATGGCAACTGTCCGAACATGTGAAGAAAAAAACAAAATGGTTAAAAAAAATGGAAAGGGGTGAAGGCAGAGGTTACGATCTTAATTGTTAACTCAATGTCCGGTCGACAGGTGAGGTGCTTGTGTTGACAGTCAGTGAAAGGCTGTAGCAGGCTGTGATCAGAAAGGTTGAAGTGGGAGAAAGGTGGAGAATTGGAATGACAAGGAGCAGGAAGCTCAGCGTCACGCTATCAGGCTGCACGGAGGTGTGCCGCAAAGTCATCAAGCCAATCTCCCTTTCACCTAGGCTGACCTCAGCACAGAGCAGCGTCAATGCACAGGCACGCCCTACCAACACAGACAGTGGCTTCAGATAATACGTGTGAACAGACACATGACAACTTCAAGAAAGGCTGCCAGGATAATCTGTATTTCTATCGCGCCTTTAGAGACAAGGCATTTCACAAAGGTGTCAGAAAACAAAATTTGACATGAACCACTTCAGATTGTTAGATCAGATCACTGAAGTTTGGTGAGCAAGGGAAGCCTCAAGTGTCCTGAAAGTAGGATAGACAAGCATATGAGTTCGCAGAGGGAGTTCCAAAGCATCCTCAACATTGAAGGTATTGCCACCAGTGCTGGATACAAATACAGTCGGGAATGCTGAAGAACCTAGAATTGAGGAGTGGAGGTTTCAAGGTTACGAGCTGGAGGTTTCAAGTTATGAGCTGGAGAAGTTTACCGGATTGGGGGGGGCGGTTGTAGGAGCTAGATGACACTACAAAGGGGCAGCACGGTGGCAGAGTTATTAACACTGCTGTCTCACAACACCAGGGACTCGGGTTTGATTCCTGGCTTGGGTTTTGCACGTTCTCCCTGTATTTGTGTGGGTTTTCCTCCGGGTGCTCCGTTTCCTCCCACATTCCGAAAGACGGGCTGGTTAGGGTGCATTTGCTGTGCTAAATTCTTCCTCAGTGTTATCCAAACAGGCGTGTGACAACTAGGGGATTTTCACAGTAACTTCATTGTGGTGTTAACTACTTGTGACTAATAAATAAATTTTAAACGTCAAAGATGGAGAAGTGTGTGAGCTTGGTGGATGTTACAGAGATAGAGAGGGTTGTGTGGCTGGAGGTCACAGAGATAAGGAGGGTTGTGTTGCTGGAAGAGATTACAGCAATGGTGGGTTCCCTAGGCTGGTGAGTGGACCGCATGAGTGGCTCCCCCTTATCTCAGCGGGCATCAAGATTGAAATCGGGCTCGTCCACTAACCATAACACCATGAGTAACATTTAATACAAGCCAAATTTTTCAGAAATAGTTATAGATAATGCTGAATTGTTTATATATTAATAGAATCGGTGTCAACTTCAAATGTTTAAAAAAAGATAATTTGGACACAGCTCGACTCTCACAGCCAATATTGTGAGCAATCAGCATGCACCTCACCTCACTTGTCCTTGCTTTACCTGCAAATTACTTCAGTCAGACCGGCAGGAAAAAAATACTTCATGGATGAGAATCAGCAGAATGTGGAAATCTTGCGCATGGGAAAGGGACAACAAAATGTCGTGTGGGGCCGCACTCAGAACCCCGATGGGTCGCATGTGGTCCTCCAATGGATTCCACACACAGGGATGGTTCTGGGGCTGGAGGTGATTACAGAAATAGGACAGGTCGCAGGAGCTTTGAAATAGCTTAGATTGTTGAGACTGGAAGAGGTTACAAAGGAAGGGTATAGGAGCTGGAGGAGGTTACAGAGATAGGGAGGGTAACAGGGCTGGAGAAGGTTACAGAGATAGGCAGAGTTGTAGGGGCTGGAAGAGGTTGCAGATGTAGGGAGGGTTGTAGAAACTGGAGAAGGTTGCAGGTATAGGGAGGGCTGTAGGAGTTGGACTAGGTTACACAGATAGGGAGGGTTGTAGGGGCTGGAGGAAGTTACAGAAATAGGGAGAGATGTGGGGATGGAGGAGGTTCGGGAGGGGGCTGAGGCCATGAGGAATGAGAGAACAAGGATGAGAATTTTAAAGTCAAGATGTTGCTTAACCAGGCACCATTTAACCTGAGCCAGAAGACTCAGCAAGCATCTGGGTTATGGGGGAACAAAACTTAATTCCAAGTAAGAACAAGAGTAGCATTGGATGATGTCAAGTTAGAGGATATAATGTGGGAGGGCAGCAAGGAGTGCAACGGAAAAGTTTCGAGGTTACTAAGGCATGGATGAAGGCTTCAGCAGTTGACAGGCTGGGACAGGGGCTGAGTCAGGTGATGGTATGGAGATGGTAATGGATGGTCTTGGTGATGACACGACTGTGAGGTTGTAAACTTATCTCGGAGTCAACTGTGACACCGATACAGCAATGAACCTTGTTTAAAGTCTATCTATTAGTGTCTTAAGTAGGCTTACATTAACACTGCAATGAAGTTACTGTGAAAATCCCCTAGTCGCCACACTCCGGCACCTGTTTGGGTAACACTGAGGGAGAATTTAGCACGGTCAATGCACCTAACTAGCACGTCTTTCAGACTGTGGGAGGAAACTGCAGCACCCGGAGGAAACTCCTGCAGACACGGGAACAGTGTGCAGACTCCACATAGAGCTGGGAATCGAACCCGGGTCCCTGGTGCTGTGAAACATCAATGCTAACCACTGTGCCACCGTGCTTACAGAGCTATCGTGAAGTGAACTGGAGTTGGGGTAGGGAAGGTCAGCGAACCAAGCATCACTTAAGACACAACCACAGTGAATCCTTTATAGCATGGGAACAACAACAAACTGTATCCTTCCCTGCTCATTAATGCAGAATAACGTTCCTGATTATGAGGAACGAACAACATTTCGTCATCGGTGTTGACTGCAGTAAACTGAAACTTAAAGGTTCATGACTGGTCAGGGAGCATGGATTTTTCCTGGGCTGTTTTTAATAGAAAGCACCCCAGTGCAGACCTCCATTGATCCCCCTGTTCATTTTTCTAGAATCGTTAAATTTGTCATTTAGCTGAGTTGAGTCCGCCATTGATTTTCAAAAGTTAAGTATTTGAGTTTGTAAATTTAAAGAAAAATCAAACTCAAATTTAAGGTGAAGGGGATTAAAGTTTAAAAATGCCCAACTGGATTTGTACCTTAATTACATTGATTTTTTTTTTAACTCACAGATTTAAATTCATAGGCTCCTTCAGTGCAGAAGGAGGCCGTTCAGCCCATCAAGTCTGCACCAACAACAATGGCCCTATCCCCATAACCCCATGCATTTACCCTAACTAATCCCTCGACATTAAGAGGCAACTTAGCATGGCCAATCTGCCTAATCTACATATCCTTGGACACTAAGGGGCATTCAGCATGGCTAATCCATCTAACCTACACATCTTTGGACAAAAAGGAGCAATTTACAATGGCCAATCCACCTAACCTGCACATCTTTATACTGTGGGAGGAAACCGGAGCACCTGGAGGAAACTCACACAGACATGGGGGAGAATGCGCAAACTCTGCACAGTGACCCAAGTCGGGAATGGAACCCGGGTCCCTGATGCTGTGAGGCAGCAATGCTTACCACGGTGCCACCCAGGTTAATGCAAAAACTGATCTATGAATATGCACTTTATAGATTCAGAAACGAGAAACATCAATAAAGTTCAATTGTAAGTAAAATACTCAGCTACATATCTTTTACGATGCATATTTCTCTGCAATGTTATTTTGATTTGATTTATCATCACATGTATTGGGATAGTGAAAAGTATTGTTTCTTACATGCTATAGAGACAAAGCATATCATTCAAAGAGTACATAAGGATTTGGTTTGGTTTATTATCGTCACATGTATTGAGATACAGTGAAAAGTTATGCTT
Organism: Carcharhinus amblyrhynchos; assembly: GCF_965287045.1. Classification (NCBI taxonomy): domain Eukaryota; kingdom Metazoa; phylum Chordata; class Chondrichthyes; order Carcharhiniformes; family Carcharhinidae; genus Carcharhinus; species Carcharhinus amblyrhynchos. The sequence continues at coordinate 325,982 of NW_027649868.1, forward strand.
CTTGCACACTATACAGTTCAAATACTGTTCATAGAGTACATAGAGGAAAAGAGAGAGTGCAGAATGTACAGCATAGCTAGCGTACAGAGAAAGATCAACGTAATATAAGGTAGGCCCATGCAAAAGTCTGATGGCAGCAGGGAAGGAGTGTTCTCAAGTCCGGCGTTACGTGACCTCAGACTTCTGTATCTTTTTCTCAACGGAAGAAGGTGGAAACGAGAATGTCTGGAGTGCATGGGGTCCTTAATTATGCTGGCTGCTTTTCCAAGGCAGTGGGAAATGTAAAGAGTCAATGGATGGGAGACTGGTTTGCATAATGGACTGGACTACATTCCCCACCCTTTGTAGTTTCTTATGGGTTTGGATAGAGCAGCAGCCATGCCAAGCTGTGAAACGATGCTTTCTAGGGTGTATCTCTAAAAACTGATGAGAGCCATAGTGGACATGTTGTATTTCCCAGCACCATCTTCCTTCTCCTATGCAATGAAGTTACATGGGTAAGACAGGTATAGAGGGGTATGGGCCAAATGAAGGCAACTGGATTAGGGCAGCATGGACAAGTGGGGTTGAAGGGCCTGTTTCCATGCTGTAAACTTCTATGACTCTATAAGTGGCCATTGAGCCCAATATGCGTATGCCACTGCTAGCTCCTAATTTGGAACTCTGTTTTAATGCCATTTGTCCATCATTCAGCCATACGTGCTGCTAACTAAGTGCAATCCTATTCTATCAGGGGCGGCATGGTGGCACAGTGGCTAGCAATGCTGCCTCATGGCACCAGGGATCCGGGGGTTCGATTCCAGGCTTGGGTCACTGTCTGTGCAGAATCTGCACGTTCTCCACGTGTCTGCATGGGTTTCTTTTGCGTGTTCTGGTTTCCTCCCATAGTCCGAAGGTCGTGCTGGTTAGGGTGCATTGACTGCGCTAAATTCTCCCTCAGCGTACCCAAACAGGCGCCAGAGTGTGGCAACTAGGGGATCTTCACAGTAACTTCATTGCAGTGTTAATGTAATGTAAGTCTACTTGTGACACTAATAAATAAACTTTAAACTCTCATTCCTGGTATTATTCCAGTGATCATCCTTCCTGTTATGTGATGATCAGAACTTTTTTTTTATTCATTTGTGGGACATAGGCATCACTGGCTGGCCAGCATTTATTGCCCATCCCTAATTGCCCTTGAACTGAGTGTCTCGCTTGGCCATTTCAGAGGGGCAGTTGAGAGTCAACCATTTTGCTGTGGCTCTGTAGAGTCACACAGGCCAGCCCAGGTAAGGACGCAGATTTCCTTCCCCAAAGGACATTAGTTTTTCCAACAATCGACAATGGTTTCATGGTCATCAGTAGATTCTTAATTCCAGATTTTTTTTATTGGATTCAAATTCCATCATCTGCCGTGGCAGGATTCGAACCCAGGCCCCCAAAACATTAGTCGAGCTTCTGGATTAATAATTGAGTGATAATACCACTGGGCCATCGCCTCCCCACTGAATATAACAGAATAACCAGTGGTCCCACCAATTTGTTAAACCAATTTAGCTTCAGTTTCTTCCTTTTACAAGGAAGAAATTATTTTATAATTGATAATCCTTATATAAAATACGAGGCCTAATTTGCCTCATTTACGAGCTGTTCTACCTATAATCCATGATTAAATGTCCACATAAGTACACCCGTTGACCTCTTTCAGTTGCTCCACTTTTGAGAACCTAACAATTTAAGAACAAGAGTAGGTCAATCAGTCCTCGAACCTGTTCATATTCAATTAGATCATAGGCTAATCTGTATCCCATCTGCACTGACCTGTATTGGCTCCATATCCCTGAATGCCTTTGTCTAAAACAAAAATCCATCAATCCCAATATTTTCAGCTGCCCTCCCCCACCCCTCTCTCATTAGCCCTTTTTAGTTAAAGTTTATTCATTAGTGTCACAAGTAGGCTTACATTACTGCAATGAAGATTCTGTGAAAATCCCCATGTGGCCATACCGAGGGAGAATTTAGCACGGCCAATGCACCCTAACCAGTACATCTTTCGGACTGTGGGAGGAAACCGGAGCACCAGAAGGAAGCCCACGCAGATACTGGAGGAGAACATGCAGACTCTGCACAGACAGTGACCCAAGCTGGGAATCATTCCAGGTCCCTGGCGCTTTGGGGCAACAGAATTAACCACTGTACCACCGGACGGGTGAAGAAATGTTGGACAGGAGGAGTTCCAGATTTCCGCCACCTTTTGTGCGAGGATGTGCTTCCTGACATCAATGCAAGACAGCCTAGTTGGAATTTTAAGGTCATATTCCCCTGTTCTGGGCTCACTCAGTCAAAATAGTTTTAATGTATAAAATAATCTTAAGAACATAAGAAATAGGAGCAGGAGTAGGCCATCTAGCCCTTCGAGCCTGCCCCGCCATTCAATAAGATCATGGCTGATCTGTCGTGGCTCAGTTCCACATTCCCGCCCTCTCCCCATAACCCTTAATCCCCTCTCTTATCAAAAACCCATCAACCTGCGTCTTAAAAATATTTAGCGAGGTAGCCTCCACCACTTCAACGGGCAGAGAATTCCAGAGATTCACCACCCTTTGAGTGAAGAAGTTCCTCCTCAACTCCGTTCTAAACCGCCCCCCCTTTATCTTGAGGCTGTGCCCCCTAGTCCTATTATCCTTTCTGAGCGGGAAGAGTCTCTCCACCTCTATCCTATCCATCCCATTCATCATCTTATATGTCTCAATGAGATTTCCCCTCATTCTTCTAAACTCTAACGAGTACAAGCCTAGTTTATTCAGCCTCTCCTCATAGCTCAACCCCCTCAACTCCGGCATCAGCCTAGTAAACCTCCTCTGCACTCCCTCCAAGGCCAAAATATCCTTGCGTAAGTACGGCGCCCAAAACTGCACACAGTACTCCAGCTGCGGCCTCACCAATGCCCTATACAGCCGCAGCAAGACCTCCCTACTTTTATATTCAATCCCCCTCGCTATGAAGGCCAGCATCCCATTCGCCTTCCTGATCACCTCACCTTTGATCTTTCCTCACCTACTCAACGAAATCATCTTCAACACCAATCAGATTACCTCTTAATCGGCCATGCCTCATCAGAATACAAGACTAGTTTATACAAATTGCCCTTGCAATTTAACCCATTTAGCCTGAGGTTGGGCAACACAGTGGCAAAGTGGTTAGTGTTGCTGCCTCAGCATGTATGTTTCCAGTGTATGTGTTACTGTGCATGTATATGTCGCTGTGCGTGTTCGTGTCCATGGACATGTTTCCAGTATGTGCATGTGTTTGCATGTGTCCGTGTGCTTGCGTGTGTCCATGAGCGTGCGTGGGTGCCTGGTAAAGAAGCATATTCGGGCAGCTGCTGCAACCAAACTGGTGCCAAACGTCATGCTTTGCACTTCCTGGACTCCACCAGAAACTCCAAGAAGAGGGTTCAGACACTTGGGCAACCCAGAACCCCCATATATACAATACGCATAGCCCGTCCAGGCAAGGGTTATGAAGAGGTAACTCCTGAGGCCTACTGGCACATGACGTGGAGGTGCCAGTGTTGGGCTGGGGTAAACACAGTAAGAAGTCTGACAACACCAGGTTTGAGTCCAACCGATTTATTTGATAGTAAACTACTATCAAATAAATCGGTTGGACTCAAACCTGGTGTTGTCAGACTTCTTATTGGCACATACCCATTCTCTCAAGGCCAAGGAGCCTGACATTATTCTGATGAATTTGCCATGAATCTTCTCCAAAGCCAATATATCTGCTCAGAGTTGTGCATCTCAGAGCTTTATGCAATTTACATCATTTGCATCATTTATTCCAGCCCCCTTCAGAAAAGGCCAACATTTTCTTAGCCTTTTTAATTACTTTCACCACCTACCACCTTTAGTGATTGCTGACGTTAGCCTCTTGTAGCTTTCTGATCTCCCACAGTTCTTAGCCTCTTGCCATTCAGAAAATACTCCAATCACTTTCCAGCAGTTAGAAGATGGGGCATGGTGGCACAGTGGTTAGCACTGCTGCCTCACAGTGCCAAGGGCCTGGGTTTGATTCCCGGCTTGGGTGACCGTCTATGCGAAGTTTGCATATTCTCCCTGTGTCTGGGTGAGTTTCCTCCGAGTGCTCCGGTTTCCTCCCACAGTCCAAAGATGCAAGGGGTTAGGTGCATTGGCCGTACTAAATTGTCGCTAAGTGTCCCGGGATACGTAGGTTAGCGGGATTAGCGGGCCAAATATGTGGGTTGCAGGGGTAAGGCCTGGGTGGGATTGTTGACAGTGCAGACTCGATGAGCCACATAGCCTCCCTCTGCACTGTAGGGATTTCTTTCATTTCTATGATTCTATGATCTATACCGAATTCCTATTTAGTCTGCCGTCTAACTAGACATCAGCAAATTGGCATCCGCTGCTCTCTAATCCTTTTTAAATAGAGTCGAAAGTTGAGGTCCCTGTATGGCTCTTTGGGAAAGAACGTTGATCACATACACTACCAAGTTGAGTGCATAGCCATTATCCCTCGTCTCGGTGTCCAACTTCCCCTGCCAATAGATTGCAACCAATTCCATGCGCCTCTCCTTTTTAGTTGGCTGTCTCTTGTGTGGATTCTTACTCAATAGCTTCTGGACGCCTAGATACTCAGTAATCCTCTCAAATTGGGTTCAGTGAGCAATACTTAACCATTACAAATCCACGTTGGCTCCCCCTATTCAGTTCACGTTTTCCCAAGTGTTCAGTCACTGTGCTCAATAGATTCTTGCACCTTGTTCACCAATTATAGTCACAGCACGGAAACAGGCCCCTCGGCCATGCTCACCAGATTCCCTAAACTGAACCAGTCCCATTTGCCTAAGTTTGGCCTATATCCCTCTAAACCTTCCTCATCCACATCCCTGTCCAAATGTATTTTAAATGCTGTACCACCTCCTCTGGCAGCTCATTCCATACATGCACCACCCTCTGTGTGGAAAAAGTTACCCGTCAGGTCCCTTTCTTCTCTCACCTTAGTGCATCCTCTAGTTTTGGCCTCCCCTAACCTGGGAAAAGACCTCAGCTATTCAACTTATCTCTGCCCCTCAGGATTTTATCTATAAGATCAGCCCTCATCCTCTAACACTCCAGGGAAAAAAAGTCCCAGCCTATCCAGCCTCTCCTTATAATTCAAACCTCATAGTCTCAGTAACATCCTTATAAAGCTTTTTTGCACCCTCCCTTTCCAGTTCAATAACATCCTTCCTTTAACAGGGTGACCAGAATTGTACGCAGTACTCCAAATGTGGCCTTACAGCAGGAATTCTGTCTCTGACCTGTGCTCGCCAACACAATGCATGCAATGAGTGCAAAACACAAGTGCCTCATTCTCTTGTTTATCTCTGTTACCCATCCATAGAATCCCTACAGTGCAGATGAGACCATTTGGCCCATCGAATCCACAGAACTGCTAACCACTGTGTCACCTTTCAAACAGTATAGTGATGTTGGCAATTTTCCAATCTGAAGGCCTAATTCCTGATGCGAAAGACATCGTGGTTTACAGCATGGAAGCAGGCCCTTCAACCCAACTTGTCCATTCCGCCCTTTTATTTTAAATCCCTAAACTAATCCCAATTGCCTGCATTTGACTCATATCCCTCTACACCCATCGTACCCATGCAGCTATCTAAATGCTTTTTAAAAGATAAAATTGTACCAGCTTCTACTACTATCTCTGGCAACTTGTTCCAGACACTCACCACCCTCTGTGTGAAAAAGTTGCCCCTCTGGGCATTTTTGTACCTCTCCCCTTAAACCTATGATCTCTAGTTTTAGACTCCCCTCCTCTTGGGAAAAGATATTGACTATCTATGTTGTCTATGCCCCTCATTATTTTACAGACTTCTAATAAGGTCACCCTTCAGCCTCCTACGCTCCAGGGAAAAAAGTCCCAGTCTATTCAGCCTTTCCTTATAACTCAATCCAGCATGATGAAAATGTTTTGGAAGAGGTTGAACCGAGCGTCTATAATTTCCTCACTGACTCCTTCCAGTACTCGGAGATGGAAACCATCAGGTCCTGCAGTTTGTCTATTTTCAATCCCATTATGTTCTCCACTATCGTTTAAATTTAACTGCCCTCTAAAATGGCCAAGGGAGACACTTGGTCGTAACAAATGCTACCAAGTCTCAACAAAGAAATGAGACCGGACGGACCATCTGGTTCTAATGGCATGGTGGGTCAACCCACAGTATGTGGACTGCAGCATTTGAAGAAGGCAGCTCGCCACCACCTTCTCGAGGGCAAGTCAGGATGGGCAATAATTTTTTTCTTTATTCATTCATGGAACATGGGCATCACTGGCTACACAACCCTAGCTGCCCAGGGGCAGTTGACAGTCAACACGGCTGTGGCTCTGGAGTCACATATAGTAAGAAGTCTCACAACACCAGGTTAAAGTCCAAAAGATTTATTTGGCAGCACTAGCTTTCAGAGCCTCAAGCTCCTTCTTCAGGCGAGTGAGCAGTTGTCTTCACAAACAGGGCATATATAGGCACAAACTCGTCATACATAGACACAAACTTAATCGCATTCCAACCATTATCTTGTAAATTGAGTTTGTGTCTGTGTATGTCCTGTTTGTGAACACAACTCCTCACTCACCTGAAGGAGTGACACTCCGAAAGCTTGTGTTACCAAATAAACCTGTTGGACTTTAATTTGGTGTTGAGGCTTCTTACTGTGCTTACCCCAGTCCAATGCCGGCAACTCCACATCATGGTCACATGTAGACCAGACCAGGTAAGGACGGCACATTTCCTTCCCTGAAGGACACCAGCAAACCAAATGGGATTTTCTGACAATTGGCGATGGTTTATTGGTCATTAGTAGATTCTTAATTCCAGATTTTTTTTTGTTGAATTCAAGTTCCACCATTAGCCGTGGCAGGATTCGAACCTGGGTCCCCAGAACATTTGCTGAGTTTCTGGACAAATAGTCTGGCAACAAGACCACTAGGTCATGGCCAGCCAACAATGCCCATGTCCCACGAATGAATAAGAAATATAGGAGCAGATCGATAGAAACTTTCTGGATGATGAATGGAGATGACCTCAATCTGCATCCATCTTGTGATGTTATGAAAGAGCCTATTGTGTTCCTTTTTGGAAAACAAGTCATTCACCCCAAAACTGATGATGCATCATAAAAACATTATGGAATATAATAATGCTACTCAGAATCATTTAGACGATAAATTGTGATGGGGTCATGCAGTCTGAATGAAAGCTGGCATTCATGAGTCACACCGCAGGAGACAGCAACACAGAATTTCACATGATCAAGCAGGCTAACACTTCAATGCACCGTGCTACGGAATGATAAGACACTGAAAGTTGAGATAATTATCAATGCATCTCACCCTTGTGGCAGAAAGCTTAAAGTTAAATTATTAACATCGCAAATAGGCTTTTATTAACCTCAATGAAGTTACTGTGAAAATCCCCTAGTCATCATACTCTGGCGCCTGTTCGGGTAATACTGAGGGAGAGTTTAGCATGGCCAAGCCACCCAACCAGCACGTCTTTCAGACCGTGGGAGGAAACCAGAGCACCCAGAGGAAACCGGGGGAGAATGTGCAGACTCCGCACAGACAGTGATCCAAATCGGGAATTGAACCCGTGTTCCTGGCACTGTGAGGCAGTGGTGCTAACCACTGCGCTGCCCCATGATGTATGCAAGGGTATGGGGAAATAATGGGCTGATTCATCGAATTCTTCATCTTAAAAAGTCAGATGAACAGGAGGAAAGAAAAACAATTACCACTTTTAGGAAAATAACATAAGAACATAAGAAATAGGAGCAGGAGTAGGCCATCTAGCCCCTCGAGCCTGCCCCGCCATTCAATAAGATCATGGCTGATCTGTCGTGGCTCAGTTCCACATTCCCGCCCTCTCCCCATAACCCTTAATCCCCTCGCTTATCAAAAACCCATCAACCCGCGTCTTAAAAATATTTAGCAAGGTAGCCTCCACCACTTCAACGGGCAGAGAATTCCAGAGATTCACCACCCTTTGAGTGAAGAAGTTCTTCCTCAACTCCGTTCTAAACCGCCCACCCTTTATCTTGAGGCTGTGCCCCCTAGTCCTACTGTCCTTTCTGAGTGGGAAGAGTCTCTCCACCTCTATCCTATCCATCCCATTCATCATCTTATACGTCTCAATGAGATCTCCCTTCATTCTTCTAAACTTTAACGAGTACAAGCCTAGTTTATTCAGCCTCTCCTCATAGCTCAACCCCTTCAACTCTGGCATCAGCCTAGTAAACCTCCTCTGCACTCCCTCCAAGGCCAAAATATCCTTGCGTAAGTACGGCGCCCAAAACTGCACACAGTACTCCAGCTGCGGCCTCACCAATGCCCTATACGGCCGCAGCAAGACCTCCCTACTTTTATATTCAATCCCCCTCGCTATGAAGGCCAGCATCCCATTCGCCTTCCTGACCACCCGCTGCACCTGCAGGCAGGGTTTTTGCGACTCATGCACAAGGACCCCGAGGTCCCTCTGCACCGTCGTCTGCTGCAGTTTTTCGCCACGTAAGTAATAATCCTTCCTACCATTATTCCTACCAAAGTGGACCACCTCGCACTTGCCAACATTAAATTCCATTTGCCATTTCCTGGCCCATTCGCCCAGCCTATCTAGATCCTTCTGCAGACTCTCCACACCCTCCGCGCAATTTGCCGTTCCACCAATCTTGGTGTCATCAGCAAATTTCGACACCATACACTCGGTTCCCTCCTCCAGATCATCTATATAAATGGTAAATAGCTGAGGCCCCAGCACCGACCCCTGGGGCACTCCACTAGTTACCAACCACCAATCCGAACAGCACCCATTGACCCCCACTCTCTGCCTCCTATTTGACAACCAATCCCTTATCCACGCTAACACCCTACCCCCAACTCCATGTCCCCTGACCTTCTGCAATAACCTCTTGTGAGGTACCTTGTCAAACGCCTTCTGAAAATCAAGAAAGACCACATCCACCGGCTCTCCTCTATCCACCGCCCTAGACACATCCTCATAGAAGTCCAGTAAATTTGTCAGGCACGACTTCCCCTTAACGAAACCGTGCTGCGTCTGCTCTATCAAGCAATTCCCCTCAAGATGCCTTGCTATTTCCTCCTTGATGACGGATTCTAACATTTTACCTACAACACACACTCTTCCTTGCTGGCTTGCTTCAGAGCATTGGCCAAGTCTGTTAGCATAGCATTCTCAGTCAAAATGGTGCGCTAGTCACTAACTGAACGAAGAGGTGAAGGGGGTGGGTGTAACTTGTAGAAAATACATTTCATGAACAACATCATCTAGGGCATCAAATGTTTTTAGATTTGATACTGCAGAATTATTTCAGTATTACAAGTTAGTTCAGCATCAAGGGTGTTCTACTCAGTCCCCATCTTTTCTCACGTTCACACTCTGGGAACAGAGTGACTAACACTCTGCAAATACAGGTCAATCTGAATTACAGCACAATGTCTCACCACTTCCTACCCACTGGCTCATTGATTACGAGTTGCAGCATGTCATTTTGTGATCAGTCACACACAAGTGACACACTGACAAGTTGCAAAATGCACACTCCCAAGTACAAGGTGTGTTTCATAGTATTCGATACATTCTTAAAGCAGGTAATGTAAATATGTGCGAATGACAAAATCCCTACAGCGCAGGAGGCCATTTGGCCTATGCAGCCTGCACTGACAACAATCCCACCCAGGTCCTATCCCTATAACCCCATATATTTATTTATCCTGCTAATCCCCCTGACATTAAGGGGCAATTTAGCATGGCTGACCCACGCCTTTTGGACTGTGGGAGGAAACCAGAGCACCCGGAGGAAACCCACGCAGGCACAGGGAGAACGCAAACTCCACACAGACAGTGACCCAAGGACAGAATCGAACCTGGGTCCCTGACCCTGTGAGGCAGCAGCACTAACCACTGTGCCACCCTGCCTGTTGTTGGGTCATTTGAAACACTGGTTAAAAGGTACACATACACTGAAACACCCAGCAGTTAACAGGGCTTTCGCTATCTGACCTGCATTGTGTTTGAAGTGATGGGCATCACCTTTCCAACTCATTGGGGCTTTACCCAATCCAACAGACACGAAGAGAATGTAAGTACATGGGAATCTGGCAGGGAAGTAAAGCTGAAGTCAAGGATCAGCCATAATCTGAAAGAATGATGGAGTAGGCTTGAGGAACAGCATATCCTACCCCTGGTCGTAATTCATTTGTTCCTGATGAGCATTGGGTCCATTCATTGATTCCATCATACAAACTAGCCTCCCATACATCAACACTGTCTACACTTCCCGCTGCCTCAGCAAAGCGGTCAGCATACCCATGGATCTCAGGTATTTTCTCTTCCACCTTCTTCCATCAGGAAAAAGATACAAACATCTGAGGTCACGTACCAACCAACTCAAGAATAGCATCTTCCCTGCTGCCATCAGACTTTTGAATGGACCTACCTTACATTAAGTTGATCTTTCTTTATACCCTAGCTGTGACTGTAACACTATATTCTGCACTTTCCTTTCTTTCTCTATATAGAGTACGCTTTGACTGTATAGAGCGCAAAAAACAATACTTTTCACTGTATTCGAATGCATGTGACAATAATAAATCAAATCAAATCCTTCTCTCCTATGTACTCTATGAATGGTATGTTTTGTCTGTATAGTGAGCGAGAAACAATAATTTTCAATGTATCCCAATACATGTAACAATAATAAATCAAATCCTCCTCCCCTACATATTCTATGAACGCTATGCTTTGTCTGTATAGCGCACAAGAAACAATAATTTTCAGTGTGACAATAATGACATGTGTGACATGTGACAATAATAAATCAAAATCAAATTTGTTCAAATAGATGAGGGGACAGCACTGATAAGATTTTTAAAATGATTTTCTTTTATTGAACAGAACTTTAAAAATTTAATATGTCAGAAGTGAAAAGGAAAAGCAAACAGGAAGACTGGCTTTTACTGTCAGCCCTGTACTGAGACTTAGACACACTGAACTGAGCTTAAAACAAACTGAAAACACACACTAAAATCCAAACTGTATGTCAACCATTATCTCGTTACTGAAAATGTTTTCCACAGGCTATTTCCAACTTAGAGAAACAATACTTGCAGCTGCCATTATGAGAAACTGGTTTGCCTAAATTGTGTACCGGACAGGAATGCAGTAAACCAGGCTAACCTTTGTCCTGAGTTTTAAAATGTAGTCTAGTTAGCAGTGTTAGTTGCATAGGCAGAAATATCTTAATGTCAAGTCTTAGCATAGACTGAAATAAACAGGGCTAAGCATATGTAGGATCTCTCAATGAGCTTTCAAAGAAATTGGTGAAGAAAGTTACATTCCCTCCAGGCTCCTCCACCAGCAGTTAAATGGTTTATAGATCATAGAACCCTACAGTGCAGAAAGAGGCCCTTCGGCCCACCGAGTCTGCACCGAACACAATCCTGCCCAGGCCCTACCCCATATCCCTCCATATTTTACCCACTAATCCCTCTAACCTATGCATCCCTAGACACTAAGGGGCAATTTCTTAGAATGGCCTATCAACCTAACCCGCACATCTTTGGGATGTGGGAGGAAACCGGAGTACCTGGAGGAAACCCACGCAGACACGAGGAGAACATGCAAACTCCACACAGTGACCCGAGCCAGGAATCAAACACAGCACCCTGGAGCTGTGAAGCAGCAGTGCTAACCACTGTGCCTCCCAGTTTAGTTAATGAAGCTGGGCAGGTGGTAGATGGGTCACAGGTGAGCATTTTGGTGATAGTGACCATAACTTGCTAAGATTTAAGGCAGTTTCGGAAAGGGGCAACTTGGTAAGATTTAAGGCAATTTTTGAAAAAAGGGCAAAGTTGGACTGGAAATAAAATTTGAATTTGGGGGAGGTTGATTTTTAATAAGACAGGATCTGGCCAAAATGAACTGGTAGGAAACGTGTAGGAAAATCTACATCAGAGCAGCGGAGTCATTCCAAAAGAAAATAGAAAGAGCGCAATGCCAACATGCTCCCGTAAAGGTAAAGGATAGGTCCAATAAGTCCAGAAAACCATAGGTGTCAAGGATATACAGCGTTCGATAAAAGGTTAAAAAAAAGGAGGCTTATAGTAGATTCGGGGGCTTACAACAGTGGATGTCCTGGAGTAATGCCAAGGGGGTGGGGGTCAGTTAGCTGGAAAGCACATTCATGATGCAGAGTGGCATGGGTTCAATTCCTGTACCAGTCGAGGTTACCGTGAATGTCCCACCTTCTCAACCTTGCCCCTCGCCTGAAGTGTGGTGATACTCAGATTAAATCAGGTTAAATCATTGGCTCTCTCTCCCTCTGAAAAAAGGGAAGAGCAGCCTATGGACCGCTGGACTTTGGCAGCTTTCATAGTTAATGCAGAGGGGTACTTAAAGAAATTAGGAGAGCGAAGAGAGGGCATGAGAAAACACTGGCAGGCAAAATAAATGAAAATGCCAAGGTGTCTTTTAAAAGAATATTAAGAACTAGAGGATAACTGGGAAAAGAGGAAGGCCATTTGGGACCAAATTGGCAATGTGTAGAACCGAATGATGTAGGTGAGGTACAAGTATTGGTCATTACGATGGAGAAGGACAATGTAAGTACAGGAAACAGACAGGAGGACTGTGAAATAATTGAACAGATTAACATTGAGGAGATGGTGGTGTTAGTGGTTTCAGCGAGCTTAAAAGTGGATAAATCCCCAGGCCGTGACGAGATGTATCCTAGGCTGCTGTAGAAGGCAAAGGATGAGATTGCAGGGGCTCAGATGATAATTTTCAAATCCCCTCTGGTTACAGGAGAGGTGCCAGAGGAAGGGAGGACAACTAGCATGGTACCACTATCCAGCAGGGGAAGTAGGAAAAATACATGTAATTAAAGGCCAATGGGTCCAAAGATGTACAGATTAGATTGACTGGCCATGATAAATTGCCCCTTAGTGTCAGGGGGACTAGGAGGGTAACTACGTGGGGTTATGGGAATAGGACCTGGGTAGGATTGTTGTTGTGCAGGCCCAATGGGCCAAATGGCCTCATTCCACATTGTAGATTCTATGATATCATCAATGGTAGGGAAATTATTGGAACAAATTCTGAGGGGCAGAATTAATCTCTATTTGGAGAAGCAAGGAATAATCAAGGTTAGTTAGCATGGCTTTGCAGGAGATTATGCCTATCAAATTTATTTGAAGTGTTCGAGGAGGCGTCTAGGTGTGCAGATGAGGGCAGTGTCGTCTTCATGGGCTTCAGTAAGACTTTTGACAAGACCCCACAAGGGAGACTGATCAAGAAAGCAACAGCCCATGGATTCCAGGCCAATTTGGCAAATTGGATCGAAAAGTAGCTACACCTGACGAAAGAACAGTGTTTCCGAAAACTTGTGGGCTATCAAATAAACGGTTGGACTTTAACCTGGTGTTGTGAGACTTCTTACATTAGTGGCAGAAGGCAGAGGGTAATGGTTGAAGTTTGTTTTTGTGACTAGACTGTGTCCAGTGGTGCTAGGTCCCTTGCTGTTTGTAGTGTACATTAATGATCTAGATGTGAAAGTAGGAAGTATAACCCACTAAGTTCACAGATTATATGAAAATTGGTGGTGTGGTAAATAGCGAGGTGGAAAGCTTTAGATTGCAGGATGATAGACAGGCTAGTCAGATGGGCAGAATGGTGGCAAATGGAATTTAACCCCAAAAGGTGAGAGGTGTTGCATTTTGGAAGGACTAACAAGGCAAGGGAATACATAATGAAGAGTAGGACGCCAGGAAGTACAGAGGACTAGGGGACCTTGGGGTGCATGTCCAAAGATCCCAAAAGACAGCAGGGCAGGTAGATAAGATGGTTACCAAGATGTATGGGATACTTGCCTTTATTAATCGAGGCATAGAATATAAGAGCAGGGAGGTGATGATGGAGTTGTATAAAATGCTGGTGAGACTACAGCTAGAGTACACTGTGCAGTCTGATTTCCACACTAGGAAGGATGTGATTGCACTCGAAAGGGTGCAAAGAAGATTCACCAGGATATTCCCTGGGCTGGAGTATTTCGCCTATGAAGAGAGGCTGGTTAGGAAGGGGTTGTTTTCTTGAGAGCAAAGAAGGCTGAGGTGATCGAAAATTATGAAGGACACAGGATGGATAGGAAGTAACCTTTCCCCTTAGTAGAGGGGGTGATAATCTGGGAACACACATTTAAGGTAAGAGACAGAGATTTAGAGAGGATTTGAAGAAAATCTTTTTCACACAGAAGGTGGCGGGAATCTGGAACTCACTGCCTGAAAGGGTAAGAGAGGCAGGAACCTTCACTTCAATGAGCAATTGAAACACTGGAGTATACAAGATTATAGACCAAGTGCTGGAAAATGGGATTAGAACAGATAAGTGTTTGATGGCTGGCACAGAGACAATTGGCCGAAAAGCTCTTTCTGTGCTGTAAAACTCTCCAACTCCCTCTTCAACTGACTAAACTTTTCAACCAGGTGCTTCACAAATGGGGTTCAAAGTTTCCGTCAAACTCCTCTGCATCTTTGACACGCCTTTCACTTTCTAATTGCACCCTTTCTAGTGCAATCACATCCTTCCCATAGTGGGCGGCACAGTGGCACAGTGGTTAACATTGCTGCCTCACAATGCCAGGGACCCTGGTTCAATTGCTAGCTTGGGCCTCTGTCTGTGTGGGGTCTGCACGGGTTTCCTCCGGGTGCACCAGTTTCCTCCCATCTGAAAGACGTGCTAGTTAGATGCCATTGGCCATGCTAAATTCTCCTTCAGTGTCAGCATGGTGGCACACTGGTTAGCACTGCTGCCTCACAACGTCAGGGATCCGGGTTTGATTCCCATCTTGGGTCACTGTCTGTGCGGAGTTTGCATGTTCTCCCCTGTTTGGGTGGGTTTCCTCCAGGTGATGGACAGGTTAGGTGCATTGGCTGTGCTAAATTCTCAGTGTTAGCCAAACAGGCGCCGGAGTGTAGCAACTGGGGGATTTCACAGTAACTTCACTGCAGTGTAGACGTAAATCTACTAGTGACACGAAAAGAAAATCAAAATTCACTTTGT
This sequence comes from Carcharhinus amblyrhynchos, assembly GCF_965287045.1. Taxonomy (NCBI): domain Eukaryota; kingdom Metazoa; phylum Chordata; class Chondrichthyes; order Carcharhiniformes; family Carcharhinidae; genus Carcharhinus; species Carcharhinus amblyrhynchos. The sequence goes on from NW_027649868.1 coordinate 341,118, forward strand.
ATTTGAGTTTAAGTTTAAGTTTATTTATTAGTGCCTCAAGTAAGCATACATGAACATGCAATGAAGTTACTGGGACTTACTTAGTTCCATCGTCACACTGTTATGGTTCAATTTTCCCAAATCATCTTGTATTCATTTTTCTGATCACCAGAATCTGGAGGAATGCCATTAGGGATTCTGCTACATTCCTCTCATTCACCTGTGCTCGAACACTGATCCATTTTATAGCCTTCTGCATCCCGTTCTAACAACACCCCCCACCTCCAAAACCCATCCACTCGCTACCCAATTTCACGGCATCCCTTTTTCTATCCCTGTCACTTTTACTTTCCTGGGGTTTTCTTGTTGGACTGTTCTGCCTTACACCTGCGAAGAGAAATGTAAGAAACGGGGAGGGGTAGGCTGTGCTGCCTCATAAACCCACTCCCCCATTTGCTGAAACCACTGGCAATCCTTGACCTCAACTCCACTTTCCCGCCAACTGCTGCATCCCTGAGGCGTTAAAGATATTTCAATCACTCCTTGATCATACCCAACAGTTAAGCACCTGAGCTACATAATTCCAAAGATTTGCCACCCCCTACTTTCATAGAAATATTCAAAAGAGAAACAGAAGTAGGCCATTTGACCATTTGGGGCCGCTCCACCATTCATTATTTGGGGCGGCACAGTGATTAACACTGCTGCCTCACAGTGCCGGGGACCCATATTCGATTCCTGGCTTGAGTCACTGACTGTGCAGAGTCTGCCCGTTCTTTCTGTGTGTATGTGGGTTTCCTCCGGGTGCTCCAGTTTCCTCCCACAGTCCAAAGATGTGCTGGTTAAGTGCACTGGCACCTAACCAGGCAAAATTGCCCCTTAGTGTCAGGGGGATTAGGAGCTTAAATACATGGAGTTACGAGGATAGGACCTGGGTGGGATTATTGTTGGTGCAGACCCAAAGGGCCAAATGGCCTCCTACTGTATTGTAGGGATTCTATGATTATGATCATAGCTTATCATTCAACTCAATATCCTGATCCTGCCTTCCTCCCTGCCATATCTCTTGATCCCTTTACCCCCAAGAGCTATATCTAATTTCTTCTTGAAATTAGACTTCAACTACATCCTGTGTAGTGAATTCCACACATTCAGCACTGTCTGGGGTGCTGAATGGAGTATCCTCAAACTATGACCCCTAGTTCTGGATTCTCCCACCAAAGGGACTATTCTTTCTGAAACCACTCTGTCTCACCCCTGTTAGAATTTTATAAGTTGCTATGAGATCCCCTCTCATTCTTCTAAACTCCAGTGACTACAATCCTAACCAATTTAGCCTCTCCTCATATGACAGGCCTTCCATCCCAGTATCAGCCTGGTAAACCATTGCTGTACTCCCTCTTTAGCAAGGACATCCTTTCTCAGATAAGAACACCAAAGCTGCACACAATAATCCAGATGTGACCTCACCAATGCCCCGTACAAGTGCAGCAAAACATCCCTTTTCCTAATTTCAGTCCAAAATAGTCATCCCTTATCCATTCCCATCTCCATTTTTTAGGTAGTTATTTTCAGTTAATTCCTTACTCTCAGCATTTCATTCATTTAAAGTCTGTCCCCCTACCACCATGAAAACCACGTCTTAAGCTTCTATTTTTGTTCTGTTTTCATTACAACCAAAACTAAGAGCTTTCTAAAGTAGATTCCATATGTCACCTGGTCTATTACTCCCATCAATTAGGCAGAAATCCAACACTGCCCTCCCACTTGTGGGTTCCCTCACCTCCCATTTAAGACAACTCATAAAGCACTTCAATAAACTCCCTCACACAACCTACTCCTGTTGGGAGTCGCAGCCAAATTCAGATCCGGTTTCTCCCTCTCAATCACAGTTCAGGCTTTATTACTAATATTCCAGAGCAATGTATAGACCCTGTGTAAGCCAGCGACATTTTCCCACCATTGGGGCATAGATTACAAAAGCAATTCATGATGGAGTTGTATAGAACTTTGGTGAGGCCACAGTTAGAGAACCGTGTGCAGTTCTGGTTGCCACATTATAGGAAGGGTGTGATTGCACTGGAGGGGGTACAGAGGAGATTTATCAGAATGCTGCCTGGGATGGAACATTTAAGTTATGAAGAGAGGTTGGATAAGACCATAAGACATAAGAGCAGAATTAGGCCATTCAACCCATCAAGTCTGCTCTGCCATTCAATCATGGCTGATATTTTTCTCATCCCCATTCTCCTACCTTTTCTCCATAACCGCTGATCCCCTTGTTAATCAAGAACCTATCTATTTCTGTCTTAAAGATACTCAATGACCTGGCCTCCACAGCCTTCAGTGGTAAAGAGTTTCACAGATTCACCATTCTTGGGTTGTTTTGCTGGAGTATTGAAGACTGGGGGGGGGGGGGGGGGGGGGGGGGGTAACCTGATTATGAGAAACATGGACAGAGTGGATAAGGAGCAGCTATTCCCTTTAGTTGAAGGTTCAGTCATGAGGAGACATAGGTTCAAGGTGAGCGGCAGGAGGTTTAGGAAGGACGTGAGGAAAAACGTTTTTTTTTACCCAGAGGGTGGTGATGGTCTGGAATGTGCTCCCTGGGAGGGTGGTAGAGGCGGGACACCTCACATCCTTTAACAAGGACCTGCATGAGCGCTTGGGATGCCATAACATTCAGGGCTCAGGGCCAAGTGATGGTAAATGGGATTAGGTGGAAGTTCAGGTGTTTCTACTGTGTTGGTGCAGGCTTGACGGGCTGAAGGGCCTCTTCTACACTCTATGATTCTATGTAAGTTATTGATTTAGTTCTCACCTTGAGAACTTTTGAACACAGAATTTAAAAACATATTCATCAGTGAAAAACCACTGACAGTAACAAGAGTTAAAACCAGCACTATTGGATAATGTTTTCTCCAGTGCAATGTTTAATGAAGACTATTTCACTGCACAATTATAGTAAAACAAAAAAACAATTACTCGTCTTATCAAACTTCCACATTTTTTTAGAGTGATTGTTTAAGAAAAGAACAAAGTGCCTCAGTTCACAATAAAGGTGCTGTGTTGGCATTGTGGTCAGCGTTGCTGCCTCACGATGCCAGGGACCCAGGTTCAATTCTGGCCTCGGGTTTTTAATTTATTTATTAGTGTCACAAATAGGCTTACATTAACACTACAATGAAGTTACTGTGAAAATCCCCTAGTCGCCACACTCTGGCGCCTGTTCAGGTACACTGAGGGAGAATTTAAGCACGGCCGATCCCCCTATCCAACACATCTCTTGAACTGTGGGAGGAAACCCACACAGACATGGGAAAACATGCAGACTCTGCACAGAGTGTGACTCACGCCAGGAGTCAAACCCAGGTCCCTGGCGCTGTGAGGCAGGGGTACTAACCATTGTGCCACAGTAACTTGTGTGAAGTTTGCTTGTGCTCCCCACGTCTGCGTGGGTTTCCTCCTGGTGCTCCATTTCCCCCCTCTAAACTCCAAGATAGTAGGGCTAGATGGATTGGTCATGCTAAATTGCCCCTTAGTATCCAACCTTAGTGCAGGTTAGGGGGATTGGTCATGTTAAATTGCCCCTTAGTGGGCAAAGATGTGCAGGTTAAGTGGATTGGCCATGTTAAATTGCTCCTCAGTGGCCAAAGATGTGCGGGTTAAAGAACAAAGAAAGAACAAAGAACAAAAACAGCCCGGGAAACAGGCCCTTCGGCCCAACGAGCCCGCGCCGCCATTTTAACAGTTAGGTGGACTGGCCATGCTAAATTGCCCCTTAGTGTCAGGGGGATTAGCTCGGGTAAATGCATGGGGTCATGGGGATAGGGCCTGGATGAGACTGTGGTCAGTGCAGACTCGGTGGGCCTCCTTCTGCACTGTAAAGATTCTATGATTCTAACTCATAGCAGATGGGATCCGCTCTTAGAAGCATGGACAGGCTGACATCAGCCAAGAGTATAGGTGATGGGGAGGTGAGACGCTCATCATCTGATAAGCGCCATTTTATCAGCTCCAGTGGGAGAGGGTGCTGTTAGCCCTGGTGATGAGCTGCCACTGGTACAAAAAAAAGGGAAGTTAAAGTTAAATCAGAGAATTTGCGAAGGCATTGCCCAAATCTGTGCCCACCGAAGGCAGAATAGGTACATTCTAATTATTCCAAAAAATAAAAGCAAAGATTACTTTGTTTGTTTTACCTTGTAGACTTGCCCGTAGGTGCCATTTCCAACAACTTCCACCAATTCAAATATACCCGCAGGGTCCTGTGGGGAGGGGAGCAAAGAAAACATACATTGAGTAAAGCAGAGTTTTTCAGGGTATCACAACTATGTCTAAAATCTGCAACTTTTTCAAACCACCACCACTTTCCAGAGTAACACCACTTCAGTAATGGCTGCTTTGATTTGACTCAATGGGCAGAATTTTCCCATCCCATCCGCCCACCACGGGAATCGTAGCAGGTGGACACAGACTATGCAAAGGTCGAGACTTGTTGGTTAGCTCAGTTTATTTATTAGTCACAGGTAGGCTTACATTGACACTGCAATGAAGTTACTGTGAAAATCCCCCAGTCGCCACGCTCCGGCGCCTGTTCGGGTAACACTGAGGGAGAATTTAGCACGGCCGATCCACCTAAGCAGCACGTCTTTTGGACTGTGGGAGGAAACCACAGTCCAACACGGGGAGGATGTGCAGTCTCCGCACAGACAGTGACCTCAGCCAGGAATTGAACCCAGGCCCCTGGCATTGTGAGGCAGCAGTGCTAACCACTGTGCCATTGCATCATTCCTGTGGACTGGCCATGCCAAATTGCCCCTTGGAGTTCAAAGATGCGCAGGTTAGGTAGATTGGCCATGCTAAATTTTCCCTTAGTATCCAAAGGTGTACAAGTTAGGTGGATTGGCCATGCTAAATTGCCCCGTAGTGTCCAAAGATGTACAAGTTAGGTGGATTGGCCATGCCAAATTGCCCCTTAGTGTCCAAAGATGTACAAGTTAGGTGGATTGGCCATGCTAAATTGCCCCTTAGTGTTCCAAAACGTGTAGGTTAGGGGCATTAGTGGGGCAAAATACATGGGGTTATGGGAATAGCACAGCATTGAAGGCCTGGGTAAGATGCTCTGACAGAATGTCAGTGCAGGACCGATGGGGCAAATGGCCTCCTTCTGCACTGTAAAGATTCTATGATTCTGATAGTCAAACCCAGCACAGGGGAGCAGTAGCATAATTTTATAATACAATTGCTGCTACCAAACCCCTGATCAACATAGCCAAGGAATGCCTTGTGCTTTTAACAAAAAAACAGCCAAGGCCCAACAGAAATCTGAATCAATTTATTTTTCTTCTGTGGTGGAACAGTTTAACAATATTTTAGACATAAGTGCTTCATCCAGTCTGTTACTGAGGGTAAAATATCATGGAATGGATATTCTCTTCCTCAAATGGTAATGCTTGCCTCCAAAGCCAATTATCCGCACTTAAGCAGATAAAGCAAATGGACACTCAATTCTCTGTGATGTGCTCGCTGCCCTGTCCACTCAGGAGTAAAAAAGCAGAAAAACAACTGAATAATGGCTGCTCTTTCCACCACTGCAATCATCAAACTACCCACCTCCCAGAGGTATAATCATTAATTTTCTGCTAGCCACCAACTTGCTGCATTCTGTCCCGAGACTGAGACAACATCGGACTGCAGCTTGCACAGCACAACTACATAGTTCATAAGACCACAAGATATAGGAGCAGAACCAGTACATTTGGTCCATCGAGTATGGCCCGCCATTCAATCATGGCTGATAAGTTTCTCAACTCCATTCTCCCATCTTTTCTCTGTAACCTTTGATCTCTTTACCAATCAAGGCTGTATTGTCTTAAATACAGCCAATGACCCGGCCTCCACAGCCTTCAATTCCACAGATTCACCACTCTCTGGCTGAAGACATTTCTTCTCATCTCAGTTCTGAGGCTATGCCCTCGGATCCTAGTCTCTCTCCTACTACTGGAAACATCCTCTCCACGTCCAGTCTATCCAGGCCTCGTAGTATCCTGTAAGTTTCAATAAGATTCCTCCTCATCCTTCCAATGAGTGCAGACCCAGAGTCCTCAGCCGTTCCTCATACAACAAGCTCTTCACTCCAGGGATCACTCATGAACCTCCTCTGTTCCCGCTCCAGAGCCAGCACATCCTTCCTTAGAAACGGGGTCCAAAATTGCTCACAATATTCCAAATGTGGCCTGACCAGAGCCTTAAAAAACCTTAGCAGTTCATCCAATATCATACAGTCCAACCTCTAATCTCTCCAAATGAGGACCCTGCTGCCCTCTCCTTGTGCCAGAGACTCCAGTTCGAATCTTCAGCTTTGGCAGAGATTCGTTTTGGACGAGTCGCAAGGTGACAGTTAGTTGACTGTTGTGGAGGGGGAAAAGAAGCAAGAATACGTGAGAAAAGGGAAAACTATCCCATCTGGTAGACACTCTTTGCAAATTTCCTGCTATGCTTTTGCCTTTAACTGTGCGAACCTATCGTGTAACTGCATACTCAGACGATCCTTACCGAGGTAAAGCGTACATCACAAAAATAAAAGTTTAGAGTAATGAGAGAGGATTCTAATTCGATTTGATTTATTGGAATACAGTGAATTGGAATACAGTATTGGAATACAGTGAAAAATTTTTTTTGTTGTGCATTATACAGAAAAGCATACCATTCATAGAGTACATAGAGGAGAAGGATTTGATTTGATTTATTATTTATCACATGTATTGGGAGACAGTGAAAAGTATGGTTTCTTGTGCACTATACAGACAAAGCATACCGTTCAGAGTACATGGGGAGAAGGATTTGATTTATTATTGTCACATGTATTGGGAGACAGTGAAAAGTATTCTTGCATGCTATACAAACAAATTATACTGTCCATACAGAACATGGGGAGAAGGAAAAGAATAGGCTGCAGAATGTAGTGTTACAGTCATAGGGAACAGAAAGATCAGCTTAATATATATAAGGTCCATTTAAAAGTCAGATGCCAGCAGGGAAGAAGCTGTTCTTGAGTCGAATGGTACATGTTTTCTGACTTTTGTATCTTTATGCCGATGAAAGAAGGTTGAAGAGAGAATGCCCCTGGGTGCGTGGGATCCGTGATTATATTCGCTGCTTTCCCGAGGCAGCGGGAAGTGTGGACAGAGTCAATTAAAAGCAAAATACTGTGGATGTTGGAATCTAAAACAAAAACAGAAGGTGCTGGAAAATCTCAGCAGGTCTGACAGCACCTGTCGGGGGAGAATAGAGCCAACGTTTTGAGTCTGGATGACCCTTCATCAGAGCTGGGAGCAAAGAGAATCAGTAGAGATTTATATTATGAGAGTGGGGGCGTTGGGATTGGGTGCTGAAAGCGTCCATGATCAGAAGGCAGAACAGAGGTACAGACTGTCAAAGGGACTGCCTGAAGAACGTGGCAGATGCCCTGAAAGGCGGGGGGATGGAAGGATGGAAGTGAGAAAGAAGAATGATAAAATGAATGAATGAGATGAAACAAAACAAAACAAAAGGGGTGACGGTGGAGGGGAGAGTTAATGCTCTGAAGTTGTTGAACACAATGTTCAGTCGGGGAGGCTGTAAAAGTGCCCAATTGGAAGATGAAGTGCTGTTCCTCCAGTTTGCATTGGAGTTCACTGGAACACTGAAAAAGGCCAAGGGTGGACATGTGGACAGGAGCACAGGGCGGATGTGCTGAAGTGGCAAGCGACTGGAAGGACCAATCTGGTACTGTGTCCGTCCACAAGAAGGACCCAGACCTTTCTGTCGCTATACTAGAGGCAGCACTAAATATCAACGTTACAAAGTACTGTAGCTATAGCCCAACAGCAACAAAACAGTCTCAATTATATTCCATCTCCACAATGCTAGTGTCAAGATGGAACTTCCATCTCCTTGAATGGCAAGAGACTGAAAAGTGAACAATCCTTGCTTACCTTGACTGTTACCCTTGACCTGTGCCTGACACAAAAAAAACACCCAGCAAGACAGCAACAAAGTGAGAGAACTTCCTCAGCAAACTTGCTGACTCTTCATGGGGTGCAAATGCTCAAAACTTAAGGACCTCAGCTCCTGCCATTATCTTTTCACCTGTCGGGTGTTGTGAGCCAGCACAAGACAACTCATCCCACACTAGTCATACACAGCTCAGCGCAACAATGAATTTAGGTGCCCTCTGATCACCTCAACTCCCCTGGCTCTCAATCCCAAGCAACATTCCATCCCTCCCCCCGCCCCCCCCCCCCCCCACCCCCAACTCCTTACGCCTCCCTTCACATAAAGATGGAGATTGTAACAAGGAAGTCCCCCCATGCCAACACTATATTTAAGAAAGCATGCCAATGCCTCTACTTTCTCTGAAGACTAAGGAAGTTTGGCATGTCCGCTGCGACTCTCGCCAACTTTTTCAGATGCACCACATTCTTTCTGGTTGTATCACAGCTTGGTATGGCTCCTGCTCTGACCGAGGCCACAAGAAACTACAAAGGTTCGTGAATGTAGCCCAACGCATCACGCAAACCAGCCTCCCATCCATTGGCTCTGTCTACACCTACCCGGCTTTAACTTGCTACAGCAACATGAACCGTTTCTGCAGTGTTGTGTAGCAAATCAGCAACAAGTGGCGCCTTGTGGGGATCCTGGACTGCAGCTGTGGTGCACCCCAATCAATGACTCATGTCACTGAGGACTGTCCCCTCGGCAACATTCAACAGAGGGCTTGGGGAGTTCCATTTCGTCACTGTGGAAGCTATTGCCTGGCTTGGTGATTACTGAACACGCTAATAATAACAGCAGTGCTTGGAGACCAAGCAGAATTTAAAACCAAACTCTCTCTGTGGATTTTGCACAGAAAGAAAAAAACAAGCAAAGGTGGCAAAGTTTGCTTTTGTACCAGAAACATGGCACTAAATTCAGCAAAGTTAGCAGAGAAAAATGTCCGTGTTCAATTTATTCCTGGGACGCAAGTATTACTGGCAAGGCCAGCATTCATTCCAGATCCCCAAATGCCCCGGAGAAGGTGGTGATGAGCTGATCTTTTGACTCCGGGCGATTAAGTGCAGTGTGGTTACACACCCACAGTGCTATTGATTCCAGGTTTGAAACGGCTGTTGTACGAAGAGTGGTTGAGTAGCTTGCGCTTGTACTCACTGGACCGCAGAAGAATGAGAGGGGGAATTTGATTGAGGTATATAAAACACACAACAGGATTGATAAAATAAATGTTAACCAAATGTTCCCCCTTCCAGAACAGTCTAGAACAAGAAGTCATAGTTGTAGAGTAAGAGGGGGGAGGCTCAAGATAGAGATAAGGACCAGCTACTTCTCACAGAGAGCTGTGAATCTACGGAACTCACTGCCCCAGTGTAGTGGGTGCAGAATCAGTGGATTCAAGAAAGAGATAGATAATTATTTGATCAAAAGCGGAATAAAGGGCAATGGGGAAAAGGCAGGGAAGTGGACTTAAGGTAGGATGGAGGTCAGCCATGATCATATAGAATGGCAGAGCAGGCTAAAAGGGCTGAATTGCCTACTCCCACTCCTAATTCCTATGTTCCTATTCTAAGGACTGATTCAGTCAGGCTAGTGTGCACTTAGCAAATGAGCATGCAAGGTGGTGGTGCTCCCATGAGCCTGGTACCCTTCCTCTTGGTGCTGAAGGTTGGAAAGTGCTGTCACAGAACCCTTGCTGCAATGCACCTTGTAGGTGGTAAAGCAGGGCTCGCTCATCATTAAGCAAAGATTCATTTCTGAAGTGATCTAGTTAGTTTGTTCGACTTCTCAAAGTGACACGCCTTGTACAGAGGCTCACAGACTCCTGACAGTGCAGAAAGAGGCCATTTGGCACATCAAGTCGACACAGACAACAATCCCACTCGGGCACTATTCCTGTAACACCACACATTTACCCCCCCAATCCCCCAACACTAATGGACGATTTGGCATGGCCAAGCCACCTAACCTACACATCTTTGGGGGAAAACCTGAACACCCGGGGAAAACACATGCAGACACAGGGAGTAATCATTGTGCCATCCAGATAGAGGAGAATCACAGAATCCCGACAGTGCAGAAAGAGGAAATTTGGTCCATTGAGCAGGCACCGACAACAATCTCACCCAAGCCCTATTCCCACAACTCTATATATTTATTCTGCTAATTTCCCAGACATTAAGGAGCAACTGAGCAATGCCAAGCAACCTAACCCACACACCTTGGTCTGTAGGAGGAAACTGGAGTACCCGAAGAAATCCATGTAGGCAGAGGGAGAATGTGCAAACTCCACGCAGGCAGTTACCCGAGACCAGAATCGAACCTGGATCCCTGATGCTGTGAGGCAGCAGTGCTAACCACTGTGCTGGGCAAAATGACTACAATGGTGCAATTTCTGTACTGGAAAGCAAGTAAGTCCACATCAACAGCTACACAGCAAGACATACTGTACATAAGAGTATCTAGGGGAGAAGGAAAGGAGAGGGTGCAGAATGCAGTGTTATAGTCATAGCTAGGGTATAGAGAAAGATCAACTTAATCTATGGTAGGTCCATTCAAAAGTCTGATGGCAGCAGGAAAGAAGCTGCTCGAGTCGTTCGGTACACGTCCTCAGACTTTTATATCTTTTTCCTAAAAGGCTGAAGAGAGTATGTCCAGGGTACATGGGGCTCTTGATTATGCTGGCTGCTTTTCAGAGGCAGGGGTAAGTGTAGACAGAGTCAATGGGTGAGAGGCTGGCTTGCATGATGGATTGGGCTAGATTCACGACCTTTGTAGAATCTTACGGACTTGGAACTCCTGGTTCAGGATTCCCAAGGTTAACATGCAGGTTCAGTTGGCAGTTAGGAAGGTAAATGCAATGTTAGCATTAATCTAGAGGGTTAGAATGCAAGAGCAAGGATGCCCTGCTGAGGCTGAAAAAGCTCTAGTCAGATCCCCTTTTCAACACTGTGAGCAGTTTTGGGCCCCATAACTAAGGAAGAATGTGCTGGCCTTGGAGGGAGACCAGAGGAGGTTTACAAGAATGATCCCAGCAATGAAGAAGGCTGCTCTGACATCTGCAATGGTGACCCCAGATACAGGTTCATCCAGGGCTTCCAGGGTGGAAGGCATGCTCTCGCTGATCTTCTTGCTCAAAATGGGCTTAGAATGCATTGAGCTCATCAGGGAGGGGTGCGTTGGAGCCAGCAATTTTACATGCCTTCACCTTGTACACAGGGTTCCAGGGAGAAGAATGAGGATGAGAATCATATCATCCATGTTTGAATGACAGAACAGACCTGATGGGCTGAATGGCATAATTCTGATCCTGTTTCCTATGATCTATGGTCTTTTGGTCAGAGCAGGAGCCATACCAAGCTGTGATATATCCAGAAAGGATGCTTTCTGTGGTGCACCTGTAAACATTGGAGGCACAAATGGTAAGCACTGCTCGCTCTGTGCCAGGGCCTGAACTGGAATCGTCCTTCAGTCACTGTCTGTATGGAGTCTGCACGCTCTCCCCATATCTGCATGGGTTTCTTCTGGGTGCTCCAGTTTCCCCCCAACATTCTAATGATTTGATTTTGATTTGATCTGATTTATTACTGTCACGTGTATTGGGATACAGTGAAAAGTATTGTTTCTTGCGCACTATACAGACAAAGCATACTGTTCATAAAGTACATAGGGGAGAAGGGTTTGATTTTATTAATTATTGTGACATGTATTGGGATATAGTGAAAACTATTGTTTCTTGCGCACTATACAAGCATACCTTTCATAGAGTACATGGGGAGAAGAATTTGATTTGATTTATTATTATAACATGTATTGGGATACAGTGAAAAGTACTGTTTCTTATGCGCTATACAGACAAAGCATACCATTCATAGAGAAGGAAAGGAGAGGGTGCAGAACGTAGTGTTACAATCATAGCTAGGGTGTAGAGAAAGGTCAACTTAATGCGATGGCGAGGGTTAGATTCACTGGCCGTGTTAAATTGTGCCTTAGCATCAAGGAGATGAGCAGGGTAAATACATTGGGTTACGGGAATAGGGCTTTCATGGGATTGTGGTCAGTGCAGACTCAATGGGTTGAATGGCCTCATTCTGCACTGTAGGAATTTTTTTTTTAAAGCCAGCGCGGCCATGCCAAATTTCCTTAGTCTCCTGAGAAAGTAGAGGTGTTGCTGTCATGTTTGACTCTGCTTTCTGGTCACGGTGGAACATTTCCATCATTGGGACATGGGTAAAACTAACGTTTATTCCCATCGTAAATTGGCGCGTGCTGCGTGCAGAGAAACCAACATGTTCTCAGGTTACACAATGCATTCTGGCTGCCAGGTGCCAGAGCTATTTCAGCAGCAGGAGCCAGTAAGCTGCAAGGTGGGGGAAAACTGGCAAATAAATACCAGATATAGAGCACATTTTTAAATTCGGCCATCAGCTTCAGTAAGACAAGACCTACAGAACAATAAAACCAAGCTTCCTTCATCAAGTTAAGCTACCAGAGATAAGCAGCAGCAAGGCGGAGGTGTGAATAATACATATAAAACTGCCATTAGCCCTGCAACATTTAAGACAGAAAAAGACGGCTACCTATATTTTGGTTTTATTTACACTGGCCGTGAAGATGTACCACAGCTGCTGTGTAGTTTGCCCACAAGTGCTGTCCAATAAATCTTTGGGGCACTCCAAACTAGAGACATTTAATTACCAAACATGAAATATTCAAACAGAACCAACGTTTTTTCCTTTAATTGTATAATACTGAAAACACGTGTGCGTAGGGGCAATTTATACCAAGGTGTGGGGGAGGGGGTGCTCAAAAAGTAAAGCAAAGGCAAACAGGAAACAGACTAAGCGTCGTTCACACATTTGTCTTAAAGTAACAAATCTTTTCTGTTAACGAAGTGGAATTTTGTTATCATTCATATCTCTGTCACAAGAATTTCTAAGCTCCCTCCCAACATCTTATGCGCAGGCGCTCGCACAGACAAACACCACAGCACAGTTTTTCGCACTGCTGCCTCACAGCGTCAGGGACCCTGATTCGATTCCCAGCTTGGGTCACTGCCTGCACGTTCTCTGTGTGGGCTTCCTCTGGGTGCCCTGGTTTCCTCTCACAGTCTGAAAGACATGCATTGGCTGGGCTAAATTCTCCCTCAGTGTTACCCGAACAAGTGCCGGAGTGTGGCGATTAGGGGATTTTCAGAGCAACTCCATTGCAGTGTCAATGTAAGCCTACTTGCGACACTAATAAATAAACTTATGGGGTGCTTAGAAGTAAAGGCAAGAGGGAAAGCAGAATCAGTGTTATTCACGCATTTGCCTGAATGTAACAAATCTTCTGTGTGAATTCCTATTTATGAAATGGAATTTTCTCATTCACATCTGTCACAAGCATTTCTAAATTCCCTCCCAATTTCATACAGTACATGATCACACAAACACTTTTTAGTGCACTGTATTTGGACACAAGTAAATCATAGAATCCCTGCAGTTCAGAAAGAGGCCATTCAGCCCATCGCGTGCGAACAGCTGTCCTTTAAAAAAAGCATCACCGCAAGCAATCTCTACAAATCCACAGCAACAGTGACTGGGTCAAAAAACAGATCTTATTTAAGCATTCTACTGCACAACAGCTATGAATAAACATTTTGCTGAGGAAACGTATTACATGGAGTAGTCTGTCTAGGGGAGGTGAGAACAGAACAGCACTGTGCATGAAAAGTGACAGCTGCTGAGGGCTAATGTGCAAGTGAATGAAACTTGTTTGGAGACGAACAGGCAAACCAGAAAATCTTGGAAAACATGAATACACATCAATCAATCCACGGCTTGGAGAGACAAAAGGCAGATGAATGCAGTGATAGGCAACCTCGGCTAGTGAGTGGGCTGCATGCAAGGCTCTCTCTTATCTCAGTGGACTGCAAGATTGAAATCAGGCTTGTTCACTAACCATGGCCCCATGAATCAGATTGAACACATTTAACACAAAGATGTACGGGTTAGGTTGATTGGCCATGCTAAATTGCTCCTTAGTGTCCAAAGATGTGCAGGTTAGGTGCATTGGCCATGCTAAATTGCTCCTTAGCGTCCAAAGGTGTGCAGGTTAGGTGCATTGGCCATGCTAAATTGCTGCTTAGTGTCCAAAGATTTGTAGATTAGGTGAATTGGCCATGCTAAATGTGTGGGGTTACGGAGATGGGTCTCTTATGGAGGGTCCAGACATGATGGGCAGAACGGCCTGCTGCACTGTAGGGTTTGTGGATGAATGCAAGCTTTTATTGAAGTGTGCAAGCTGAAAGTGGTTGCCAAACAAGCCCTTGTAGAATTTAATAAACGGATGAAAGATTTGTCAGGATTACACTAGTACAAAGCCTCAGCCTGAGATGCAGGATGACAGGGTAAAAACGTAGCTAGCGTAAATCTGTGCTGGATGAAAATATTGTTAACAACGTGGGCTAATATGTGACATACTATCTCCCCCAAAATCCACACAACTCTGTTCTGGGGAAGAGTTTTTGCTGAACCTGCGCATGCTGATTTCTGCTCGTTTGTATTTCGCCTCTACAATGCCGTGGAGCTCAAAACCTTCCCACTCATTTCCAAACGGTGTTACCACCCAGCGCACAGCTTCCCAACAGTCTGTCTCCAATGCCTCAGACGAGTGCATCCACCTTCACTTCCGCATGCTACCTACCAGTTTGCCAATTAAAAATCACCCTTCCTGAAAATAAACCCCTGAAGCAAGGGAGCTGAACACTGGCTATCAAAGCTGGCGTTGTCAGTACATTCCAACACTCTGATCTGCATTCCTGTCATGCCATCTAATACAAAGACTACCTTGGCTTGGCCAGAAATACCAACCACACATTCAGTAACTCTATGCCACACATATGACTGCATTCAAAAAAAAAACAGGCACACATCCAATGTGAATACATCATTAGATTCTGTTTCAAGACCTAATTGAAGCTCGCCATTAATTCAGCTTCCCTTCATCTTCAAAGAGAATAATGGAAGCAAAGTTCCCTCATAAACAGCAGATTCAATTCCCAGTCACATCTCGACCTCAAGACCTTCACAGGAACTCTTCAGCTTCATCAACAAGTGGGTGAAACCTCACATAGCCAGAAAGGGCAGCATGGCGGCAGAGTGGTTAAAACTGCTGCCTCACAGTGCCAGGGACCCGGGTTCAACTCTGGTCTTCGGTGACTGTGTGGAATCTGCACGTTTTCCCCATGTCAGCGTGGGTTTCTGCCGGGTACTCCTGTTTCTTCCCACAGTTCGAAGACATGCAGCTTAGGTGGATTGGCCATGCTAAATTGCCCCTTAGTGTCCAAAGATGTGCAGATTAGTTGCGTTGGCCATGCTAAATTGTTCCATCGCTCCAGAATATGCGTAGGTTAGGGGGATTAGCTGGGTAAATGTGTGGGGTTAAGGGAGTGGGATGGCCCTGGGTAAGAGACTCTGTCGGAAAATCAGTGTTGATGGGCAAAATGGTCTCTGCTGCACTGCAGGGATTCGATACGAATACTGTGGGTACCAAAACTGGTCAGAGGCTGGCAATCCTGTGGAGAGTACTCACCTCCTGACTCTCCAAAGCCTGTCCACCATCTGCAAGGCACAAGTCAAGAGTGTGATAGAATATTCTCCACTTGCCTGGACAAGTGCAGCTCCAAAAACACTCTGGAAGCTTGACACCATCCAGGAAACTTCAGCCTGTTTACCTGGCACCCCACCCTCAAACATTCACTCCCTCCACCACTGATGCTCAGTGGCAGCCGTGTGCACCATCTACAAGATATACAGCAACAACTCACCTTGACAAACCTTCCAAACCCATGACTACTACCATCTCGAAGGACAAGATCAGCATGTGGATGGGAAATCCACCATCTGCAAGCTCCCGTCCAAACATCTAATCATCTTGACTTGGAAATACATCAACCATTCCTTCATTGTCACTGGGTCAAAATCCTGGAATTCCCACCTTAACATCACTGGTGGGTCAACACACACCACACGGATGGCAGCAATTCAAAGAGTAGTTTCTCAGGGGGCAATCAGGGTTGAGCAATAAATGCTGGCCTAACCAGCGATGCCCACATTCCATCAATGAATAAAATAAATTAGAATCAGCATAAATTGTGATGGCTAATGGGAGGAGGAAATGCATTGTTGATAGCAAAATGAGTAAAATACTTGGCATGTTTTTAATTGTTAATTTAAGGGATGCCACGTTTAAGTTTCATAGTGTCACAAGCAGGCTTAATTTAACACTGCAAAGAAGTTACTGTGAAAATTCCCTAGTTACCACTCTCCGGTGCCTGTTTGGGTAACACTGGGGGAGAATTTAGCATGGCCAATGCATCTAACCCGCACGTCTTTCGGACTGTGGGAGGAAACTGGAGCATCCGGAGGAAATCAATACAGACACTGGGAGAACGTGCAGACTCCGCACAGACAGTGACCCAAGCCAGGAAGCAAACCCCCGGGTCCATGGTGCTGTGAGGTAGCAATGCTAACCACTGTGCCTCCATCACTGACAAGACCAACATCCAGTGCCCATTCCTAACTGCCTTTGCTCTGAGCACAGTTAAGAGTCAAGCACATTCAGTCTCTGTTTCTCTCTCTACAGATACTGCCAGACTTGCTCAGTTCTTCCATCATTTACTGCTTTTATTCCAGGACTGCTTTTATTGCAGTCACATTTCAGACTGGCAAAGGGTGACAATCAATGACAGTTTCAATGGTCACCGTTACTGAGATGAGTTTCCGATACCTGATGGTATGAATTCAATTTTAATACCACCAGCAGCTGCCGTGGTAGGATTTGAACCCATGCTTCCGAGGATTAACCTGGACTTCCGGATTACAAGTCCATTGACATTACCACTGCGCCAATGTCTCCTCCCCTTCTCCCCTCCATCAGTAATGTACAATAATAACCATGCATACCATCAAGGTTCTGGCTTGTTAGCTGGACTGAGCTGACCTCAGTCAGAGCAGCAAAGGAAAAGGCTAAAACCAACCACAATATCTGAGCTTGTGCAGAGATAGGAGAGAACTAATAATCCTCTGATCTTATCTTGTGAGCAGCATAGTGAGCACTGCTGCCTCACAGCACCAGGGAACCATGCTCGATTCCCGGTTTGGATCACTGTGTGTGGAATTCGCACTTCCTCGCTATCTGTGTGGGTTTCCTCCAACAGTCTGAAAGACGTGCTGGTTAGGGTACTAAATTCTCCCTCAGTGGTAACCAAACAGGCGCCGGAGTGTAGTGACTAGGAGATTTTCCCAGTAAATTCATTGCAGTGATAATAAGAACATAAGAAATAGGAGCAGGAGTAGGCCATCTAGCCCTTCGAGCCTGCCCCGCCATTCAACAAGATCATGGCTGATCTGTTGTGGCTCAGTTCCACTTTCCACTAATGTAAGCCTTTACTTTATATACTTTACTTTCAACCCTACATTGCCTGTCAGTGACCGCTGCCAAAAAGTGCATTGAGGTCGCTGGTTAGGCCCAACCAAAGTTGGAGGTTAATCCGTGCATCGCAACTTAGGACGAACGTCAAGGCCTTGGAGAGGGACCAGCGATGACAAGACGGAACTAGGCATCAAGAGCTTCAGTTACGTGGAGACGCTGGAGAAGCTGGAATTTTTCTCCTTCAATCACAGAAATGGTCGAGAGTTTCAGGTTTCTGGTGTTCAGTTTTTTTAAATTCATTCATGAAGCAGGGGTGTTACTGGCTGGCCAGCATTTATTGTCCATCCCTAGTCACCCTTGACTTTGTAGTGATTAATAAAACTGAGTGGCTTGCTAGGCCATTCCAGAGGGTAGTCGACAGTCAACCACGTTGCTGTGGCTGTGCAGTAGGCCAGACCAGGTAAGGATGGCAGATTTTGTTTCCCAAAAGACATCAGTGAACCAGGCGGGTTTTTCTGACAAACGACAATGGTTTCATGATCATCAGTAGATCCTGAATTCCAGATACTTTTTATTGAATTCAAATTCCACCATCTGCCACGGCGGGATTCGAACCTACGTCTCCCAGAACATTAGCTGAGTTTCTGGACTAACAGTTCAGCGATAATATCACTAGGCCATCATCTTCCCATAACAACAATTTGTCCTGGTCCTGCCACATCTACACTATAATTAAAGCAGCCAGTGTAATTAAGGACCCCACACACCCTGGACATTCTCCCTTCTGCCTTCTTCCATTGGGAAAAAGATATGGAAGTCTGAGGACACGTATCAACTGACT
Source organism: Carcharhinus amblyrhynchos (assembly GCF_965287045.1). Taxonomy (NCBI): domain Eukaryota; kingdom Metazoa; phylum Chordata; class Chondrichthyes; order Carcharhiniformes; family Carcharhinidae; genus Carcharhinus; species Carcharhinus amblyrhynchos. The sequence goes on from NW_027649868.1 coordinate 359,386, forward strand.
CAAGAACAGCTTCTTTCTTGCTGCTGTTAGACTTTTGAATGGACCTAACACATATTAAGCTAATCATTCTCAACACCCTAGCTGTGACCGCAACACTACATACTGCATTTTCTCCTTTCCTTCTCTCCTATGTACTCTATGACCCAGTATGCTTTGTCTGCATAGCGGGCAAGAAACAATATTTTTCACTGTATCCCAATACGTGTGTCAATAATAAATCAAATCCTTCTCCCTTATGTACTCAATGAACGGTATGTTTTGTCTATATAGCACACAGGAAACAATTCTTTTCCCTGTATCCCAATACACGTGACAATAATAAATCAAATCAAAAATCAAAACAGAAGGTTAAGTGGAGACCTGAGAGAGGTTTTGATCAGAGGATGTGAAGACAAACATGGTAAACGTGTTGGGAACTGGAGGATAAAGATCCTCGGCAATTGGCAAAACAATCAGAGGTGAAATAAAGAAACAACTTGTGCAGCAAGTTCCAATCTGCAGCACACACTGCCTGAAGGAGAAGGTGAAAGCAGAAACAATAGATACTTTCAAAGGGAATTGGAAAATTTGCAGGGCAATGGATGAACAGGGAATTGGGGTTATTCGGGGAGCTCTTTCAAAGAGCAACAGTGGGTTAAAGCAGCTTGATGCAGCGATTCTCTACACGGTGGAGAACACAAGCCAACTTAGATTGGATGTAATGGCTTCCTCCTCTCCATTGCTGTTTTTATCTGTTGGGACTATTCATATAGGGTGGCACAGTGATTGGCATTGCTGCCTCGCAGCATCAGGGACCTGGGTTCAGTTCCACTTCGAGTGACTGTATGGAGTTTACATGTTCTCCTCATGCCAGCGTGGGTTTCCTTTGGTGCTCCGGTTTCCTCCCACAGTGCAGATGTGCAGGTTAGGTGGATTGGCCATGCGAAATTGCCCTTAGTATCCAAAGATGCGCAGGTTAGGTGGATTGGCCATGTTAAATTGCCCCTTAGTATCCAAAGATGTGTAGGTTAGGTGGATTGGCCATGCTAAATTGCCCAAGTCCAAAGATGTGCAGATTAGGTGGATTGGCCATGCTAAATTGCCCCTTAGTGCCAAGGAGAAATACAGTGGTTTACAAGGATTGGTTGGGTTTGTTATCAGGGTGTAGGCTCGATGGACCAAAAGGCCTCCTTCTATATTGTAGAATTTCTATGATTCTTACTTGTTACTTGAGTATGATGGGGAGGCAGTGGCATAGTGGTATTGTCACTGGACTAGTAATCCGGAGATCCAGGGCAAGATCTGGGGACCCGGGTTCAAATCCCACCACAGCAAAAGATGAAATTTGAATTCAATAAAATTCAGGAAATAAGAGTCTGATGATAACCACGAAACCATTGTTGATTGTCAGTAAAACCCATCTGGTTCACTGATGTTCTTTAGAGAAGGAAAACTGCCGTCCTCATCCAGTCTGGCTGACATCAGAAATAGGAGCAGGAGTAGGCCATCTAGCCCTTCGAGCCTGCCCCACCATTCAATAAGATCATGGCTGATCTGTCGTGGCTCAGTTCCACATTCCTGCCCTCTCCCCATAACCCTTAATCCCCTCGCTTATCATAAACCCATCAACCCGCGTCTTAAATATATTTAGCGAGGTAGCCTCCACCACTTCAACGGGCAGAGAATTCCAGAGATTCACCACCCTTTGAGTGAAGAAGTTCCTCCTCAACTCCGTTCTAAATCGCCCCCCCTTTATCTTGAGGCTGTGCCCCCTAGTCCTACTGTCCTTTCTGAGCGGGAAGAGCCTCTCCACCTCTATCCTATCCATCCCATTCATCATCTTATACGTCTCAATGAGATCTCCCCTCATTCTTCTAAACTCTAACGAGTACAAGCCTAGTTTATCCAGCCTCTCCTCAGCTCAACCCCCTCAACTCCGGTATCAGCCTAGTAAACCTCCTCTGCACTCCCTCCAAGGCCAAAATATCCCTGCGTAAGTACGGCGACCAAAACTGCACACAGTACTCCAGCTGCGCCCTCACCAATGCCCTGTACAGCCGCAGCAAGACCTCCCTACTTTTATATTCAATTCCCCTCGCTATGAAGGCCAGCATCCCATTCGCCTTCCTGACCACCGGCTGCACCTGCAGGCTGGGTTTTTGCGACTCATGCACAAGGACCCGAGGTCCCTCTGCACCGTCGCCTGCTGCAGTTTTTCGCCACGTAAGTAATAGTCCTTCCTACCATTATTCCTACCAAAGCGGACCACCTCGCACTTGCCAACATTAAATTCCATTTGCCAGTTCCTGGCCCATTCGCCCAGCCTATCTAGATCCTTCTGCAGACTCTCCACACCCTCCACGCAATTTGCCGTTCCACCAATCTTGGTGTCATCAGCAAATTTCGACACCATACACTCAGTTCCCTCCTCCAGATCATCTATATAAATGGTAAATAGCTGAGGCCCCAGCACCGACCCCTGGGGCACTCCACTAGTCACCGACCGCCAATCCGAATAGCACCCATTAACCCCCACTCTCTGCCTCCTATTTGACAACCAATCCCTTATCCACGCTAACACCCTACCCCCAACTCCGTGCCCCCTTACCTTCTGCACTAACCTCTTGTGAGGCACCTTGTCAAACGCCTTCTGAAAATCAAGAAAGACCACATCCACCGGCTCTCCTCTATTCACCGCCCTAGACACATCCTCATAGAACTCCAATAAATTTGTCAGACACGACTTCCCCTGAACGAAACCATGTTGCGTCCTATCAAGCCATTCCCCTCAAGATGCCTCGCTATTTCCTCCTTGATGACGGATTCTAACATTTTACTGTGGTTGACTCTCAGATGCTCTGAACTGGATGGGAAATAAATACTGGTCGAAGCACCCATATCCCAGGAATACGAAAATAAGACTGCAGTACTGCCGCTACCCATGGGACTATAAGCCAAGCCTTTGCCAGAGATACCTCACTCTCAGAGTGGAGGGTCAGACAAAAATTTCACATCCCACCAAATCAAAACAGTGCATGATTCCACAGCAACCGGTAGACAGGGACATGTTAAAGCAAACATTTTACGAAGCTCTACCGGTCTCCAAACTCGATTTATTAACATCCACGTTCTCACAACACGTTGGTATGGTCATATTTGGAGCACTGCATACAATTCTGGTTATTCTGTGTAGAAGGGATGTTAGTAAACTGGAAAGGGTGCAAAAAAGATTTACCAATCTGTTACCGGGACTGGAAGCTTTGAATTATAAGGAAAGGTTGGATAAGCTGGGACTTTTTTCCCTAGGGCGTAAGAGGATCGGGGATGACTTTATAGAGGTTGTTAAAATTAAGAAGGCATAAATAAGGATTTTTTAATTCATTCATGGGACATGGGAGTCACTGGCTGGGTCAGCATTTATTGCCCATCCCTAGTCTCCCACAGGCAGTTGAGAGTCAACCACATTGCTATGGGTCTGGAGTCACTTGTAGGCCAGATCAGGTAAGTACGGCAAATTTCCTTCCCTAAAGGACATTCGTGAACCAAATGGGTTTTCCCAACAATCGACAATGGCTTCATGGTCATCAGCAGATTCTTAATTCCAGATATTTTTTATTGAATTCAAATTTCACCACCTGCCATGTGGGGATTTGAATCTGGGTCCCCAGAACATTAGCTGAGTTTCTGGATTAATAGTGTAGCGATTACACCACTAGGCCATCACTTCCCCTAAAAGGTGAATAGCCAAGGTCTTTTCCCCAGGGTAGGGGAGTCCAAAACTAGAGGGCATAAGTTTAAGGTGAGAGGGGAAAGAGTTAAAAGGGACCTGAGAGGTAACCTTTTCACACAGAGAGAGGTGTGTATATGGAATGAGCTGCCAAAGGAGGTGGTAGAGACAGGTACAAGTAAAACATAAAACATAACAGCGCAGTACAGGCCCTTCGGCCCTCGATGTTGTGCCAACCTGTGGAATCAATCTAATGAGCTTCTAACCTAAACTATTCCATTGTTATCCATGTGCCTATCCACTGACCATTTGAACGCCCTTAAAGTTGGCGAGTCCACAACTGCTGCAGGCAGGGCATTCCATGCCCTTACTACCCTCTGAGTAAAGAACCTACCTCTGACATCCGTCCTATAATTACCACCCCTTAATTTAAAGCTACGCCCCCTCGTATTAGCCATCACCATCCAAGGAAAAAGGCTCTCACTGTCCACCCTGTCTAACCCTCTGATCATCTTCTATGCCTCAATTAGGTCACCTCTTAACCTTCTTCTCTCTAACGAAAATAACCTCAAGTCCCTCAGCCTTTCCTCACAAGACCTTCCCACCATACCAGGCAACATCCTGGTAAACCTCCTCTGCACCCTTTCCAATGCCTCCACATCCTTCTTATAATGCGGCAACCAGAACTGTACACAATACTCCATGTGCAGCCACACCAGAGTTTTGTACACTTGCAACATGACCTCACAGCTCCGAAATTCAATCCCTCTACCAATAAAAGCTACACACCGTACACCTTCTTAACAACCTTATCAGCCTGGGTGCCAACTTTCAGGGATCTATGCACATGTACACCAAGATCTCACTGCTCGTCGACACTACTAAGACTCCTTCCATTAGCCCTATATTCTGTGTTCCTGTTACTCTTACCAAAGTGAATCACCTCACACTTTTCCGTATTAAACTCCATTTGCCACCTCTCGGCCCAGCTCTGTAGCTTATCTATGTCCCTCTGCAAACTGTAACATCCATCCTCACTGTCTACAACTCCTCCAACTTTGGTGTCATCAGCAAATTTACTAACCCATCCTTCTACACCCTCATCTAGGTCATTTATAAAAATGACAAACAGCAGTGGCCGCAAAACAGATCCTTGAGGTACACCACTTGTAACTGAACTCCAGGTTGAATATTTCCCATCAGCCACTACCCGCTGTCTTCTATCAGCTAGCCAATTCCTGATCCAAACTGCTAAATCACCCTCAATCCCACGCATCTGCATTTTCTGCAGTAGCCTGCCATGGGGAACCTTATCAAATGCTTTGCTAAAATCCATATACACCACGTCAACTGCCTTACCCTTATCCACCTCTTTGGTCACCTTTTCAAAAAACTCAATAAGGTTTGTGAGGCACGACCTACCCTTCAAAACCGTGTTGACTATCCCTAATCAATTTATTTCTCTCTAGATGATTATAAATCCTATCCCTTATAATTCTTTCCAAAACTTTGCCCACAACAGAAGTAAGGCTCACCAGTCTATAATTCCCAGGATGGTCTCTACTCCTCTTCTTGAACAAGGGGACAACATTTGCTATCTTCCAGTCTTCCGGCACTATACCTGTAGCCAATGACGACATGAAGATCAAAGCCAAAGGCTCTGCAATCTCCTCCCTAGCCTCCCAGAGAATCCTAGGGTAAATCCCATCCGGCCCAGGGGACTTATCTATTTTCATACTCTCAAGAATTGCTAACATCTCCTCCTTATGTACCTCATCCCATCGAGTCTAAAAGCCTGTCTCTCAGTATTCTCCTTGACTACACTGACTTTTTCCTGCGTGAATACTGACGAAAAATATTCATTTAGTGCCTCTCCTATCTCTTCAGGCTCCACCCACTACTTCCCACTACTGTCTCTGACTGGCCCTAATCTTGTCCTAACCAATCTTTTATTCTTGACATACCTATAGAAAGCTTTAGGGTTCTCCTTGATCCTATCTGCCAAAATCTTCTCATGTCCTCTTCTAGCTTTTCTGAACACTCTCTTTAGCTCCTTCCTAGCTAATTTGTAACTCTCCAATGCCCTAACTGAGCCTTCATGTCTCATTTTTACAAAAGCCTCCTTCTTCCTCTTCACTCGAGATTCAACTTCCTTAGTACACCACGGTTCCCTCGCTCGACCACTTCCTCCCTGCCTGACAGGTACATATTTATCAAGGACTCGCAGTAGCTGCTTCTTGAATAAGCTCCACATTTCAGTTGTTCCCAGCCCCTGCAGTTTCCTAGTCCAACCTACGTATCCAAAATCTTGCCTTATAGCCTCATAATTACCTTTCCCCCAGCTATAACTGCTGCCCTTTGGTATATACCTATCCCTTTCCATCACTAAGGTAAACATAACCGAATTGTGGTCACTATCACCAAAGTACTCACCTACCTCCAAGTCTAGTTCATTACCCAGTACCAAATCCAATGTAGCTTCACCTCTTGTTGGCCTATCTACATACTGTGTCATGAAACCTTCCTGCACACATTGGACAAAAACTGACCCCTCGAACGTGCTTGAGCTATAGCTTTTCCAATCGATATTTGTAAAGTTAAAGTCCCCCATAACAACTACCCTGTTACTTTCGCACCTATCCAGGATCATCTTTGCAATCCTTTCCTCTACATCGCTGGAACATTTTGGAGGCCTATAAAAAACTCCCAGCAGGGTGACCTCTCCTCTCTTGTTTCTAATCTCAGCCCATACTACCTCAATAGACAGGTCCACATCAAACGTCCTTTCTGCCACAGTAATACAGTCCTTGACTAACAATGCCACGCCTCCTCCTCTTCTACCACCTTCTCTGCTCTAACTGAAACATCTGAACCCCGGAACCTACAACAACCATTCCTGTCCCTGCTCTATCCATGTCTCTGAAATGGCCACAACATCGAAGTCCCAGGCACCAATCCAGGCTGCAAGTTCATCCACCTTATTGTGTATGCTCCTCACATTGAAGTATACACACTTCAACCCACCCTCCCGCCTGCCAATACTCTGCTGCGACCTAGAAACTTATCCATGTCCTCCCTATTCTCATCCTCCTGTACATTGGAGCTACAATTCAGGTTCCCATCCCCCCTCTGAATCACTTTAAACACCACCCCGGAATTGCACTGGCAAATTTTCCCCCCCAAGATATTAGTACCCCTCTGGTTCGGGTGCAGGCCATCCCTTTTGTAGAGGTCCCACCTTCCCCAGAATGAGCCCCAATTGTCCAAGTATCTGAAACTCTCCTTCCTGCACCATCCCTTTAGCCACAAGTTCAAATGTTCTCTCTCTCTATTTTTCTCCATGCTATCCCGCGGCACAGGTAACAAACCAGAGGTAACAACCCTATTTGTTTTAGCCCCAAGCTTCCACCCTAACTCCCTGAATTTCTGCCTTACATCCCCGGCCTTTTTCCTACCTACGTCATGGGTACCTACGTGAACCATGACTTGGGGCTGGTTGCCCTCCCCCTTAAGGATCTCGAACACTCGATCAGAGACATCAAGTACAATAGTTAAAATACATTTGGACAGGAACACAGATGGGAAAGATTTAGAGGGATATAGGCCAAACGCAGACAAATGGCACTAGTTCCATTCAGGAAACCTGTTTGGCATGGACGAGTTCATAGTGCAGAAGCAGACCAGTCGGCCCATCGAATCTGGACCAACTGTCACAGAGAGCATCTTACCCAGACCCTATCCTCATAACCCCGTGTATTTACCTCACTAATTCCCCCCAATCTACACATCCTGGGGACACTAAGGGGCAATTTTGCATAGCCAATCAACCTAGGCCTATTTCCGTGCTATATAATTCTATGACCTGCCAGCCTTCACGTAATCAAATGCATTGTAAGAGTAAGGCAGGCCCCTCAGAAAATCATTACTGAACTTTAGCTTGAAAAATCATCCTGCCTTCAAATACATGATCAGGATATGGCACCTGGAGGTACTTGTGTTTTAAATAATCAGTTTAGAGGGATGTATACCCTTGACAGGCCTCACTTGGAGTACTGTGCGCAGTTCTGGTCGCCTCACTATAGGAAGGACGTAGAAGCTATTGAAAGGGTACAGAGGAGATTTACAAGGATGTTGCCTGGACTGGGAGGCATCCCTTTTGAAGTTAGGTTGAGGGAGCTGGGACTCTTCTCCCTGGAGAGACGAAGGTTTAGAGGCGACCTGATAGAAGTTTATAAAATGTTGAGAGGAATAGATAGGGTGGATTCTCAGAGGCTATTTCCCCGGGTTGAAATGGTCGCTACGAAAGGACACAGATTGAAGGCGCAGGGAGGCAAGTACAGAAGTGATGTTAGGGGTAAGTTTTTCACTCAGAGGGTGGTGAGTGAATAGAATCGGCTGCCATCAGTGGTGGTGGAGGCGAACTCGCTGGGGTCTTTTAAAAGACTTCTGGATGAGTATATGGGGTTTAATGGGATTGGGGGTTATAGATAGGTCTATGGATTGGTAGGTGTTGATGTGATCGGCGCAACTCGTGGGCCGAAGGGCCTGTTTGTGCTGTAGTGTTCTATGTTCTATACACACAAATCAACGCAGAATGGAATACAGAAACCACAGCAATAGTGTCTTCACCAGTTGCATTCCTTTTTTGGGAGTGGAAATATTACAAACTTTAACAGCCTTTTGTTGCATCTCCCAATAGAACAATGTAAACTGATGACTTCATCAAAGGAACTGGTCGAGTTACTGCGATAGTGCCAGGAAGCTGAACTTAAAACTAACACCACACAGTCAAAATAACAGGACCACCCTGGGTTAATAATAATGTATATTGACTTTAACTCCTTCGCCCAGTACTGACTCACTGGCTGAGCAACACAACGATGAATGTTTACCCTTAATTCTACACACAACAGGTTTCCATTTCAACAAAACAAGTGAGAAAAGTTTTAAATCATTCCTTCCCCATACTCCCGGAGTAAAGCTTCACGGCAATTCGGGACTTCATCTATGGTGGCACAGTGGTTAGCACTGCTGCCTCACGGCCCCAGGGGCCAGGGTTCAATTCTGGCCTTGAGGGACTGTGTGCAGTTTGCACATTCCCCTGTATTTGCGTGGGTTTTCTACGGGTGTTCCGGTTTTCCCCCCCACAATCCAAAGATGTGTGGGTTAGGTGAATTGGCCATGGTAAATTCCCCCTTAGGGTCCAAAGATGTGCTGGTTAGGTGGATTGGCCATGCTAAATTGCCCCTTAGGGTCCAAAGATGTGTAGGTTAGGTGGATTGCCTGTATAAAATTGCCCCTTAGTGTCCAAAGATGCGCAGCTAAGATGGATTAGCCATGGTAAGTTGCCCCTTAGTGTCCAAAGGTGTGCAGGTTAGGTGGATTGGCCATGTTAAATTAACGCTTATGGTCCAAAGATGTGCAGGTTAGGTGGACTGGCCATGCTAATTTGCCCCTTAGTGTCCAAAGATGTGCAGCTAAGGTGGATTAGCCATGGTAAATTGCCTCTTAGTCCAAAGAAATGCAGGTTAGGTGGATTGGCCATGCTAAATTGCCCCTTCGGGTCCAAAGGTATCTTTGGCGGACTGCCCAAGCTGAATTGCTCCTTAATGTCCAGAGATGTGGCATTTCGATGTATTGGCCATGGAAAACGTGTGGAGGTTACGGGGATAGGAGGGGGGCCTCGGTAAGTTACTCTGTCAGAGAGTTGGTGCAATCTTGATAGGCTGAATGGCCCCTTCTGCACTATGCCGGTGGGGGGGGCGGGGGCCGGCGGCGGCAGTGGTGTTGATCACCAACCACCATTAAGCCCATTGTCCACATTCAGAACCCAAAGCCACAAAACAGAAGGGATAAGTGAACACAGCAAATGGCAAGAGAGTATTACTGCGAAACAGCACTTGTACAAGTGATGAGGAACGTAGAGCAGAGCAAGACTGAAGAGCTACGATGCAGTTTTCCGCAGACAGCTCAGGCAGAAGAGATGAAAGAGAAATAGTTAAAAGCAAAATACTGCGGAAGCTGGAATCAAAAATGCTGGAAAATCTCAGCAGGTCTGGCAGCATCTGTAAGGAGAGAAACTGTGTCAAAGCTTTAACAAAGGATCATCTGGACTCGTAACATCAGCTCTTTTCTCTCCTTGCCGATGCTGGCAGACCTGCTGAGATTCTCCAGCATTTTCTCTTTTAGAAAGAGAAATAGTTACTAGTTTTAAAGACATTCACCGATCCCCGCTGGGAAGTGGGAGGACAGAACCAGGCTTGACTAAGCGCGCGTTTTTCTCTCTTTTGGCCCTTTCCCCGGCAGGCGTGCTGTACATTGCGGCACTCATCATCGCAACTCACACCCAGCTACCTCAGACACATATTCGACATCTGGGCAGCATCCACAGTCAAACAAGGCCCCAAAGCAAGCCTCCCTCCCACCTTCTGAAGAACGGAAAATGACAGAAAGTGGGAACAGGGAGACAAAGAAAAATAGGTAAAGGCAAAATGCTGAGGATGCTAAAATCTGAAACAAAGGCAGAAAATGCTGAAAAACCTCAGCAGGTCTGAGATCAACAGTGGAGAGAGAATAGAGCCAACATTTCAAGTCTAGATGAGCTATCGTCAGGGATCTGACAAAGGGCCATCCTGACTGGAAACAGCACAGGCAGCATGGTGGCACAGTGGTCAGTACTGCTGCCTCACAGGGTTCAATTCCAGCCTCGGGTCACTGTCTGTTTGGAGTCTGCACGTTCTCCCCCACATCTCCATGGGTTTCCTCCGGGTGCTCTGGTCCCCTCCCATAATGTGGATATGTTGGCGTTGGACTGGGGTAAACACAGTAAAAAGTCTGACAACACCAGGTTTAAGTCCAACCGATTTATTTGACAGTACACTCACTAGCTTTCGGGGTTAGTCCCTTCGTCAGGTGAATGGAGAGTTCTGGCCTCAGACAGAACATATAAAGCACAGACAGTTTACAGATTACTGATTAGAATGCGAATCTTTACACCTAACCTGCTGTTCAAGTCTTAAATTGTCGGCCACTTTCACACAGGGTTATCTGGACTCGAAACATCAGCTCTTTTCTCTCCTTACAGATGCTGCCAGACCTGCTGAGATTCTCCGGCATTTTCTCTTTTGTGCTTTTCTGACAATCGACAATGGTTTCATGGTCTTCAGTAATTCCTAATTCCAGATTTTTTTTATTGAAGTCAAATTCCACCAACTGCAGTGGCGGGATTTGAACCCGGGTCCCCAGAATATTGAGGTAAGATCGGTCATCCATAAGCAGGGCCCAGAACTTCCTTGCCTCTTCAACATACCACCCTGCTCTCCTGTCCACATGTCCGTCCTTGGCCTGTTGCAATGTTCTAGCGAATCCCAACGGTTGGGGAACAGCACCTCATCTTCTGATTGGGCACTTTACAGCCGTCCGGCTGGAGTTCAATCATTTCAGAGCACGAACTCTCCCCTCCATCCCATTTCAGTTTATTTCATCTCATTCTCCATTTTATCGCTCTCCTTCTTTACTCCCACCACTACCAACCCCTCCCCCATCCCTTTCAAGCCAACTGCCACATTCCTCAGGCCGTCCTTTTGTACCTTGGTTTTGCCATTCCAATCACTTAATGGGCACTTTAAACACCTTCCCTTTGTCCCATTCCACCACCCCTCCTTACCCTCATGGTGTAAATCTCTGCTGACTCCCCTTTCCCCTCAGCTCTGACGAAGGGCCACCTCGACTCCAAACGTTGGCTCTACTCTCTCTCCACAGATGCTTTGATTTGATTTATTACTGTCGCATACAGTGAAAAGTATTGTTTCTTGTGCGCTATGGAAAGCATACTGTTCATAGAGAAGGAAACAAAGAGTGCAGAATGTAGTGTAGGGGGATCTTATTGAAACTTACAGGATACTGCGAGGCCTGGATAGAGTGGACATGGAGAGGGCGTTTCCACTAGTAGGAAAAGCTACAACCAAAGAGCACAACCTCAGGCTAAAGGGATGATCCTTTAAAACAGAGATGAGGAGGAATTTCTTCAGCGGGTGAGTGGTGAATCTGTGGAACTTTTTACTGCAGAAGTCTGTGTGGAGGCCAGATCACTGAGTGTCTTTAAGACAGAGATAAATTGGTTCTTGACTAATAAAGGGATTGGGGGTAGGGGGAAAAGGCAGGAGAATGGGGATGAGAAAAATATCAGCCATGATTGAATGGCGGAGCAGACTCAATGAACTGAGTAGCCTAATTCTGTTCCTATGTCTTATGAGCGTAGATAGGGTGTAGAGAAAGATCAACTTAATGCAAGGTAGGTGCATTCAAAAGTCTGACGGCAGCAGGGAAGAAGCTGCTCTTGAGTTGGTTGGTACGTGACCTCAGATTTTTGAATCCCTTTTCCAACAGAAGATGGTGGAAGACAGAATGTCTGGGGGCCTTAATTATGCTGGCTGCTTTTCCTGAGGCAGCGGTAAGTATAGACAGAGTCAATGTCAATGCTGTCAGACCTGCTGAGATTTTCCAGCAGTTTTCTGTTTTTGTCCCCAGTACATCAGCTGAGTTTCTGGATTAATAGTCTAGCGATAACACCACTCAGCCATTGTCTCCCCAGTCAATGTATGACAGGATGCATTGATCGAATTCTTTGAAAATTGTTTTCTCTCAAAACAAAGAGAGGTAAATTCTTCAATAGGAGAATTCATTAATGGTTTCCTTAACCTTTAGTTTGCACGGATCACCGGAATTTTCTTCCTCCTGAATAAAGCAACGACTGCACTATTATTCTGTCCACTGTTGGAGACAACTTGTGTGAACACAATGCAACTACTGTACTGGCAATTTACGGAAATTAGAACAAGGTCAAAGTGAAACCAGGGGGAGAGAGAGGGGAATGCAACAAAACTCTGGCTCAATAAAAGCATGGACAGCGCACAAAACAGATTTCATTTCTGAATAGACAGGGCATTTATTACCAATATCTGACTATGGACCTTTTCATAAACTGCCTTATCAAGACATATTCCCAAGTTACCGGCTTTGCAAACACAGAGCTTCACGTTTTTAGGTGTCCAGATTACCAACAACCTGTCCTGGTTTCCCCCATGCCGACACAATAGTTAAGAAAGCCCACCAATGCCTCTACTTTCTCAGAAGACTAAGGAAATTTGGCATGTCAGCTATGACTCTCACCAACTTTTACAGATGCACCATAGAAAGCATTCTTTCTGGTTGTATCACAGCTTGGTATGGCTCCTGCTCTGCCCAAGACTGCAAGAAACCACAAAAGGCTGTAAATGTAGCCCAATCCATCACGCAAACCAGCCTCCGTCAATTGACTCTGTCTACACTTCCCACTGCATGGGCAAAGCAGCCAGTATTATTAAGGACGCCACGCACCCTGGACAAGTCTGAGGTCATGTACCAACTGACTCGAGGGCAGCTTCTTCCTTGCTGCTGTCAGATTTTTGAATGGACCTACCTCAGATTAAGTTGATTTTTCTCACACCCTAGCCATCACTGTAACACTACATTCTGCACTCTCTCCTTTCCTTCTGTATGAACGGTATGCTTTATCTGTATAGCACGCAAAAACAATACTTCTCACTGTATCCCAATACATGTGACAATAATAAATCAAATCCTTCTCCCCTACGTACTCTACGAATGTACTCTTTGTCTGTATAGTACGCAAGAAACAATACTTTTCACTGCATCCCAATACATGTGACAATGATAAATCAAATCCAATCAAAACAAGAGGAGAATGGTGGTTAAACAAGAAAATGATCAGTGATGCTGGCTCCCCTCTTAACATTAGGCAGTGGCAGTCAAACAGCAAGATCAACAGAACTAGCATCAACGTTCACAGAAATATGCCAAGGTTTTGGTGGCTGGACACTCTCAAGTGACCCTGCTAGTGTGAGCATATAAAATATAAGGGCTGTGATGTACTCTCCAAATGGATATCATCTGGCACTCTGTCAATGTTCACACACGAATAATTGCCACTTGGGTGACGCAAGTGCCTGTGGAACCATGTCCCACTCAGCAAGCAAGCGATGCCTTCAGGGAAAATGGCCAAAGGTTAGAAATGCCTCTAATCTTGCCTTCAAACAAGCATCTATTCCAAATACCATTATTGCTAAACACCCCCCAATCTCTTAGACCCAATGAAGCATTTCAAAAGGCCGATCTGTTTTTCAATCCCAAAAATGGATTCTTACTCAGCGTAATAACTGCAATCCAAGCTCTTGCGTTTGCAATAATCTCAGAAAATGTATAAAACTGCAGAATACAAAGGAGGCAGCAAAAATCAGATACACACTCACGCATACTACTCACACACACAAAGATTGAAAGCAAGTCCAACAAGGTGTGGAGATGCACAGTAAGAAATCTCACAACACCAGGTTAAAGTCCAATAGGTTTACTTGGTAGCAAAAGCCACTAGCTTTCGGAGCGCTGCCCCTTCATCAGGTGAATCCTCAATTGATGAATTGCTCATGCTACCAAATAAACCTACAAAACCAACAAGGCCTGTGTAGAGGAATTTTAAACTCCAGCTGAATAAGATATATAGAAACAAAGGAATACTGAATATGGACCAAAGATTAGAGTTGGAAGAGAGAGAGTGAGACACCATCCATATTTTGATTTGATTTATCACTGCATTATCACTGTATTGGGATGATTGTGCATGAAAACTGTGTGTGTGTGTGTGTGTGTGTGTGTGTTTGTGTTTGTGTTTGTGTGTGCGTGCGTGCGTGTTGGGGGGGGTGGCGTGCGAGAGGCAGCGCATGCTTACATATGTGCACACACACACAGCGTATGCATGTGCAAATCTCTAAACAGCCAAGTCTGCAACCACAACTGTATTGCTGTTGGCACTGATTTTGGAAAGGGGGAGGGGAACCATTTAAACATCCACGAGGTGCACAACATTCACACTGGTGTTTACGTTCCAAACCAGCTTCCTCCCAACCATACATCATCTAACCCTATCATCACATCCTCCTGTTCCTTTCTGCCTTTAGCTTCCCTAAAATGTATCCAAGTTAGTTAGCCTCGACTACTTCCTGTGGTAAGGAGTTCCGCATTTCTGAGAAACGCTACAACTTGTCATTTTGACAGGCACAGATTAATCAGGGACACTTCAGCATGGATTTGTTAGGGAACAGTCTTAACTCGTTCAAGCCAACTTTTTAAGGAGGTAACAAGGACGGTTGATCAGGTTTGATGTAGTTTCACAGACTTTACCAAGATTTTTGACCAGGGCCCCAAGGTTGGCAAAGCTGATTAGAAAATTATAAGTTCATGGGATCAGAGGGAAAATAGCAAGTTGGATCGAAAAATGAGCTCAGTGGCAGGAAGCAAAGGGTCAGTGGGTGTTTTCTATGACTGGAAAGCGGATTCCAGCGGCATTCTGCAGGGCTCAGACCTGGGTTGCTTGCTGACTTTAATACAGTGATCACGAGTGACAAAGAAAACTGGAAACTGCAGGAAGATATCATAGGATCGCTGCAGTGCAGAAAGAGGCCATTCGGCCCATCGGGGCTGCACCAACAACAATTCCACCCATAACCGTGTGTATTTACCAAGGTATCGCACTAAAGGTTAATTCACGAGGTTAGATCACATGTGATTAGGGTAATTTATTTGTTTGGATAGGTGATTGGCTGATGGACAGAAGACAGTCGAGATAAATGGGTTTTCTTCTGGATGGCAAGATGATCCCTGGGCCCCAGCTATTTACAATCTATAGTAATGAACTGGACACAGGGATAAAAGACTCTATAACCAGATTTGCAGAGGACACAAAAATGGTAAGTTGCAATGAGGAAATAGAAACCTTACAAATGGATATAGATAGGTCAAGAGAATGGGCCAAAATGTGATGTATGTTTGGGAGGAAGCTGGTTTGGAACATAAACACCAGTGTGAATGTTGTGCACCTAGTGGAGTTTAACATGGATAAGTGTGGGGTCATGCATTTTAGTTGCAAAAATGGAAAGGTGACTTATTATCTAAAAGAGGAGACACTTCGGGGTGCTCTGGTGCAGAGGGATCTGGTGTCCTTGTTCATGAGTCACAGCAAACTAGTATGCAGGTATAACAGATAATAAAGAAAGTGAATGGAATGATGGCATTGATAGCTAAAGGAATAAAATGATTAGATGGAGTACAGGAATGAGACAGAGGATCTGGTGAACTGGTGCAGCGACAATAATCTCTCCCTCAATGTCAACAAAACGAAGGACATTGACTTGAGGAAGTGTAGAGGAAAACAGCCCCTGTCTACATCAACGGGGATGAAACAGAAAGTATTGAGAGCTTCAAATTTTTAGGTGTCCAGATCACTAACAACCTGTCCTGGTCCCTCCATGCCAAGACTATACTTAAGAAAGCCCACCAACACCTCTACTAAGACTAAGAAAATTTGGCATGTCAGCTACGACTCTCACCAACTTTTACAGATGCACATATAAAGCATTCTTTCTCATTGCATCATAACTTGGTATGGCTACTGCTCCGTCCGAAGCCACAAGGAACTACAAAAGGTTGTGAATGTAGCCCAATCCATCATGCAAACCAGCCTCCCAACCACTGACTCTATCTGCACTTCCTGCAATCTCAGAAAAGCAGCCAGCGTAATTAAAGACCCCACACACCCCAGACATTCTCTCTTCCACTGGGAAAAAGATAGAAAAATCTGACATCACGTACCAACGGACTCAAAAACAGCCTTTTCCCTCCTGCCAACAGACTTTTGAATGGACCTACCTGACATTAAGTTGATCTTTCTCCATACCTTAAATATGACTGTAACACTACATTCTGCACTCTCTCATTTCCTTCTCTATGAACAATATGCTCTGTCTGTATAGCTCACAAGAAACAATACTTTTCACTGCATGCTAAACATGTGACAATAATAAATTAAATCAAATAATATAAAGGTACTGTTGCAACTATACAGGCATTGGTTAGGCCATACTGGGAAAAATGTGCACAGTTTGGTCCTCGTATTTGAGGAAAGATGTAGCGGCCTTGGAAGCAGTTCAGAGGAGATTCACTAGATTGATTCCAGCGATTGAGGGGTTTGTCATATGAAGCGAGATTGAACAGTTTGGGTCTATACTCTCAGGAATTTAGAAGAATGAGGGGAAATCACGTTGAGGTATACAAGATGATAAAAGGTCTAGACAAAGTAGACATGGAACAGATGCTTCTGCTGGTGGGACATTCTAGGAAGAGACAGGTCATAGTCTTAGGATAAGGAGTAGCAAATTTAAAACAGAGTTGAGGAGAAAAGGGGAACAGAGACTTCCCTGGGAATTATAGACCAGTGAGTCTTACTTCTGTAGTGGGCAAGGTTTTAGAAAGAATTATTAGGGATAGGATTTATAGCTATTTGGAGAGTAATGAATTGATTAGAGATAGTCAGCATGGTTTTGTAGCGGGAAGGTCGTGCCTTACTAACCTTATTGAGTTCTTTGAGAAGGTGACCAAAGAGGTGGATAGGGGTAAGGCAGTAGACGTGGTATATATGGATTTTAGTAAGGCGTTTGATAAGGTTCACCATGGTATGCTTCTGCAGAAAATGCAGATGTATGGGATTGGTGGTAATTTAGGTACTTGGATCAGGAATTGGTTAGCAGATAGGAGACAGAGGGTGGTGGTTGATGGTAATTATTCATCATGGAGTTCGGTTACGAGTGGTGTGCCTCAGGGATCTGTTTTGGGGCCACTGCTGTTTGTAATCTTTATTAATGATCTGGATGAGGGTATAGTTGGGTGGATTAGTAAGTTTGCTGATGACACCAAAGTCGGAGGTGTGGTAGATTGTGAGGAAGGGTGTCGAAGTTTGCAGGGTGACTTGGACAGGTTGCAGAGCTGGGCCGCGAGGTGGCGGATGGAGTTTAATGCGGAGAAGTGTGAGGTAATCCATTTCGGTAGGAATAACAGATGTGTTGAGTATAGGGCTAACGGGAGGACTTTGAATAGAGTGGAGGAGCAGAGGGGTCTAGGTGTATGTGTACATAGATCCCTGAAAGTTGGGAATCAAGTAGATAAGGTTGTTAAGAAGGCATACGGTGTCTTGGCGTTTATTGGTAGGGGGATTGAATTTAGGAGTCGCAGCGTCATGTTGCAACTGTACACAACTCTGGTGCGGCCGCACTTGGAGTACTGTGTGCAGTTCTGGTCCCCACATCACAGGAAGGATGTGGAGGCTTTGGAGAGGGTGCAGAGGAGGTTTACCAGGATGTTGCCTGGTATGCAGGGGAGGTCCTGTGAGGAGAGACTGAGGGATTTGGGGTTGTTTTCACTGGAAAGAAGGCGGCTAAGAGGGGATCTTATAGAAACATATAAGATGATTAGAGGTTTAGATAGGGTGGATGGTGATAGCCTGTTTCCTCGGATGGAGAAAGCTAGCACGAGGGGGCATGGCTTTAAATTAAGGGGGGGTAGTTATAGGACGGATGTCAGGGGCAGGTTCTTTACCCAGAGGGTGGTGAGGGACTGGAATGCCCTGCCTGCTGCAGTTGTAAATGCGCCTAGTTTGGGGGCGTTTAAGAGATTGGTGGATAGGTTTATGGACGAAAAGGGATTGGTTTAGATTAGTGGGTCAATTTTTTTTTTTAAAAATAAGACTGGTCGGCGCAACATTGTGGGCCGAAGGGCCTGTTCCGCGCTGTAATGTTCTATGTTCTAAAGAACTTCTCCCAAAGGGTTGTGAATCTGTGGAATTCGCTATACCAAAATGCGGTGGATGCCAGGATAATAAGTAAATTTGAGGAGTTAGACAGATTTTTAATTGGTAATGGGATAAAGGGTTATGGGGAGAAGGCAGGAAAATGGGATGAGGGGCACATCAGCCGTGATCGAATGGCAGAGTGGATACGATGAGCCAAATGGCCTAATTCTGCTCCTATGCCTTATGAGCTTATGAACTACACATATTTACCCTGCTAATCCCCCTGACAATAAGGGACAATTCAGCATGGCCAATCCACCTAACCTACACATCTTTGGGCTGTGGGAAGAAACCGAAGCACCTGGAGGAAACCCACACAGATACAGAGAGAACATGCAGACTCCACACAGACAGTGACCCAAGCCGGGAATCGAACCCAGTACTCTGGCTTTGCTAATCCCCCTAACACCAAGGGGCAATTTAGCCAAACTGTTCCGGTGCAGCTACAGCACTGGCATCCACATGGCAATGTGAGAAAACTGCCCAGGATAGTCCTGTCACAATTGGCAGGACAAATCCAGCCAATTACGCCCCACCAGTCTGTTACCAATGATCAGCAAAGTTCTGGAATGTGTCGTTGACAGCATTATCAAGTGGCACTTGGTCACCAATAACCTGCTCGTTGATGCCCAGTTTGGGTTCCAGCTGCTTGGCACCATAGCGCTACTCCAAACGTGGGACAAACTGAGCTGAATTCCAGAAGTGAAGTGAGGGTGACTTCCCACAACATCAAGCCAGCACTTGACCCCAGTGCCCCAGCAAAATTCAAATCAAAGGGAATGAGGATGGAAAAGCCCCACGACATTGGAAATTATATCTAGCACAAAGCAAGATGAGTTGTGGTTACTAAAGCCAAACATTTCAGCTGCAGGGAATGTGTTCCTCAGGGCACTATCAGCAACGCACAGCACGGTGGCCCAGTGCTTAATACCACTGCCTCACAGCACCAAGGACCCGGGTTCAATTCCGGCCTTGAGTCACTGTCTGTGTGGAGTCTGCACGCTCGCCCCGTGTCTGCACGGGTTTCCTCCAGGTGTTCCGATTTCCTCCCACAGTTCAAAAGGTGTGCAGATTAGGTGGATTGGAAATGCTAAATTGCCCCTTAGTGTCGGGGAAATTAGCAGGGTAAATGCATGGGGTTTCGGGGATAGGTCTTGGGTGGGACTGTTATTGGTGCAGGCTCGATGGGCTAGATGGCCTCCTTCTGCACGGGAGGGATTCTAGGATTCTATGACTGTCACAGACTCAACCATCTTAGGCTTTAACAAAGGGTCATCTGGACTCGAAACATTAGCTCTTTTCTTTCCTTACAGATGCTGTCAGACCTGCTGTCAGACCTGCTGAGGTTTTCCAGAATTTTCTTTTTTGGTTTCATCTTCCACTGCTTCTGGAGTAAGGTCAGAAGGGAGGATGGCCTTTGAAGGTTGCATAATATCCCGACTCATCCACAACTCCAAAAATGTGCAAGTTAGACGGATTGGCCATAGCAAACGATTTGCCCCTTAATGTCCCAAGATGTGCAAGTTCGATGGATTAGGGTTAGATTCCATAGCCTCCTCCTATACTTAAGGGATTCCATGACTTATTAGACACTAGAGCAGCCCCCTGCCTGGGCGCAAACAGGCCTGGGCGACACTCAAGTTGAGCTGCTGAGTGGCAAATAAACTGTAACGCTACAGAAGTGAAAGTCAAGGTTTGTCTCCAACACAAGAATATCTAACCACAGCCCCTGATGGTTAGAAGTATTTTCATCACCAAAAATCCCCACCCATTCTGGGGTGAGGAGGTGGTAAATCCAAGATGGCATCGCAGCATGGCTACTTCTTATACCAGCTATGCCCAGCATAATCTCTAATTCTATCTTTTACTCTTGTTCTATGCTTTTAAAACTCTTTAACTCTTATCTTTCTCTACACCTTAACTATGATTGTAACACTACATCCTGCACCGTCTCTTTTCCTCTTCTATGAACAGTATGCTTTACATGCATAGCGTGCAAGAAACAATACTTTTCACTACATCCCAACACGTGACAGTAATAAATCAAATCAAAATCATGAACTAGACACTCAACTGGATCAAACATAGAAACACAGTAAGAAATCTCACAACACCAGGTTAAAGTCCAACAGGTTTATTTGGTAGTAAACACCACTAGCTTTCGGAATGCTGTTCCTTTGCCACTCACCTGACAAAGGAACAGCATTCCAAAAGCTAATGGCGTTTACTACCAAATAAAGCTGTTAGACTTTAACCTGGTGTTGTGAGACTTCTTACTGTGTTTACCCCAGTCCAACATCAGCATCTCCAAACTAAGCATAGAAATACAGCGGCTAAAATGAGCAGGTTGGAGACACACTTTGCAGCAAGCAACTCTCCTCCTGATGCCCAAATACTATCCACCATCTGCAAAGTATCATTCAGGTGTACAACGCAATGTTCTCCACTGGCCGAGGATGTGTGTAGTGCCAACCAAACTCCAGGGCAAAGAAGCCTACATGATTGGAACTCCATCCATCACTTCACTTCCTGTATTACTGGCATACAGCACCATGTACAAGGTGCACCGCAGCAATGTGCGAGAGCTCTTTCACCAGCAGCTTCCAAAGCTGTGACTCCTACCACCAAGAGCAAGTGCAGCAGGTGCAGGCAGCACTAGAAGCTGAAAATCTGCACCCTTGAGTCACACGCCGTCCCAATTCGGAATGATACTGCTGCTCCTTCACTGCACTGGGTCTAAATCTGGGAACTCCTTCCCCGGAACAGCACTGTTGGTACACCGAAACCACGTGGAACCACAGTGGTTCAAGGCACTGACTCACCAACAGCTACTCGAGGGCAATTAAGAGATGGGCAATAAAATTCTGTCATTGCGTCCCATGAACGAGCAAACAACACAAAAAAAATCCAAATCAGAGAGTCTGCCTCCCAGATCGGTAAGCCTTTGCTGACCTTACGTGATTTAAAACCAAATCACAGCTCCTTTTAATAGTTAGGCTTTGGCACAGTGAGGTGGTGGGACTTCCTCTTATTCAAAATGCAAGGTCAGCAATAGCAACAGTTAGCAAAGCTGGCGCATGTGGCCAGAACAGAATCACGTGACTGACAAGAGGTTATCAACCCTCAGAGATTAAGCAAACAATCCAAAGGGCAATCTCGGATACAACTTCTGCCGTAATCAGAAGTCAACAGCACAGAAAAGGCTCTTTTGATGTACCACTATAGGGAAAAAACAAGACACCTAACGAGTGTGAACCACAGAATCCCTGCAGTGCAGAAGGAGGCCATTCGGTCCATTGAATCTGCACCAACCACAATCCCACCTCAGCTCTATTCCAGTAACCCCACTTGTTTTCCCTGCTAATCCCCCTGACACTAAGGGGCAATTTTTCACAGCTGCAGAGTCTATGTTTAAGGTTTGTTTTGCAGAGTTACTTTAGACTGAAAGTTTTTCTGACATTCTATCCATGCCAATTTATCCCAAGCACAGGTCTCACACAGCCAGCCATTTGCAAGGTAAACGTACAACTGCGTTAGCTAGCCAAGACCAACGCCCAATAAAGCACAATAAAAATTCATCTGTGCCTGCCAATCTGATGTTTGAAGGCACTTTGCACCGCCGGTTATTAGTCAGGTTTGTAAACCTGCACAGCTGACCGTAAGCCAAATGCTGATGGGCCAGAAACACTCCCAACAGGGACTGGCAGGAAATCCAATTGTTCACAACTAGACCGACCGCCCGCCCGAACCTGCGTTTCACTCAAAAGCTGAGATTCTAGCGCTGCAGGTTCCAGACACATTAAGATTTTACCAATATCTAAAGATACAAACAAGCAGTTCCAACATTCGCTCCACAGAGGCTGAAAATATTGATTTACTGAAACGGCTGCTGTAATTATACATAGAAATATAGAATTTAGAAGCAGGAGGAGACTATTCGACTCATCGAACCTACTCCGCCATTCATTATGATCATAACCGATCATCAAATTCAATATCCTGATTACCCCCCACCCCCGCCTCACCCCGACCCCAATATCCCTTGATCCCTTTAGTCCTAAGAGCTACATCTAATTTCTTCTTGAAATCACACGATGTTTTGCCCTCAACTACTTTCTGTGGTAATGAATTCCACATATTCACCACTCCCTGGGTGAAGAAATTTCATTCTTTGTTACATCTTGCAAATTAAACATGTCAACGGTGTATTGTATTTCACCTGATGGGCGGCACAGTGGTTAGCACTCGCACAACCAGAAACTTGGGTTCAATTCTGGCCTCAGGTGACTGCCGGTGCGGAGTTCTCTCTATGTCTGCGTAGGTTTCCTCCAGGTGCTCCGATTTCCTCCCATAGTCCAAAAGGTGTGTCGGTTAGGGGAATTGGCCATGCTAAGTTGCCCCTTAGGGTCCAAAGATGTGTGAGTTAGGTTCCTTGACTGTGGTAATTGCCTCTTAGTGGCAGGGGGACCAGCTGGGTAAATAAGTGGGCTTGCGGGAATAGGGCCTGGGTGGGATTGTAGTCGGTGCAGACTCAGTGGGCCAAGTGACCTCTTTTTGCACTGTTGGGGTTCTATAGTGATACATCATCTAAAACCTGGCTATCTGCATGACTATGAGTATCGGCATGAAAAGAAACACCCTAGGCTTGTGTCTTTCTCTCCACCAATGACAGTCCAATGCCTAGGTTATGCTCCCTTTGTGCTACTGTTTTGCCTCAGAGCAACAGTCTTCAAAGGGACAATTGCCAGCCTCGACTGGAAGGGTAAAAATACTTGCTTGGACACAAAGCCACTAGTTGGAGGAGTGCATTTTAAATTAATCGGCTTCTGTTGGGCACTGGTCACCCCCATTTCTGTCGCCCCCTTCTCCTGTTTCCGATCACTGCTCCCCCCCCATCCTCACCAGCCCCCTCACCCCACCCTCTCCCAGTTCCCGGCTACCTTTGCCTTCCAACACCAACTTTCTGGTTGTATCACAGCCTGGCATGGCTCCTACTCTGCCCAAGACCGCAAGAAACTACAAAAAACTACTTCTATGAAAAGATCATGAATGTAGCCCAATCCATCAAGCAAATCAGCCTCCCATCCATTAACATTGTCTACACTTCCCTCTGCCTCAGCAAAGCAGCTAGCATAACTAAGGATCCCATGCACCCTGGACATTCTCTCTTCTACCTTCTTCCATCAGGAAAAAGATACAAAAGTCTGAGGTCACTTACTAACGTGAGGTCAAGAACAGCTTCTTCCCTGCTGCCATCAGACTTTTGAATGAATCTACTTTGCATTAAGTTAATCTTTCTCTACACCCTAGCTATGACTGTAACACTACATTCTGCATTCTCCTTTCCTTTTCTATGAATGGTATGCTTTGTCTGTATGGCACACAAGAAACAATACTTTTCACTGTATCCCAATACATGTGACAATAAATCAAATCAAAAGCTACCGAGGAGTCACAGTGGCCTGATATTGAAAGTTTGTGCAGATGCCCAGCAGGCATGGGTAGTATCCCTACAGTGCACAAGGAGGCTACTTGGCCCATCTAACCTGCATCAACAATGACCCCATCCAGGTCCTATCCATGTAACCCCACGTATTTACTCTACCAATCCCCCTGGCACTAAGGGAGAATTTAGCATGGCCAATCAGCCTAACCTGCACATTTCTGGACTATGGGAGGAAAACAGAGCATCCGGAGGAAACCCATGCAGACACAGGGAGAACGTGCAGACTCCACAGTGTCACCAAGGCCGGAATTGAAGCTGTGTCCCTGGCACTGTGTGTCAGCAATGCTAACCACTGTGCAGCGTCCATCTGAGAACACCTTGATCATTCCCCCTCCATTTCAGTTAAAGTTTTATTTATTAGTGTCACAGGTAGGCTTATATTAACACTGCAATGAAGTTACTGTAAAAAAAACCCTAGTTGCCATACTCCAGTGCCTGTTTGGGTAACACTGAGGGAGAATTTAGCACGGTCAATGCACACCTTTGGGACTCGATGGGCCTTTGCCCATCGAGTCTGCACCAACTCGCCGAGGGGGCATCTTATCCAGGCCCATCCCACCCTTCCCCCACATCACCATAACCCTGCACATTTACCATGGTTAATCCCCTTAACCTGCACATCTTTGGACACGAAGAGGCAATTTAGCACAGCCAATCCACTTAACCTGCACATCATTGGGAGGAAACCAGAGCACCCGGAGGAAACCCATGCAGACACGGGGAGAACATGCAAACCCCACACAGACAGTGACCCAAGCGAGGAATTGAACCTGGGTTCCTGGTTCTGAGAGGCAGCAGTGCTAACCACTGTATCACCGTGCCACAATCATGTTATTTTCTTCTCTGGTTATTTGCTTCACTGGGACAATAGTCCAGAATTTTCACATTGCATCTATAAGATTCAGAGTTAAACGTGATGGGAGGAAACAAAATGGAGTCGCCAATCACTGTGCTGCCCCCATTATAGAGAATGATTGAGTTAGTTTATCAACCAAATAAAAATGATTGCCTTTACTTCCCAGCGTTTATCGAGCTCCATATTCAAATTGAAGACCAATGTTTAAAAATTAAAAGTTCATTATTTTAAATTGCTTTGCGTATATATACATCTGGACTAACTCATGCTTGGTGTTCAAGAATCTTTTAAAAGTGACTCATGTTTGGGCTCACATCAAGAAAGAACATACATTGTAAAATTTACCCACTTTTCTGAACATAATCAGAGTACCAGGAACTAAGAGGATTAAATATTAAGCCCTCAAACAAGACAATCATATCTCACAGCATGTAATCTAGTAGATAAATTGAGAGGATTATACACTTTGTGCTTCCATACATACACTGACCATTACTTCGAGCTCTTAACTCGTGTCAGCGAAGTGTATGCCTTGGGACAATTTCCCCAACAGAATTGGGAAACAAAGTTTACTCGTTTGCCATCTCCACCCCACCCCAACCCCACCCCGCAAAATCAGAGGCACCAGGAAGGGGTTGTTCATTTCAGGTCAGTGTTCAGTCAGCGTATAATAACAAATAGGAGTTACATAACACGACCACATCGTTGCATTTTGTTGCGATGCGCAAAAGTATAACATTTCAGTTGACCAATTGATTTGATAACTGTTACTTACAGCCCACAGAACGGTGAAATATTGCAACCAGTGGTCAAACTGGACTGTGAGTGTCTAGGGTGCTGAAATTCCATTTGCCTTGGCAATGCCAATATTCCTACCCAAATTACAGAATCCCCTATATTGCATAAAGAGGCTGTTTGCCCATCGAGTCTGCACCAACTCACCGAGGGGGCAAATTATCCAGGCCCATTCCACCCTTCCTGCATATCACCATAACCCTGCACATTTACCATGGTTAATCCCCTTAACCTGCACATCTTTGGGCACTAAGAGGCAATTTAGCACAGCCAATCCACTTAACCCGCACATCTTTGGATACTAAAGGGCAATTTAGCATGGCCAATCCACCTAACCTGCATATTTTTAGACGCTAAGCAGCAATTTAGTGCAGACAATTCACATAACCTACACATCTTTGGACACTAAGGGGCAATTTTAGCATAGCCAATCCACCTAACCTGCACATCTTTCGGACTGTGGGAGGAAACTGGAGCACCCGGAGGAAGCCTATGCACACACGGAGAGAACATGCAGACACTGCACAAACAGTCACCCAAGGCCGGAATCGAAACCGGATCCCTGGCGCTGCGAAGCAGCAGTGCTAACCGCTGTGCCACCATGCTGGTGAAAGAAGCAATGGAACAAGACAGTGCAAATGAAGATTTGCAACTCAGTCTGTGCATTACCATCCTTTTCATTTCAGTATTCTATAAACATTGATACAGACTATTAAATCTTGACATAAAGGAACAAAGAAGCGTTCAAGTGGTTGCGGCAAAGGGCCATCCGGACTCGAAACGTCAGCTCTTTTCTCTCCTTACAGATGCTGCTAGATCTGCTGAGATTTTCCAGCATTTTCTCTTTTGGTTTTAGATTCCAGCATCCGCAGTAATTTACTTTTGTCATAGGTCATGGCAATAATTAATTATTTTACCAAGCTCTGCATATTCGAGTTGACCTAGCATTTAGATAGTCCCACTCATTAACTCAGAACACCCCAAAGTCTTCAGTCACCAATAAATTACCTCTGAATATAGTCATTGTTGCTCTGTGCCCAAGCATAGCAAGGTCATACAAACGATTCAAATGATCAATACCTCCACCACTGAAGATGGGCAGAGGCAATGTGATTAGTCATTTTCTTTGTTTGAAAATAACATATCTCAAAAGCTAAAATTGGATCTCAAAGCTTGGTACACAGGGTTCAAATCCCGCATAGCAGATGGTGGAATTTGAATTCAATAAAAAGAATATCTGAAATTAAGAATCTATTAATGACCATGAAACCATTGTCGATTGTTGGAAAAACCCATCTGGTTCGCTTGTCCTTTAGGGAAGGAAATCTGCCGTTCTTACCCGGTCTGGCCTACATGTAATTCCAGAGCCACAGTAACGAGGCTGACTCTCAACTGCTCTCGGACAACTATAGGGATGGGAAATAATTGCCAGCCAGCCAGCGACGCCCATAACCCACGAATAAACAAAAAACACAGATAGGGTATGGTCATACAGTGCAAGGAAGGGCTGAATCCGGACACTACAATTTGTTTTAAAGCATCTGCTAACATTGGAAGGTCAGGCAAACTGAATTTATAAAACTAAAGCATGTTGTTGTTTTAGAATGTTGTAGATTGCCTCTGCTGCTGTGGCAGAATGTGTCACAGCTGTCAAGATGGGAGCAGAGTTTTCAGAGCAGGCTGTTGGATGTGGATTAGCCTGAAGCCTCCTTGATGCGATGGAAGATCTTAAAAAGATTTACTTTTTCAGTTTTGCAGTTACATTGTATCAAGCAGGCAGGGAAAAACCTCAAGAAAGAGCTGTATAACTGTAAGAATATTCAGTTAAAACAGCACAATGAAGACATGCTAAGAGGTATACAAAGATGTGCAGGTTAATGAATTGGCCGTGCTAAATTTCCCCTTAGTGCTTGGGGACTAGCTAGATTAAATGCATGGGGTTATGAGGATAGACCTGAATGGAATTGTGATTGGGGCACATGCACACTGAGTACCCCCTTCATCTGTTTGTGCTTTGTGAAAAGAAAATTGTCTAGTTGAGCTTTGCACTGCCCCTACTAGGCTTCAATTCAAAGCCAACAGTATTGTGATTCTTCATTTCTTGGCGCTTAAACCTCCAAAAATTATTCAAATAAAAGGCAAATAAAATTTGAAAAATATAAACAGGTAGAGAAGAAAAGCAGCACTGCAGCAACTGTCAAAGACAGAAAGAACTTGAACAAGAATTCAACAAGGGCTAAAATAGTCACCAATGCCTCCAAGGTTTTGTCTACTTCGTTGATTGTTAAGGAACTAGAATACAGGTGGAGTGGGGAGGTGTTGGCACAGTGGTATTGCTGGATGGGCAGTTCAGAGACCCAGGGTAGTACCCTGGGGACCCAAGTTCAAATCCCACCACAGCAGATGGTGGAATTTAAATTATTTTTAAAAATCTGGAATTCAAAATCTAATGATGACCATAAAACCAATGGCAATTGTCATAAAAACCCATCTGCGTCACTAATGCCCTTACCTGGTCTGGCCTACATCTGACTCCAGACCCAAAGGCGAAAGACGTGGTTAGGTGGATTGGCCATGCTAAATTCTTCCTCAGTGTTACCTGAACAGGTGCCGGAGTGTGGTGACCAGGGGATTTTCACAGTAACTTCATTGCAGTGTTAATGTAAGCCTACCTGTGACATTAATGAGCTTAAAACTCTTAAACCCTCTGAAATGGCCGATCACTACATAAAAAACAAAAGAGAATGAAACTCGATGGATCTCCGAACAGCACTGAGGGTGTTTAAGTTCATAGATTAGTGTTGGGAGAATTCAGCATGGCCAATGCACCCTAACCAGTATGTCTTTCGGACTGTGGGGGGAAACTGGAGCACCCAGAGGAAACCCACACAGGGCAGAACGTGCAGACTCCCACTCCTGCTCCTATTTCTTATGTTCTTATGACTCCCGCACATACAGTGACTCAAGCCAGGAATCAAACCTGGCTCCCTGGAGCTATGAGGCAGCAATGTGCCACAATGGTGACCCACACTGCAGCAGTTCGAGAAGGTCATCTCCCCGAGGGCAACTCGCAATGGGCAATAAAGGCTGGCCGAGCCAGTGATGCCCACGTCTCATCAAGTGAACTTTAAAGTAAGGGACTCGAATCTGTTAAATCTCATTAATGTGTTGACTCTTTAAACTGAAAAGAGCCGCGAAACTAAAAAAAGATCTTTCCAAGGATATTAGCCCCAGGGAGCTGTACATCACAGCAGCGCAATTAGGTGACAATAATTAATACCTAGAAACATTTTTGATGGTTACTTGATCATTACTCACACAACCTTATATAATTGTAGATCTATAGGTTAGGTTGATTGGCCATGCTAAATTACTCCTTAGTGTCAGGGCAATTTCTTTTATTCACTCCTGGGACATGGCATCACTGGCTGGGCCAGCATTTATTGCCCATCCCTAGCTGCTCGACCACAGCTGAGAGTCAGTCACATTGCTGTGGCTCTAGAGTCACATGTAGGCCAGACCAGGTAAGGACAGCAGATTTCCTTCCCTAAAGGGCATTAGTGAACCAGGTGAGTTTTTCTAACAATTGACAATGGTTTCATGGTCACCAGTAGATTCTGAATTCCGGAATTTTTTTTATTGCAATCAAATGCCACCATCTGCTGTGGCGGAATTCGAACCCGGGTCCCCTGAACATTAACTGTAAATTTATTTATTAGTCACAAGTAAGGCTTACATTAACACTGCAATGAAGTTACTGTGACATTCCCCTAGGCACCACACTCTGGCGCCTGTTCGGATCAATGCACCTAACCAGCATGTCTTTCAGACAGAGAGAAAACCAGCGCATCCAGAAGAGACTCACGTAGGCACAAGGAGAACATACAGATTCCACACAGACAGTGAGAATCGAACCTGAGTCCCTGGTGCTGTGAGACAGCAGAGCTAACCACTGTGCTACCATGCCACCCAAAAGCCAGTCCATTCAGGGAATGGAACCAGGGTCCCTGGCACTGAGGCAGCAGTGCTAACCATTGTGCCAACATGCCACAGTTTCTGCAATGATAGTCTAGCGACAATACAATTATGCCACTGCCTAACTTTATAAGTAGGGAAAATAAGTGGGGTTACAGGGATAGGGCCTAGGTGGGATTGTTGTCAATGCAAGCCTGATGGGCCAAACGACCTCCTTTTGCACTGTAGCGATTGTATGATTCTGGAACTTAAACTATTACATACCATGGATAATTGGTGCACTGAACTCTGCTTTATGCTGCCATTCGTTCAGGAGGCAAAAGTTAATGCCATGATCCCTGGATTTTATTTCAAGATAAATTATACGACTGTCTGTTCTGCCTTTCAAGATGAATGCAGCTGAAGTGAAGGAGAAGCTGGCAGCGGGAAAACCACCGCCTCTTTAAAATAAATTACCTGCCTGCCCAGCTGCACCATGCTAATGAATGGTTTACAATTTGTCTCCCAAACCTGGTTTTGGATTCAAGTTTTAAACCTATCATCGAGCAGGTGTGGAAAATTACAGAGGTCAGGTCTGGGCACACATCTGCTGGCTTAGAACAAGGCAGGGGGGAGGGGGAAGCATCTTCAGGAAATTTATAAAAGCTATGGTTCAAATAAGACAAACTGAAATTATAGACCGGGAGTTATAGACCGGTGAGCCTTACTTCTGTTGTGGGCAAAGTTTTGGAAAGAATTATAAGGGATAGGATTTATGATCATCCAGAGAGAAATAAATCGATTAGGGATAGTCAACACGGTTTTGAGAAGAGTAGGTCGTGCCTCACAAACCTTATCAAGTTTTTTGAAAAGGTGACCAAAGAGGTGGATAAGGGTAAGGCAGTTGACGTGGTGTATATGGATTTTAGCAAAGCGTTTGATAAGGTTCCCCATGGTAGGCTACTGCAGAAAATGCAGATGCATGGGATTGAGGGTGATTTAGCAGTTTGGATCAGGAATTGGCTAGCTGATAGAAGACAGAGGGTGATGGTTGTTGGGGAATATTCAACCTGGAGTTCAGTTACAAGAGGTGTACCTCAAGGATCTGTTTTGGGGCCACTGTTGTTTGTCATTTTCATAAATGACCTAGATGAGGGTGTAGAAGGATGGGTTAGTAAATTTGCTGATGACACCGAAGTTGGAGGAGTTGTAGACAGTGAGGATGGATGTTACAGTTTGCAGAGGGACATAGATAAGCTGCAGAGCTGGGCCGAGAGGTGGCAGATGGACTTTAATACGGAAAAATGTAAGGTGATTCAC
This sequence comes from Carcharhinus amblyrhynchos, assembly GCF_965287045.1. Classification (NCBI taxonomy): domain Eukaryota; kingdom Metazoa; phylum Chordata; class Chondrichthyes; order Carcharhiniformes; family Carcharhinidae; genus Carcharhinus; species Carcharhinus amblyrhynchos. The sequence goes on from NW_027649868.1 coordinate 390,260, forward strand.
TTTGGTAAGAGTAACAGGAGTACAGAACATAGGGCTAATGGAAGGACTCTTAGTAGCGTTGACGAGCAGAGAGATCTCGGGGTACATGTGCATAGCTCTCTGAAAGTTGGCATCCAGGTTGATAAGGTTGTTAAGAAGGCGTACGGTGTGTTAGCTTTTATTGGTAGAGGGATTGAACTTCAGAGCCGTGAGGTCATGTTGCAACTGTACAAAACTCTGGTGCAGCCGCACTTGGAGTATTACGTACAGTTCTGGTCGCCAATTTATAAAAAAGATGTGGAGGCATTGGAAAGGGTGCAGAGGAAGTTTACCAGGATGTTGCCTGGTATGGTGGGACGGTCTTATGAGGAAAGGCTGAGGGACTTGAGGTTATTTTCATTAAAGAGAAGGTTACGAGGTGACCTAATTGAGGCATACAAGATGATCAAAGGATTGGATAGGGTGGGCAGTGAGAGCCTTTTTCCTCAGATGGTGATGGCTAACACGAGGGGACATAGCTTTAAATTAAGGGGTGGTAATTATAGGACGGATGTCAGAGGTAAGTTCTTTACTCAGAAGGTAGTAAGGGCGTGGAATGCCATGCCTGCAGCAGTTGTGGACTCGCCAACTTTAAGGGCATTCAAATGGTCAGTGGATAGGCATATGGATAACATTGGAATAGTTTAGGTTCGAGGGTCATTAGATTGGTTCCATTGGTCGGCGCAACATCGAGGGCCGAAGGGCCTGCACTGCGCTGGAATGTTCTATGTTCTATGAAATGTTAACAGAGTGCATTACGGGTATGCTCCTGTTGCCTTCCAGCTCAGATCGCTACCATATCCTTTTGACTGCAACTAAAAGAAACTCAAATATAGCCCAATTTACTGTCATTAATGTTGGAAATATCTTAAGGCACTGAATAGGACAAATTGGCAAGTACGAATGTGCGAAAAGATGACTGAACAAAAAAAAAATGGCAGGTGAGATCTCAAGATATGAAGCTAAAATACACAGGACCACAGAATCCCTCTACTGTAAGAGGCCATTCGGCCCAACAAGTCTGCACTGACTCTCTGAAGGGCATCATACCCAGGCCAACTCCCCCACCAACTCATGTAGCCCCACGCAATTAGCATGGCCAATCCACTTAACCTGCACCTCTTTGGGCACTAAGGGAAGGGTTAGCACGGCCAACCCATCTAATGTACCCATCGTTGGACACTGAGGGACAATTTAGCATGGCCAATCCACCTAAGCCTCGCAGCTCTGGACACTAAGGGACAGCTTAGCATGGACAAGCCACCTAACCTGCACATCTTTGGCCATTAAGGGGCAATTTAGCAGGGCCAATCCACCTAACTTACACATCTCTGGACACTAAGGGACAGCTTAGCACGGCCAATCCACCTAACCTACATATCTTTGACTGTGGGAGGAAGCCAGAGCACCCAGTGGAAACCCACACAGACGTGGGGAAAATGTGCTAACTCCACACAGTCACCCAAGGCCGGAATTGAATTCAGGTCTCTAGCGCTGTGAGGCAGCAGTGGTAACCACTGTGCCACCATGCGGCCCCACATTGAAGTATAAACACTTAAAACTCTTGGCAACAGTTGAGGTAGTGAAGTTATTCTGATCGTCGAAATTAATTTGCATCAGTAAGTAACAGCCACATGTTCAAAAGAACATCCAGGCCATGCTTCGCCCAGGAATCTTGTCCCCCCTCCCATCACTCTCGCTCAAAGTTGCTGGGTGGTGAAAAACCTCAGTGGCCCTCTGGGAGAATCCTGCCCCATAATTATCACAACATCCGGATGTTACAGAGCAGACTGCAATTGAGATTTAAACAGCACCAGTTACCACAAATCACTCAGTCAGTCATCAAAACTAAAGGTTGCCAACCATTTAACAGATGAATGCACTCATTTATCCAGTAGCTGTGCGCTTGCTGACACATGCAAGATATACACATATTGTTACAGTGCACAGAAAATTTAGTATACATTATACTCTTGCATTAATATTTCTCTTTAAAGTAGCCTAGGTGGCACGGTAGCACAAAGGTTAGTACTGCTGCCTCTCACAGCAGCTGGGAGGCAGGTTAGATTCTGGCCTTGGTCACTGTCACGTGTGGAGTTTGCACATTCTCCCTATGGGTTCCTCCAGTTTCCTCCTCCAGCCCAAAGGTATGCAGGTTAGGTGGATAGGCCATGGTAAATTGCTCTTTAGTGTCTAAAGATGTGCAGGTTAGGTGGATTGGCCATGGTAAATTATCCCTTGGTATTCAAAAGATGTGCAGGTTAGGTGGATTGACTATGGTAAGCGTGTAGGGGGTTAAGGGGATAGAGTAGAGAAGGTTTGTCTGGGGTGCTCTTTCAGAGAATGGACCAAATGGTCCCCTTCTGCACTGTAGGAGTTCTAAAGCTCAAGTAGATCGTGTTGCTTAAACAAATGCACTCAGCCTCGATGGCAGGTTGAATTGTCAACCTGAATATCATTTAGCTTAGGTACAAAGGGAGAAATAGCAACCAGTACTTTTAAATACAGAACAATGAGGAAACCAAGGATGGAAAAGAGTGGAGGAATGAAGAGATTGGCGGGCTGGACCTGGTTGTGGAGATCATGACGGATGAGGTCACAGTGGAAGTGGTGAAAAGGTGAGACTCTGGTCTAGAAATGGAAACGAGAGATGCAGTTGTTGGAAATACGACAGAGTTCCTAGATTTAATGCACCAGGCTGCTATGTGACATCTGGACTAGAATTCTAACACCCTTGTACTACATGGTACTCAAGGTATATAGTACTGAAACATGTTACACATTTCACATTTGAGGGAAAAATGGATGCCATTACAGTAGCACTTCCAGTTAAAGCATATAAAGTGGGTCCTCAGCACAGTGCGGTCGAAGTTAAAATAAGTCACAGCGAGATAGAATCAAAGAGGCCACTCAACCCATCATAGAGTCCCTGCAGTGCAGAAGGAAGCCATTTGGCCCGTCGAGCCTGCACCAACAGCAATCCCATCAGGCCCTATCCCTGTAATCCCACATATTTATCCCGCTAATCCCCTAACACTCAGGGGCAATTTATCATGGCCAATCAACCTAACTCGCATATCATTCGCCATGTTAAATTGCTCCTTAGCGTCCAATGGTATGTAGGCTAGGGATTGGCCATGCTAAATTGCCTCTTAGTATATAATCAACCTAACCTACACATCATTGGACACTAAGGGGCGATTTAGCATGGCCAATCCCCCTAACCTACACATCATTGGACACTAAAGAGCAATTTAGCATGGCCAATCCACCTAGCTTACACACCACTGGACACTAAGGAGCAATTTATCATGACCTATCAACCTAACCTACATATTATTGGACACAAAGGGACAATTTAGCATAGTCAATTCACCTAACCTATACATCATTGGACACTAAGGGGCAATTTAGCATGGCCAATCCATCGAACTTGCACATCTTTGGACTGTGGGAGGAAACCAGAACACCCAGAAGAAACCCACACAGACACAGGGAGAGTTTGCAACTCTACACAGTCAGCTGAGGATGAAATCAAAGTCGGGTCTCTGGCGCTGTGAGGAAGCAGTGCTAACCACTGTGCCACCATGTTAAGATAGTCATAGCGAGATTGAATCAAAGAACATTTCTGCAACACAGAAAGAGACCATCTGGCCCATTACATCTGCGCTAGCTGAAAAATAAGCCACCCAGCCTGATCGCACTTTCTAGCATTTGGTCCATAGCCCTGCAGGTTGTGGCATTGCAGTGCATGTCTAGACACCTGTGAAATGAGTGGAGGGTTCCTGCCTCTCCTACTCTCTTCAGACAGTACGTGCTGGATCCCCACAAATCTCGGGGTGAAAAGACACTTTCCTCATTTTCCCTTCTGATTGGTTAGATACGTAAGGATAAACACCCCTTTGCTGAAGATCCATCACTGACATACACCCTGGCTCTTTACCGATTAACACATTCTACGAAACAAGGCTGAGTAAATATACAGCGAGTGCCTGCTCTTCAGTACCCTATAAGGGCAAAACATCAGCAGCTCCAACTGAAACAGTTCTACAGCACAGTAAGATCAACACTTGCCCTGTCAATCTCCCTTATATAGCCATATTAAAAATGATGCTGCTTTCAGTACACCCAATCTCCATCTGTGCCTGGTTTCCCATGACATAAGTCTATATTTAGTTTTGAACAGATATCTTGTTAATTAGCTTGCACTTCTCTGCTCAGTTTAAACATTTTTCAACTGAGCTTTTATGAAATAAAATCTATTAATATCACTTTGCATTGAAGGGGGAAAAAAAAACACAAAGCTCAGATCCAAAAAACAAAGCAGAAAATATCAGTGAATGCCACACAATAGGCTTCACTCATTTTAAAAAGGAACCTGGAGTACAAAAGCGATAGGTTTCCATGGTTACAAAACCCAAGCCTGAGCTGCATGATGATTATCTTCTATGATTAATAAAAATATACATAAGTGTTTGCGACAGGAAATGGATTCACATCCATGACTGCTTAACCTCCAATGAGACTGAATATTTGAAGGGGTTTTAAAAAGTTTATTATTTATTAGCGTCACAAGTAGGCTTATATTAACACTGCAATGAAGTTACTGGCGCCTGTTGGGTAACACTGAAGGAGAATTTAGCACAGCCAATGCGCTCTAATCCGTACGTCTTTTGGAGTGTGGGCAAAAACCGGAGCACCTGGAGGAAACCCACGCAGGCACGGGGAAGAAAGTGCAGACTCTGCAAAGACAGTGACCCGAGCCGGGAATCGAACCCGGGTCCCTGCGCTGTGAGGCAGCAGTGCTAACCAATGTGCTACCCATTTTGTTGGGTTGGACAAATGGAAGTTGGGAGAGGGCTCTGTAAGATCTACCAGTGCTCGAGGTAATTTGCAGAATAACAGGAATAGCAACTTGCTCAAGTAAACACAATTAGAGTAACACAGTATGTCTATCCCCATTAGTACGACTATCCTCCATATCATCGCTTTAGTTAAGAAAACCCACCAGTGCCTCTACTTTCTCAGGAGGCTAAGGAAATTCAGTATGTCCACTACTACTATCACCAATTTTTACAGATGCACCATAGAAAGCATCCTTTCCAAATGTATCACAGGTTCGTATGGCTCCTACTTTCACTAAAACTGCAAGAAACTACAAAGGGTTATGAACATGGCCCAGTCCATCACACAAACCAGCCTCCCATCCATTAACTCTGTCTACACTTCCCATTGCCTCAGGAAAAGCAGCCAGCCTAATCAAGGACCCCACATACTCCGACATTCTCTCTTCCACCTTCTTCCGTTGGGAAAAGGATACAAAAGTCTGAGATCACATACCAAACGATTCAAGAACAGCTTCTTCGCTGTGCCATTGGACTTTTGAATGGACCAACCTTGTATTAACTTGATCTTTTCTCTACATCCAAACTGTGACTGTAATATTACATTCTGCACCCTCTCCTTTCCCCCTTCCGTGTACTCTATGAGCGGTATGCTTTGTCTGTTACAGGTCGCAATAAACAATGCTTTTCATTGTATCTATACACATGACAATAATAAATCAATTCAATTCAATAAAGTGTAGGATAAATATGGTTCTACTAGATACACATCCTTAAAATATTTAAGTGTGGCACATCTTGGCATCAAACCACGCACTGGCAAGGTCGTGAACTGTACTACTATTTATGCCACACTTTCACCAATATTTCCAAATCCCAAAGATTTATCCATGACTCTCCTGCAATTGTCCTCTGACACCACAAAGCCAGCCAACAATCTTAAGATACTCTGTGTGAACACAGATGACATAACAACAACTCAATAACTTTTACACAGTTAACACAGTCAAATGTCCCAAGGCACTTCACGGCAACCCGTAAAATTTGATCTTCGGACACACAAGGAGATATTAGGACTGGTAACCAAAAGTTTTAAAGTTTATTTATTAGTGCCACAAGTAAGCTTACATTAACACTGCAATGAAATTGCTGTGAAAATCCTCTAGTCACCACACTTTGCCACCTGTTCGGAAACACTAAGGGAGAATTTAGCATGGCCAATGCACCTAACCAGCACATCTTTCGAACCGTGGCAGGAAACACACACTGACACAGGGAGAAGAGACCGTGACCCAAGCTGGAAATTGAACCTGGGTTCCTGACGCTGTGAGGCAGCAGTACTAACCACTGTGCTGCCCTTATATCTTTTTTCTAAGTTTATTTATTAGTCACAAGTAGCCTTACATTAACACTACAATGATGTTACTGTGAAAATCTCCGAGTCGCCAGACCCCGTTGCTTGTTCAGGTAAAACTGAGGGCGAATTTAGCACTGTCAATGCACTTAACCAACACGTCTTTCGGACTGTGGGAGGAAACCCACGCATACACGGGGAGAATGTGCAACTGCACAGACAGTGACCCAAGCCGGGAATCAGACCTGGGTCCCTGGCACTGTGAGGCAGCAGTGCTACCCACTGCGCCACCCTGCATCTAAACCATTGATATTTGTAGCAGAAAAAGCAAGGGACCTAGTACTGTGGCCCATGGAATATACCTGGAAGCAGGCTTCCAATCACAGCAAATTTGTCAGTTAGTGTCCGTTGTTTCCTGCCACTGAGCCAATTTTGGAATCAACTTGCCATTTTCATTTCGATTCCATGGGCTTTTACTTGCGGCCAGTTGGCCCTGTGGGGCTTTCTCAAGTACCTTAAGACAATGTTTTGAAAATGAAACTTTTCACCAAGCAGATATGTTGACTTATGCTATTCTGGGTGCCAAATAACTGAGCCAGTTAGCACGAACAAACATTTACACAGCAACTCTAGGCAAAGCGACTTAGGAAGGGACCCCCCCAGACTTGGGGTCTGGATAACCAAAGGTATGACTGCCAATAAATGGCATAGCAAAGGATGTCAGGGTTGCACAGGGGCCACAGTTGAAGAGAGCCGTGGTGCTGAGCACTGGAAAGAACTAGAGAGATAGAATGGGGCAATGTCATGGAGGGATTTGAAAACAGGAATGCACATTTTTAATTTGAGAAGTTGGGTACCACAGTGGTTCGCATCGCTGCCTCATAGTACCAGGGACGTGGCTTTGATTCCTGTCTGTGTAGCGTCTGCACATTCTCCCCATGTTTGCACGGGTTTCCTCAGGGTGCTCCGATTTCCTTCCACACTCCAAAGATGTGCAGGTTAGGTGGATTTGCCATACTAAATTGCTCCTTGGTGTCCAAAGATGTTCAGGTTAGGTGGATTGGCCATGCTAAATTGCTCCTTAGTGTCCAAAAATGTGCAGATTAGGTGGATTGCCCATGCTAAATTGCAGCCCCCCCCCCCCCTTGTGTTAGGGAGATTAAATATATGGGGTTACAGGGATAGGGCCTGGGTGGGATTACTGTCAGTGCAGGCTCGATGGGCCAATTGGCCTCCTTCTGCACTACAGGAATTCCATACTATTCTATGAACTTGGGAGAGTCCTGGAGAGAGAGCAGGGAGATAGAGGCAGCCAATCTCTACTAATCACCATCCAAAACATGGGTGGAGCTCACACATCGAAGAGACCACAAACAGCTCAAAGGCAATTAGCGATGGGCCACATTCCATCAAAGAGTTTTTTTAAAAATAAGCTCTTGAGGGTTTAAACAAAGCTGGAAGATTCACCTAGCTTTGGCAAGAGGAAGAAATCTCCAAGGAACCCTCACAGTGACAGTCAGTTTGGGGGGGGGGTCAGAAGTCAGTCGGCTGGAAAAGGGAAAAGGAAGCAATCTCTGGAGAGATGAGTAGCTTTCAACTGGTGTTCAGAGAATGAAGCATCAATATATAGGACAGAGTACATATACATATTCGTCGTTGGGGATTTTTAGTCATCTCAAAATTTAAATGGGCGAAGCCCGTCTGTAATCTAAATTTTAAATTGCCCAGATAAATAGTGTTTAGTCAAAATTGATTTGAGTTTGTTACTGTAAGAGTCTTAAAATTTGAAATCCTTCCACTTAGGCAAGAGGAAAGCAAATATCTTTTTGAAAGTTACAGCTCTGCTGGGATTGTAAAGTTATCCTCAACTCACTATGGAATGGGAGAAGTGCCAGAACACAAAATCACTCAATTCAGCACTGGGAGGTGATGGCTTACTGGCTTATCACTAGACTATTAATCCAGGAACAAAGAAAACTACAGCACAGGAACAGGCCCTTCCTCCTTGTATTAATCACCCTTTTCTGCTGTCAGTACCTCTATCTTCATTTCCTATTGAACAATTTTTTTTCCATCATACATCAATGCATCAGCGAGAGCTCATTACATCAAAAGACATTCCTTCCCCCCTCATATTCCGCTCAGCCTCTCCCACTCTCGCACAGCTCCCAGGACCACTGCCGATTCCCCCGCTGCCTTCCAACTGTGTTTGTGGTGCTCGGAGCAGGCCTGGCGGTGGCTGCACAGCCTCTCCCTGTCCATCAATCGACACCGCCACCCCCCCTCAGCTCCCTCTCTCTCTCTCTCTGCCACCTCTTTCTTCGGCCCTCCAAGCCTGCACCAACCATGCTGCCTGACTGAACTAAAACCCCCTACCCTTCCAGGGACCATATCCCTCTATTCCCATCCTATTCACGTATTTGTCCAGACAACGCTTAAAAGTCGCTATCGTATCTGCTTCCACTACCTCCCCTGGCAGCGAGTGCCACGCACCACCACCCTCTGTGTAAAAAACTTGCCTCATACATCTCCTTTAGACCTTGCCCCTCGCACCTTAAACTTATGCCCCCTAGTAATTGACTCTTCCACCCTGGGAAAAAGCTTCTGACTATCCACTCTGTCCATGCCCCTCATAATTTTGTAGACTTCTATAAAGTCACCCCTCAACCTCCGTCGTTCCACTGAGAACAAGCAAAGTTTATCCAACCTTTCCTCATAGCTAATGCCCTCCATATCAGGTAACATCCTGTAAGCCTTTTCTGTACCCTCTCCAAAGTCTCCATGTCCTTCTGGTGGCAACTAGAACTGAACATTGTATTGCAAGTGCGGCCTAACTAGGGTTCTATAAAGCTGCAGCATGACTTGCAAGAACTCAGCTAACGTTCTGGGGACCCGGGTTCGAATCCTCCCAGGGCAGACAGCTGAATTTGAGTTCAATAAAAAAAAATCTGGAATTAAGAATCTACTGATGACCATGAAAAAAATGATTGTCGGAAAAACTCATCTGATTCACTAATGTCCTTTAGGGACGGAAATCTGCCATCCTTACCCGTTCTGGCCTACATGTGACTCCAGAGCCACAGCAATGTGGTTGACTCACAACTGCCCTCCAAGCGCAATATATGCTGGTCAGCCAATGACACCCATGTTCCACAAATGAATAAAAACATTCCAGTATTCCTTCTTAATCCCTTATTCATCTACTCCCTTCAGGAATTCATGAATATGCACTTTACGGTCCACACATTTCTCTATGCTCCTCAGAATCTTGCCATCCATCCTTGCCTTGCTTGCTCTCCCCAGATATTTTGGACATTGTCTCCAAATTTAACTCTACTTGCTACTTTGCCGCCCACCTGCCCAGTCCAAATAATCCAAAATAAAAGTGAAAAAAAACAACAAACTAACAATACCAAAAACTAATCTTTGTGCAGTCTACATTTCACTTCCTCGTGATCAGGTACATGCCAATTCCACACCCCCACCCCCTCCCCCCACGTTTATGCTTAAATCACTGATGTATACCACAAATAATGAAGTACCAAAGCCCTGTGAAAACCACTGGGAACAACCTTCCAGTCACAAAGGTATCCACAACTATAAGCCTTGACTTCCTGCCTCTCATCCAACTTTGGGTCCAACTTGATCCTTTGGAGATTTTAGTTTTCTGACCAGTTTACTATGTTGTCCCTCGTCAATGAACACGGGAAAGAAACAGTTGCAGGTGTAGACCCTTTGACACAGCTCCACCATTCAATACAATCATGGCTGCCCTCGGATTTAAATCCCACTACTCTGCCCATTCCCTGCATCCCTTGATTCCTTGAGACACCAAAAAAATCTGTCTACCCCAGCCTTTCACATATTCAATGATGGAGCACCCACATCCCTCCAGGGCAGAGAATCCCAAAGATTTACCCCTTTGAGTGAAGAAATTTCTCCTTATCTCAGTTCTCAATGATCGCCACCACATCCTCCCACCCCAATCCTGAAACTGTTGCCCCCACCTCCTGTTCTAGATTCCCCAGCCTAGGGAGTATTTCCCAGTGTCCAACCACCCTGTCAAACGCCTTCAGAAGCTTGTACGTTTCAATGCGATCGCCTCTCATTCCTCTCAACTCCAGAGAAGGTAGGCCCAATTTTTTCAGTCTCTCATCACAGGAACCTCCTCATCTCGGTGGCCAATTTATTAAACCTTCGCTGAATCAATACACGGGGAGTTATATTTCTTAAATGTGGAGATCAAAACCACAGGACTTCACACATGGTCTCATTAAAACGCCGCACAGCAATACATATTTATTACAATGCTCCAGTCCTTTTACAAGAAAGGCCAACATGCTGCTTGACTTCCTAATTGCTTGCTTTCCCACACGTTAACGTTTTGCATTCCTTATGTAAGTGCACCCAAGATATTCTGAAAACCTGACCAAGACCGCGAGAAACCACAAAGGGTTGCAAACGTAGTCCCAGCCCCAAACCAGTCTCCCATCCATTGACTCTGTCTACAATTCCCGCTGCCTTGGGAAAGCAACCAGCATAATCAAGGACCCCACGCACCCCGGACATTCTCTCTTCTACCTTCGTCCATCAGGAAAAAGATACAAAAGTCTGAGGTCACATACCCACCGACTCAAGAACCGACTCTTCCATCAAACTTTTGAATGGACCTATCTAACATTAAGCTGATCTTTCTCTACACCCAGCTGTGACTGTAACACTACATTCTGCACCCTCTCCTTTCCTTCTCCCCTATGTACTCTATGAACGTACACTTTTCTACGTAGTGCACAAGAAACAATACTTTTCACTGTATCCCAATACATGTAACAATAAATCAAATTAAATCCTTCTCCCCTGTGTATTCTATGAACGGTATGCTTTGTCTGTATAGCGCGCAAGAAACAATACTTTTCACTGCATTCCAATATATGCGACAATAATCAATCAAATCAAAACCTTTAAATAATGCTACTGTTTGTCCTTTCTTTATTAGTTGCAAGTAAGGCATACATTAATACTGCAATGAAGTTACTGTGAAATTCCCCGAGTCGCCACACTCGGGCCCCTGTTCAGGTCAATGCACCTAACCAGCACATCTTTCAGACTGTGGGAGGAAATCGGAGCACCCGGAGGGAACCCACACAGACATGGAGAGAACGTGCAGGCTCCACATAGACAGTACCCAAGCCGGGAATCAAACGCGGGTCCCTGGTGCAGCGAGGCAGCACTGCTAACTACTGTGCTGCCTCCATCACATGATTTATATTGCACTTGAAAACTTGTCTTAAAAAAGCGATTTAACCACGTTTTACAGGTTCAGTATGATAAGGTTATTGAAGTTAATTGGATTCAATGCTGTGGCCATTTGTCAGTGAAGAGGTGGAGACTGGCCTTCTGCAGGCCTCTCTTATTCACACCGAGCTAAATCTTTTGTTCCCTCGAATGTTACTGAAGATCATGTAACAACATGTTCTCCCATGACTTTTGTGCTTAGCAACGCAAGGTTGATAGAGGGGGGAAGACTCAGCCATAATGCTCACTGAATTGCACAGTGCAATAGGTGCACATTGAAGAAATAAATAACCAGGAGGACATCACACAGAAAGTGAGCAGGACAACCCCATTTATTTGCTCCTTTAACGTTTTAATCACCTTTAATGCTTAATCTTACAGATGCAATGCAAAAACTACAGTCCTGGTGAAGCAAATAACCAGAGAAGAAAATAACGTGATGGGTGACATGGTGGCACAGTGGTTAGCACTGCTGCCTCACAGTGCCAGGGACCCGGGTTCGATTCCCAGCTTGGGTCAGTGTCTGTGTGGACTCTGCACGCTCTCTCCCCGTGTGCAGGTTTCCTCCGGGTGCTCCAGTTTCCTCCCACAGTGCCGACTAGGTGCATTGACCCGAACAGGCGCCGGAGTGTGGCGACTAGAGGAATTTCACAGTATCTCCATTGCAGTATTCATGTAAACCTTTTAACTAGTAAATAGACTTTAACTTTATGGTAGTTAGCACTGCTGCCTCATCGCCCCAGGGGCCTGGTTCAACTCCAGCCTTGGATGAAAGTCCGTGTGGAGTTTGTACATTCTCTCCTTTTAGACTGTGGAAGGAAACCGGAGCACCCGGAGGAAACCGACACAGACAGGAGACAGAGCGTGCAGACTCCACACAGACACTGGCCCAAGCCGGGAATCAAACCCGGGTCCCTGGCGCTGTGAGGCAGCAGTGCTAACCACTGTGAAACCCATCAGGTTATTTTCTTCTCTGGTTATTTGCTTCACCGGAATAGTAGTCCAGAGTTTTCGCACTGCGTCTGCGTGTGTTTCCTCCAGTGCTCCAGTTTCCTTCCACACTCCAAAGATGTGTAGATTAGGTAGACTGTCCATGCTAAATTGCCCCTTAGTGTCCAAGATGTGCAGGTTGGGGGATTAGCGGGATAAATACTTGGGGTTACGAGGACCAGGTCTGGGTGGGGTCGCCCCATTGTGTCAGGGGGATTACATGGGGTTATGGGGATGAGGCCTGGGTGAGATTGTTGTTGATGCATGCTCGATGAGCCAAGTATCCTCCTTCTGCACTGTCAGGATTCCATGATTCTACAAGGACAGTGCACTTAGAACATTTTTTTATTCACTTTTGTATTGAATAATAGCAGAAACCTGAGTACTGAAACTCCTGGTGCAGCACTGAAAGAACAATATTTTTTTCAGAGATATCACCTTTCAGAGTAAACCAGCGCTTTTTATTTCGCCCTTCAGGTGGGTGTCAGAAGATGACACCCACAAGTCAAGGATGAGCAGTCCGGCCTCCGAATGTCCTAACCAACATTTGCGATCTCCCGCCGCCCCCCCCAAACCCGCTAAAACCATCAGCTCCAACGAACGGGTCTGTCAGCTCAGCACAGTAGCGCAGTTTGAGGTGCTTTGCTTTGCTGCAACAACAGTGGCCACACTTCAAAAATAACTTGTTGCTGGCGAAGCATCTCAGGGAGCTCCAAGAATACGGTCAAAGTGCTGTACAGTTAAAAGGTTCCTTTAAAAAGGAATCAAGTCTGTAAAATTAAGTTGTTGGTCAGCTCCACAGGCATCTTGTCTGCTGCGTTTTGCAAGCGGCCACTATACAGTGACGGGGAAGGGGAGGGGAAATGGTGGTTAATGTTTATTTATACTTCTCAACTGGGCTTTCACTCAGCTGACCAAACCACTGTCCTTCAACATCTCTCCTTCATTACAGAGTTTTACAGCACAAAGAGAAGCCCTTTGGCCCATCTTCTGTGCACCAACCATCAAACATGCGTCTATTCGAATTCAATTTTGTAGCGTTTAGTTGGTAGCCTTATAAACTGTGGCATTTCAAGTGATTCTCAAATGCTGTGAGGGTTCCCGCCTCTGCCACTTTCAGGCGTTGAGTTCCAGATCCTCACAACCCTCCAACTGAAAAGGTCTTTCGTCAAATTCTCTAAATCTCCTGTTCCCATACTTTAAATCTGTGTGCCTTGGTACCAACCACCACCATCCACCTCCCCACCCCCCAAATTAGGGAAAAAATTTCTTCTCATCTACTCTAGGTTCAATCCCTCATAACATCGTACACCTCCACCGGGCAAGGCAGCATCTGTGGAAGGAGAAACACCGCTAGTGTTGCAGATCAGGAAGCTAGGTCCTTGCCTTGAAACTTAAATCAATTTTTGGCTTCAGATGAAGGCCAACCTTTGACACTGGGTTTAAATTAATCCACTTTTGGGTGAGGAAAACGATACAAAGGTCTGAAGTCACATACCAATCGACTCAACAGTTCAGTCACAGAGGTTTACAGCATGGAAACAGCCCCATCGGCCCAATTTGTCCATACCACTCTTTTTTTTAAAACCCCTAAGCTAATCCCAATTGCCCACATTTGGCCCATATCCCTCTATACCCATCTTATCCATGTGACTATCTAAATGCTTTTTAAAAGTCAAAGTTGTATCCACCTCTAGTACTACTTCTGGTAGCTTGTTCCAGACACTCACCACCCTCTGTGAAAAAAAATGCCCCTCTGGACACTTTTGTATCTCTCCCCTCTCACCTTAAACCTGTGCCCTCTAGCTTTAGACTCCCCTACCTTTGGGAAAAGATATTGACTATCTTGCTGACCTGTGCCCCTCATTATTTTATAGACAGTTTCTTCCCCGTTGTCAGACTTTTGAATGAACCTACCTCGCATTAAGCTGATCTTTCTTTGCACCCTAGCTGTGACTGTAGCACTACATTCTGCAGCCTCTCCTTTCCTTACCCTCCTTGTACTCTATGAATGGTATGCTTTGTCTGTATAGCACGCAAGAAACAATACTTTTCACTGTATCCCAATACATGTGGCAATAATACATTAAATCAAAAACAAGAGAAAAATCGTTTTTCCCACTCAGGAAGTGGTTGGGATTGGGAATGTACTGCTTGAAACTGTGGTGGAGGCAGATTCAATCAAGGCTTTTCGGAGGGATTGAGATTATCTGAAAAGTAATAGCATGCAGGGTTTCGGGGAAAAGGCAGCAGAGTGGCACCAGGTGAATTGATCCTTTAGAGAGCTAGCATTGACACACTAGGCCAAATAGCCTCCTTCCCTGCTGTAATTATCTTATGACAGAAAAGGCAACACAGTTCAAATCAGGACAGTGTGAGGCCTGGAGGGGAACTTGCACGACAGCTGTGCTCGCCCGCCAATGAGTATGGAAGGTGCTGTCAAAGGACGGCTTGTCAGACACCCAGTGACAGCACAGTAGAAATTTCCTCAGTGAATACTAGGAAAGTTAAAGTTTATTAGTGTCACAAGTAGGTTGACATTAACACTGCAATGAAGCTACTGTGAAAAGTCTCCTAGTTGCCACACTCCGGCGCTTGTTCGGGTAACACTGAGGGAGAATTTAGCCTGGCGAATGCATCAGACTATGGGAAGAAACCCGAGCACCCGGGGGAAACCGACACAGACTAGGGGAGAACTTGCTGATTCCACACAGGCAACGACCTAAGACCAGGAATCAAATGCAGGTCCCTTAGTGCACTCCTCTCCCCCCAAAAGACCAATAGCAGGGAAACTTCAACTATGTTTGTAAAGGTCACAGGTGCCACAGTCATTGCCAACAGACTTGCTGACACACCATTCAATTTCTCAATGCATATGTCACTAGGCCTTCACTTGGTTTCGGCCATTCTCAATGAGGCATGGCAGCAGAATTCATCCCTCATAGGAGCCGCACAGTGCAGGAGGTCATTTGGCCCATCGAGTTGCTCCTCCGAGCCATGGATGCCTCCCACCCAACCCGAGCCCCAGAGTGTCCCTGCCAAGCCATGGAACTTTTCTCCCCCCCTGCACCACTAAACTCTCCCCACCGCCCCCTGGAGCCACGGAATGCTTCCTCCCCACCCCTCCGAGCCATGGAACACACTCTCTGCCCCTCTTAGCCCCCGCCTGAGCCACAGAATGCTTCCCCCCACCCCCTGAGCCACAGAACACACTCTCCACCCCTCTTAGCCCCCGCCTGAGCCACAGAATGCTTCCCCCCACCCCCTGAGCCACAGAACACACTCTTCACCCCTCTTAGCCCCCGCCTGAGCCACAGAATGCTTCCCCCCACCCCCTGAGCCACGGAACACACTCTTCACCCCTCTTACGCCCCGCCCGAGCCACGGATCACTCTCCGCCCCCCTCCCTAACTGCACTGTGAGTGTACTTACAGCACACAGACTGCAGTGTTTCAAGAAGCGGTTCACTACCACCTTCTTCAGGGCAATTAGGGACGGGCAATAAATGTCAGCAACTCCCATGAATGAATATAAAAACACAGCTACCACATCACCCACATGGTTAGAGTGCCAGATTGTCAGTTAAAAATCCCTCCACACTTATATTACACAAATTAACAGATAGACGCATTGCTGCCTGGCTCTGTGGCAGACTGGGCACAAACGCAACACCTGTGTGTGAGATATAGATCTAATTCACCCATAAGCATCATACTGAACACATCAACGATATCTCTACTTTTAATCAGAAACTCTTGTCAGAGAGCCAAGCACACATTTTACCAATCAGTTCTTTCCTTCAACATGAAATACCAATAGCAGGGAAACTTCAACACAGTTTGTAAAGGTCACAGGTGCCACAGCGTCATCACCAATAGATTTGCTGACACACCATTCAGTTTCTCAATGCATATGTCACGAGGCCTTCACTTGGTTTCAGCCACTCTCAATGAGGCATGGCAGCAGAATTCATCCCTGATAGGATCCGCACAGTGCAGCAGGCTATTCGGCCCATCAAACCTGCGCCAACAACAATCCCACCCAGGCCCTATCCCCATAACCCCACATATTTCCCTGTTAATTCCCCTGACATTAAGGGGCAACACAGCATGGCCAATCTATCTAACCTGAACACCTTTGGTCACCAAGGGGCAATTTAGCATAGTCAATCCACCTAACCTGCACATCTTTGGTCACCAAGGGGCAATTTAGCATAGTCAATCCACCTAACCTGCACATCTTTGGTCACCAAGGGACAATTTAGTATAGTCAATCCACCTAACCCGCACATCTTTGCAGGGTGGCAGGAAGCTGGAAGATGCAGACATGGGGGAAAACGTGTAGACTCCACACAATCATTCAAGGTCAAAATTGAATCCAGGCCCCTGGTGATATGAGGCAGCAGTGCTAACCACTGTGCCGCCCATGTTCTCTAAGCAAATCGCCCAAACTTTCCAAACAGATTCAAGCTTGCAATTCCACCCTAATATTCGGCACACAACTGAAGTCTTTCACTTATTATTGAACGATCACACAGAGAAGCTTTAAAAATTAGTCAGTCAGAAAGCCCCAGGTGAACAATACAAGCAACCGAATTGCATTATAAATATTACACCTTTCTTATCAAACTAAGCAACGGCTTGTAAAAGGCACAGGGAATATACAAAGTCCAGAATTTGTTCCCTGTATAACCAAACAGTTTCAGTACTGTGTAAGCAGGAGGAAAGTCTCTTGATTGGTTTCCTCTTGGTATGTTAAAATTAACCACAGCTTTCTTTTTGAATTAAACACTTCGGTATTTGAAAGAAAAACTGCTCGCCTCTGGACAGACACACACGGATCACGCCATGTACTTTGCACTTGAGGTTAAGAAGACGAGATGTCGCAATCAAACATTATTCTTCTCATGCAAGTCTCACCCTGTAGCATGAGAAGCAAAGCCTTGTATTCATAAAGCACCTTCAATGTGGCTAAAATACCCAAGGAACTTGGCAGATGCATTGCCAAGATGATTTGATGTGATCAAGTGACAGATTAATCACACCGAGTGGTGGAATGGGCATAGAGGGACTGAATGGCCTTTTCTGATGCCTTTCAAACAACGTGACTTTTTTTTAAAATGGAGTCCATAAGCCCATAACATATAGAAGCAGAATTAGGCTATTCAGCCCATCAGATTCGCTCTGCCATTCAATCACTGCTGATAAGTTTCTCAACCCCACTGTCCTGCCTTTTCCCTATAACCTTTGATCTCCTTGCCAATCAAGAACCGATCCATCTCTGTCTTAAAAATGCACTCAATGTCTCAACCGCCACAGCCTTCAGTGGCAAAGAGTTTCACAGATTCACCACCCTCTGGCTGAAGATATTTCTCCTCATCTCGGTTTGAAAGGGTAGTCCCTTTACTCTGACGCTGTACCCTCAGATCCTAGTCTCTTCTAATCGAAACAGTTTCCCCACGTCCACTCTATCCAGGCCTTGCAGTATCCTATAAGTTTCAATAATATCCCCTCCTCATCCTTCTAAACTTCATCAAGTACAGACCCAGAATCTTCAAATATTCCTTGTATGTCAAGCTCTTCATTCCAGAGGTCACTCTTGTGAACCTCTTCTGGATCATCTCCAAGGCTAGCACATTCTTCCTTAGATACGAGGCCCAAAATTGCTCACAATATTCTAAATGTGATCTGACCAGAGCCTTATAAAGCCTCAGCAGTACATCCATGTTTCTGTATTCTAGTCCTCTCGAAATGAATGCTAACATTGCATTTGCCCTCCTGTCAACTCAAGAGTCCAAGCATTACAAGGAGACATTAGGACAGGTGACTGACATAGGAACCGAGGGAGCAAATTGCAAGTGCTCATGGCTGCCAATGGAGCAGCAAAAAGGTTAGGATTAGAGGGGTGCTGAGACTTCTCAGGAGGCAAGGCCATGGAGGGATATGAAAGTGACAAAACTGAGACACAGCAGCAAGCACGAGTGCGAAGTGGACAGAACTTGCTGCGGACAGAACAGTTTCCAATGAGCTCAAGCCGAAGGGGGCTGGAGACTAGATGGGAGACCACTGGAAAAGTGCAGTCTGGAGGTTTGATTTGATTTATTATTATCACATGTATTGGGAAAGTATTGTTTCTTGCGCACTATACAGACAAAGCATACCATTCATGGAGTACATAGGAGAGAAGGAAAGGAGAGGGTGCATAAGGTAGTATTACAGTCATAGCTAGGGTGTAGAGAAAGATCAACTTAGTGTAAGGCAGATCCATTCAAAAGTCTGACAGCAGCAGGGAAGAAGCTGTTCTTGAGTCAGTTGGTATGTGACCTCAGACTTTTATATCTTTTTCCCGACGGAAGATGGTGGAAGAAAGTATGTTCGGGGTGCATGGGGTCCTTGATTATGCTGGCTGCTTTTCCGAGGCAGCAGAAGGTGTAGACAGAGTCAACGGATGGGAGACTGGTTTGCGTGATGGATTGGACTAAATTCACAACCCTTTGTAGTTCCTAGTGGTCTTGGCCAGAGCAGGAGCCATACCAAGCTGTGATACAACCAGAAAGAATGCTTTCTATGATGTATCTGTAAAAAATTCGAGAATCATAGCAGACATGCTGAATTTCCTTAGCCTCCTGAGAAAACAGAGGTGTTGGTGGGCGTTCTTAACTATAGCGTCAGCATAGAGGAACCAGGACAGGAGGTAACAAAAGGCATGGGGAGGAGGGGAGGGAGAAGACTATGATGGGGAGGTTAGTGACAACTATAAACGTGTGAAAAATGATGCCGTGTTTTCAAAAGGATTCACCAAGGGACACCGTGCAGCTGAGAAATAGAAGAGGAGTGAGGCTGGAGTCTTAAGGAACCGCCATGGGTATGGTGGGAAAAGGTGGTGGGCAGGATCAACCAACTGTCAGTAATCTGGTTTGGGCAGTGCCACAATGCAGGAGAGGAATAGCAGCTTTTTCTGCTTCAGATTCCAGCATCAGCAGTATTTTGCTTTTATTATAAGAGGGGAATGGTTTGGTCAAACACATCAAAGGGTGCAAACAGGTCCAGGGGATGGGATCTGGTAGATTGTGGTTACAGCCAGTTTGGACATCACTGATGAAGTCAATAAAGGGCACCTCAGAGCTGGGGCAGGGGTAGAAAGCCTGGTGGGAGGGGTTATAAACTTGGCATGGCTCCTGCTCTGCCCAAGACCGCAAAAAACTACAAAGGCTTGTGAACGAAGCCCAATCCATTATGCAAACCAGCCTCCCAACCACTGACTCCATCTACGTTTCCTGCTGCCTTGGAAAAGCAGCCAGCATAATCAAGGACCCCATACACCCCGAACATTCTCACTTCCACCTGCTTCCATCGAATTTGCAAGGTGCCAGTATTTCCCCTTGGGAGTCAGGAGTTGCGCTGAAAGCTGAGAAGAGGGGTCAGTCTGGAAAGACAACCATTAGACCAGCTAACATAGTCAGAAAGGGTGACCCGGGGTGGGTGGGGAGGGTGCAAATTGCTACCCATAGGCCGAATGATAAAAGTGGATAGAAATACAAATCCCAATGAAATTCCTGGGAAAATCCAGGCACACTAAAAGAATGTTATCTTAATCAAGTGCTGTAAGCCAACTTCAGCACATATAAATCAACCGACTGCGGTCAGAGATTCCTCAAGTGCCAACAAAAATCTTGGAAACCCTAGTAAATAAAAATGGAATTTGATTTATCTGAAATTCCTAACAAAAAGTGGCACTTCTGACAAACTGCAGCACAGTGCAATGGAAAATGTAAATCTCCAGAAGATCATGTTTCCAATGGCTTACCAAGAGCCTCTGTGCCTCGATAGAGTCAATACAGCATAGGCCATTCAGCCCATCTGGTCCACGTCAGCAGTGGATATAAACAAAGTTGATGGCACATAAACTAGAAAGCAACATTCGCGCCACACAAACACCAGGCAATGACTATCACCAACAAGAGGCGATCTAACCACCGCCCCTTGGCATTCAATCACAATCAATGAATTTCCCCGTCGTCAATATCCTTGGGGCTACCATTGACCAGAAACTCAACTGGATTCACCACATATGTTGGACTTTAACCTGGCATTTTGAGGTTTCTTACTGTCGTCATCTCCACATCATGCTCACCATATATAAATAGTGGCTACAAAAGCAGGTCAGAGGCAGGGAATACTGCGACGAGTAACTCACCTCCTGACTCCCGAAAGCCTATCCACCATCTACAAGGCACAAGTCAGGAGTGTGATGGAATGCTCCCCACTTGCCTGGATGGGTGCAGCTCCATCAACACTCAAGAAGTTTGACACTACCTAGGACACAGCAGCCTACTTGATTGGCACGCCATCCACAAACATCCACTCCCTCCACCGGCTCTCAGTAGTAGCCGCATGTACTATCTACCAAATGTTCTGCAGCAATTCACCAAAGATCCTTAGATAACACCTACCAAACCCATAACCATCTCCATCCGGAAGGGTAAGGGCAGCAGATATAGGAACACCAGCACCTGCAAGTTTCTCTCCGAGCCTCTCACCATCCTAACTTGGAAGTATATCAGCCGTTACTTCCCAGTCACTGAGTCAAAATCCTGGAATTCTCTCCCTAATGGCATTGTGGGTGAACCCACAGCACATGGACTGCAGCGATTCAAGAAGGCAGCTCACCACCACCTTCTCAAGGGGCAACTTAGGATGGGCAATAAATGCTGGCCAGCCAGCAACACCCATGTCACACAAACCAATTTTTAAAAAGCACCGGGGATGCAGCGTCAGCTATCAAGGCAGCTATTTACACAATAAAACTAATTTACATTTTCGCTGAATGAAAATCGATTGCAAAAAAGTAATAAGCCACGTTACAATAAGAGTTGGGTGCCCCTCATTGTAATAGATCTAACCCTAAGGGACACTGAATCCATATGAATCATTCACACATATAACAGTATAAAACATTTGCCAGCAGTTGATGCAAAAGTATACAAGATGCCCTTGTAACATGGAAATGCAATTTATTAAATGAAAGATCCTAACACTAACAGAATTGCAAATAAACATTTATCTTTGTGACCCAGACATTGTAAACATAACATATTTAATAAATTGTAGAAACAATTGCGCAATCTCTATCCGCCTCTCCCTTTAAATGATGGGGGGAGCGGCGGGCAGAGAAGGGGGGGAGAGAATCAGACAGACAGGCAGGCGGGCGGAGAAGAGACAGAGTGAGAGGCACACAGAGAGAGAGAGGGGGGCACACAGAGAGAGAGAGGGGGGCACACAGAGAGAGAGAGAGGGGGGCACACAGAGAGAGAGAGAGGGGGGCACACAGAGAGAGAGAGGGGGGCACACAGAGAGAGAGAGGGGGGCACACAGAGAGAGAGAGGGGGGCACACAGAGAGAGAGAGGGGGGCACACAGAGAGAGAGAGGGGGGCACACAGAGAGAGAGAGGGGGGCACACAGAGAGAGAGAGGGGGGCACACAGAGAGAGAGAGGGGGGCACACAGAGAGAGAGAGGGGGGCACACAGAGAGAGAGAGGGGGGCACACAGAGAGAGAGAGGGGGGCACACAGAGAGAGAGAGGGGGGCACACAGAGAGAGAGAGGGGGGCACACAGAGAGAGAGAGGGGGGCACACAGAGAGAGAGAGGGGGGCACACAGAGAGAGAGAGGGGGGCACACAGAGAGAGAGAGGGGGGCACACAGAGAGAGAGAGGGGGGCACACAGAGAGAGAGAGGGGGGCACACAGAGAGAGAGAGGGGGGCACACAGAGAGAGAGAGGGGGGCACACAGAGAGAGAGAGGGGGGCACACAGAGAGAGAGAGGGGGGCACACAGAGAGAGAGAGGGGGGCACACAGAGAGAGAGAGGGGGGCACACAGAGAGAGAGAGGGGGGCACACAGAGAGAGAGAGGGGGGCACACAGAGAGAGAGAGGGGGGCACACAGAGAGAGAGAGGGGGGCACACAGAGAGAGAGAGGGGGGCACACAGAGAGAGAGAGGGGGGCACACAGAGAGAGAGAGGGGGGCACACAGAGAGAGAGAGGGGGGCACACAGAGAGAGAGAGGGGGGCACACAGAGAGAGAGAGGGGGGCACACAGAGAGAGAGAGGGGGGCACACAGAGAGAGAGAGGGGGGCACACAGAGAGAGAGAGGGGGGCACACAGAGAGAGAGAGGGGGGCACACAGAGAGAGAGAGGGGGGCACACAGAGAGAGAGAGGGGGGCACACAGAGAGAGAGAGGGGGGCACACAGAGAGAGAGAGGGGGGCACACAGAGAGAGAGAGGGGGGCACACAGAGAGAGAGAGGGGGGCACACAGAGAGAGAGAGGGGGGCACACAGAGAGAGAGAGGGGGGCACACAGAGAGAGAGAGGGGGGCACACAGAGAGAGAGAGGGGGGCACACAGAGAGAGAGAGGGGGGCACACAGAGAGAGAGAGGGGGGCACACAGAGAGAGAGAGGGGGGCACACAGAGAGAGAGAGGGGGGCACACAGAGAGAGAGAGGGGGGCACACAGAGAGAGAGAGGGGGGCACACAGAGAGAGAGAGGGGGGCACACAGAGAGAGAGAGGGGGGCACACAGAGAGAGAGAGGGGGGCACACAGAGAGAGAGAGGGGGGCACACAGAGAGAGAGAGGGGGGCACACAGAGAGAGAGAGGGGGGCACACAGAGAGAGAGAGGGGGGCACACAGAGAGAGAGAGGGGGGCACACAGAGAGAGAGAGGGGGGCACACAGAGAGAGAGAGGGGGGCACACAGAGAGAGAGAGGGGGGCACACAGAGAGAGAGAGGGGGGCACACAGAGAGAGAGAGGGGGGCACACAGAGAGAGAGAGGGGGGCACACAGAGAGAGAGAGGGGGGCACACAGAGAGAGAGAGGGGGGCACACAGAGAGAGAGAGGGGGGCACACAGAGAGAGAGAGGGGGGCACACAGAGAGAGAGAGGGGGGCACACAGAGAGAGAGAGGGGGGCACACAGAGAGAGAGAGGGGGGCACACAGAGAGAGAGAGGGGGGCACACAGAGAGAGAGAGGGGGGCACACAGAGAGAGAGAGGGGGGCACACAGAGAGAGAGAGGGGGGCACACAGAGAGAGAGAGGGGGGCACACAGAGAGAGAGAGGGGGGCACACAGAGAGAGAGAGGGGGGCACACAGAGAGAGAGAGGGGGGCACACAGAGAGAGAGAGGCACACAGAGAGAGAGGCACAGAGAGAGAGAGGCACACAGAGAGAGAGGCACACAGAGAGAGAGGCACACAGAGAGAGAGGCACACAGAGAGAGAGGCACACAGAGAGAGAGGCACACAGAGAGAGAGGCACACAGAGAGAGAGAGGCACACAGAGAGAGAGAGGCACACAGAGAGAGAGAGGCACACACAGAGAGAGAGAGGCACACACAGAGAGAGAGAGGCACACACAGAGAGAGAGGCACACAGAGAGAGAGAGGCACACACAGAGAGAGAGAGGCACACACAGAGAGAGAGAGGCACACACAGGGAGAGAGAGAGGGAGAGGCACACAGAGAGAGAGAGAGGCACACAGAGAGAGAGAGGCACACAGAGAGAGAGAGGCACACAGAGAGAGAGAGGCACACAGAGAGAGAGAGGCACACAGAGAGAGAGAGGCACACAGAGAGAGAGAGAGAGGGAGAGGCACACAGAGAGAGAGAGAGAGGCACACAGAGAGAGAGAGAGAGGGAGAGGCACAAAGAGAGAGGGAGAGAGGGAGAGGCACACAGAGAGAGAGAGAGAGGGAGAGGCACACAGAGAGAGAGAGAGAGAGGGAGAGGCACACAGAGAGAGAGGGAGAGGCACACAGAGAGAGAGAGGGAGAGGCACACAGAGAGAGAGGGAGAGGCACACAGAGAGAGAGAGAGAGAGGGAGAGGCACACAGAGAGAGAGAGAGGGAGAGGCACACAGAGAGAGAGAGAGGGAGAGGCACACAGAGAGAGAGAGAGGGAGAGGCACACAGAGAGAGAGAGAGAGGGAGAGGCACAGATAGAGAGAGAGGGAGAGGCACACAGAGAGAGAGGGAGAGGCACACAGAGAGGGAGAGGCACAGAGAGAGAGAGAGAGGCACACAGAGACAGAGAGAGGCACACAGAGACAGAGAGAGAGGCGGGGGGAGGATTGACACACACGCACACACAAATTTACACATTGGCGGAGGGAGATTAATACACTGGCTTACACACTCACATTGGGGGTAGGGGGGTAGGGGGGGCAATTGGACAATGGTCCCGGGGGAGGGCATTGGCACACTAGCATTGGGCAGGGTTTGGCACATTGGCACCGGGGGAGGGGCAGGGTTTGGCACATTGGCACCGGGGGAGGGGCAGGGATTCGCACACTGGCACCGGGGGAGGGGCAGGGATTCGCACACTGGCACCGGGGGAGGGGCAGGGATTCGCACACTGGCACCGGGGGAGGGGCAGGGATTCGCACACTGGCACCGGGGGAGGGGCAGGGATTCGCACACTGGCACCGGGGGAGGGGCAGGGATTCGCTCACTGGCACCGGGGGAGGGGCAGGGATTCGCACACTGGCACCAGGGGAGGGGCAGGCATTCGCTCACTGGCACCGGGGGAGGGGCAGGGATTCGCACACTGGCACCGGGGGGAGGGGCAGGGATTCGCACACTGGCACCGGGGGAGGGGCAGGGATTCGCACACTGGCACCAGGGGAGGGGCAGGGATTCGCACACTGGCACCGGGGGAGGGGCAGGGATTCGCACACTGGCACCGGGGGAGGGGCAGGGATTCGCTCACTGGCACGGGGGGAGGGGCAGGGATTCGCACACTGGCACCGGGGGAGGGGCAGGGATTCGCTCACTGGCACCGGGGGAGGGGCAGGGATTCGCTCACTGGCACCGGGGGGAGGGGCAGGGATTCGCTCACTGGCACCGGGGGGAGGGGCAGGGATTCGCACACTGGCACAGGGGGAGGGGCAGGGATTCGCACACTGGCACAGGGGGAGGGGCAGGGATTCGCACACTGGCACAGGGGGAGGGGCAGGGATTCGCACACTGGCACAGGGGGAGGGGCAGGGATTCGCACACTGGCACAGGGGGAGGGGCAGGGATTCGCACACTGGCACAGGGGGAGGGGCAGGGATTCGCACACTGGCACAGGGGGAGGGGCAGGGATTCGCACACTGGCACAGGGGAGGGGCAGGGATTCGCACACTGGCACAGGGGGAGGGGCAGGGATTCGCACACTGGCACAGGGGGAGGGGCAGGGATTCGCACACTGGCACAGGGGGAGGGGCAGGGATTCGCACACTGGCACCGGGGGAGGGGCAGGGATTCGCACACTGGCACAGGGGGAGGGGCAAACCCGCACACTGGCACCGGAGGGGGTGGGGTCGCTGACACACTGGCTCCCGGGGGGGGCGGGGCTGACACACATGCACCCCGGGGGGGGGAGCGGGGCGCTGACACACTGGCACCCTGGGTGGGGGGCGCTGACACACTGATGCCCGGGGGGAACCGCACACTCGAGCCGAGGTGAGGGGGGATTTGCACTCTGGTACCCGGTGGGGGGGGGAGGGCAGGGCACACTGAAACACTGGCACCCGAGGGGGCGGCATTGACACACTGGCGCGGGAGGGCATCGACACACTGGCGCCCGGGCGGGCATCGACACACTGGCGCCCGGGCGGGCATCGACACACTGGCGCCCGGGCGGGCATCGACACACTGGCGCCCGGGCGGGCATCGACACACTGGCGCCCGGGCGGGCATCGACACACTGGCGCCCGGGCGGGCATCGACACACTGGCGCCCGGGCGGGCATCGACACACTGGCGCCCGGGTGGGCATCGACACACTGGCGCCCGGGCGGGCATCGACACACTGGCGCCCGGGGGGCATCGACACACTGGCGCCCAGGTGGCATTGACACTGGTGCCCGGGGGGGCATTGACACACTGGCGCCCAGGGGTGGGCACATTAACAACTGGGGAATTTGCGCACTGTCGCCAGATAGGCGGGGGGGGTTCACACTGGCGCGGGTTCGCTCACTGGCACTCGGGGGTGGGTGCGGCGGGGATTCACACCGGCACTGGGGCAGAGGATTTGTACGCTGGCATGGGGGAGGGGTTACACACTGGTGCCCGGGGGCAGCACTGGCACTCTGGCAGGAGGCGCTACTGGCGCCCGGGGGCATTGGCACACTGGCACCCGGGAGGGGCACTGGCACACTGGCACCCAGGAGGGGCACTGGCACCCGGGAGGGGGTGTTTACACACTGGCATCCGGGAGGAGCATTCGTGCACTGGCGCCAGGTAGGCGGGGGGCTGCACTGGTGCTGGGGGGGGAGGGGGAGGTGCGGGGAGATTCATGCACTGGTGCTGGCGCCGGGGGGGGGGGGATCCATGCACTGTTGCCAAGGGGTGGGGGTGATCAAGGCACTGGCACCTTGGGGGGGGGGGGGGGGGGAGATCCACACGCTGGCAATGGGGTGGGGGGGGGGGCGTGGGTACCCACAGATCAACTCCAGAGGGGGAGGGGATTTACACACCGGTACCCGAGGGGGGTGGGGGGTGTGGGGATTTGCATGCAGGCACTGGGCAGGTTTACACACTAGCAACGAAGGAATTTACACAGTGGCACTGGGAAGTGGGGGCTGGGATATACACACCGGCACCAGGAGCAACCTGCGCCCCATCGCCAGAGGTGATTTGCAAGTCGGCAGTGGGTGACTGACACACCTGTACCAGGGGCAAGTGGCACCCTGGCGCACCGGGCGACTGGCATCCTGGCGCTGGATGATTTACACACTGGGTGCTTTACACCCAGTGATTTACACGCTGGGCGATTGATTTACACCCTAGCACTGTGTGATTTACACATTGGGTGATTTACACCCTGGCGCTGGGTGATTCACACATTAGCACTGGCTGATTTGCACGTGGGCACTGGGTGATTTACACGCTGGGTGATTCACACCTGGGCACTAAGTGGTTCACACACTTGATGAGTTACACACTGGGTGGTTCACACCCTGGCACTAGGTGATTTACACGCTCAATGATTCGCACCCCGGCACCGGGCGGTTCGCACCCCGGCACCGGGCGGTTCGCACCCCGGCACCGGGCGGTTCGCACCCCGGCACCGGGCGGTTCGCACCCCGGCACCGGGCGGTTCGCACCCCGGCACCGGGCGGTTCACACCCTAGCACCGGGCGGTTTACACCCTGGCACCGGGCGATTCACACCCCGGCACCGGGCGGTTTACACCCTGGCACCGGGCGATTCACACCCTGGCACCGGGCGGTTTACACCCTGGCACCGGGCGATTCACACCCTGGCACCGGGTGGTTTACACCCTGGCACCGGGCGATTCACACCCGGGGTGCGAACCGCCCGGTGCCGGGGTGCGAACCGCCCGGTGCCGGGGTGCGAACCGCCCGGTGCCGGGGTGCGAACCGCCCGGTGCCGGGGTGCGAATCATTGAGCGTGTAAATCACCTAGTGCCGATTCACACCCTGGCACCGGGCGGTTCACACCCTGGCACCGGGCGGTTCACACCCTGGCACCGGGCGGTTCACACCCTGGCACCGGGCGGTTCACACCCTGGCACCGGGCGGTTCACACCCTGGCACCGGGCGGTTCACACCCTGGCACCGGGCGGTTCACACCCTGGCACCGGGCGGTTCACACCCTGGCACCGGGCGGTTCACACCCTGGCACCGGGCGGTTCACACCCTGGCACCGGGCGGTTCACACCCTGGCACCGGGCGATTCACACCCTGGCACCGGGTGGTTTACACCCTGGCACCGGGTGGTTCACACCCTGGCACCGGGTGGTTTACACCCTGGCACCGGGTGGTTTAACACTTGATGATTTACACTGTTATCCTCCCTCCCCCGCCGCGCTGCCCGTTCCTCTCACACTCGCCCTTACCCGGAGTGCAGACAGGTCGATATCATCCAGGCTGCGGGCCGGCGGCTCACTCGCCATCTTCTGCCGGCGGTGCTGGTGAAGGGGGTGGTGGGGAAGGAAAGGGTTAAGCGGCTGGGCTCCGGGGGAAGGAGGGGAGGGCGATCCGGCCCCGCACTCTCCTCACTCACTGCACACTCTCTCTCTCTCTCACACACACTCAGGGCAGCAGCAGCCGCCGCCCGCTGCTCCGGAGCCGCCAACACCGCCGCTGCCGCTCCTCCGCCTCCATTCCCGGCTCCAGCGCGCACATCAATGGCGGCCCCGTCCGCCCCCCTCAACCAGTCCGCCCGGTAACCAGGAGCAACGCTGCCTGCCCAGCCTCCCCGAGCGTACGTGCTGCGTCACCGACCCTAACCTGCGTGCATGCGTCCTGCCCCGTGCGAACGTGCCTGCGCCCCTGACCCGTTCGTACGTGCCTGCGTCACGTCCCCGAGCGTGTGTCCCTTCGTAACCTCCCCGAACGTGCGTGCCTCCGTCACCTCCCCGCGCGTGCGCCTGCGTCCCCCCTCGTGTGTGACTCTGCCGCGCTTCCGCTCAACGTGCCTGCGTCACTTCCTCGTATCGTGCGTGCAGGCGTCACCAACCTGTGCGTGCCTCTGCGTCCCCTCCCCTCGTGCGTCACGTCCCCGTGCCTGCGTAACCTCGCCGCTAGTCCGGCTCCACCCAGCGTTACGTCACCACGCACTCACTCCCCCTACGTCCCAGCTGAGCCGCTCCCTTTCACTCTGACCCATTGACCAGCTGAGTGCTTGGCCTCCACTTGCGCCTGCGCACTCTCCTTCACTTGGCTCTCTTCCCCGCCTTTTTATTTGCCCAACAAGTCCTGTTTCTCGCCCCTGCTGCGCAACTCCCTCTCCCCCCACTTAGCCCACGTGACCCAGCCCCCGCTTGGCCACGCCCCTCACGTGGAATGGCCTCCCGCAATCCTTCCCGCCCTCTGTTCTGACTGACGAACCGACTCGCCGCCTGTGCGCGTGCGCACTCTGCTTCCCTCGCCCAACCCCATTGGCTCCTCCTCTTCCCTAACTGATTGACAGCCTCGTGGTCGCACCTGCGCACTTCAACACTTTCGCCCATTTGACAATTCCCTGCTTCGCCCCCCCTCTGTGCACTCTCCCTGATTCAACTCCACCCACCCGACACTCCCCGTCCCCCCCCCCCGTCAAATTTGGCTGACTGAGTGCTCTCCCCATGTGGCCTCCCTCTGCCCGCCCCCCCGTCACAAAGGTGATGTCTTCCCCTTGGTACCGCCCCCTCGATCAAGCCCCGCCCCCTCCGACCGCCTCCTTGACTCATCCTTCCACCACTCCGAAGTGCGCATGCGCACTCCTTTCCAGCAGCTCCGCCGCGCGCCTGCGCATTCCCCTCCACCAGCTCCGCCATGCGCCTGCGCATTCCCCGCCACCCTCGTTTTTCCCTGTGGTGAGCCCGCCCCGCCGCCTCGGCCCCTCCCCTCTGGCTGACCAAACACTCGCGCTTGCGCCACTCCTTCCCCTCAGGCCATCTGTCCCCACGTGACGACCAGCTGACTGGTCGCTCACCTGCGCGCCTGCGCTCTCCGATCCCCCCCGCACGCCACCCGCGTCCTCAGCGGCGGAGGTCGCGCATGCGTTCTCGGGTCGTTTCGCGGGGAACAGCCTCTAGCGGCGAGTCTAGTGAACTGCAAGAGGCTTTCAATTGAATAGAATTGTTTGGATGCAGTAGATTGATATGGAAGAATTAAATTTAATTCAATTGATTTATTGAATTGACGGAATTTAATTCAGTCTGTTGAATTCTATTGAATTGATTGATTAGTGTCACATTATTTTCCTCTTGTTTTTGATTTGATTTATTATTGGCACAGCTATTGGGATACACTAAAAAGTATTGTTTCTTGCGCGCTTGACAAAGTATACTGTTCTTGAGTAGATAGGGTATAAGGATTTGATTTGATTTATTATTGTCACATGTATTTTTTTACAATGAAAGATATGGTTTCTTGTGCTATACAGGCAAAGCATACCATCCATAGAGGACATAGGAGAGAAGGCATGGTGGTACAATGCTGCCTCACAGCACCAGGGACCCCGGTTCAATCCTGGCCTCGCGTCACTGGGTGGCACGGTCTGTGTACGTTCTCCCCATGTCTGTGTGGGTTTACTCCAGGTGCTCCAGTTCCCTCCCACCATCCAAAGATGTGTGGGTTAGATTGATTGGCCACAGTAAATTGATCCTTAGTATCAGGGGAGGTCTAGCTGGGGTAAATTAATGGGGTTTATGGGTGAAACTATGGTCGGTACAGACTCAATGGGGCGAATAGAAGCCCTGCAGTGCAGGATGAGACTACAGTAAGTAAAGGGCAGAGTGCAGAATGTTGTGTTACAGTCATAGCTAGGGTATCAAGAAAGATCAACTTAACGTGAGATAGGTCTATTCAAAAGGCTGATAGCAGCAGGGAAGAAGCTGTTTTTGACCTCAGACTTTTGAATGTGAACTGTAGAGGGCAATGATGAGTCACCCCAATTGTGCATGATGGAGATGAATTAACATTCAAAGCTGGATAAACACATGCAGGAGAATAGAATGAAACAACTTACATTTATACAGTGCCTTTAATATGACAGCAAGGCACTGCATGTTGGCACAAGGCAAGTATTTGATTTAACAAATATGAATAAGAGGTTCCCGGTCAAAGCTGTAGGTACAAAGGAGCAGCTAAAAGGATGACAGAGAAATGTGATTTATGCCAAAATAGAAGTGGAGGAGAATGTGGGACTCGCTCCCACGGTGGGGGGGGTGAGGGGAGAATGTAGGACTCGCTCCCCATGGGAATATGTAGCACTTGATGCCAACGGGAGAGGTTGAGGTGAATAGTATAGATATTTAAGGTTGGGGGGTGGAGGGTGGGGGGGGGAGCGGAGGAGGGTAGCTGGATAAACACATGAGGGAGAAAGGAATAGAAAGATCTGCTGATAGGGAGGAGATGGAAGGGAACAGTAGGGTGACCAGAAGAACACTAGAAACAGGAGAAGGAGCAGACCATTTCGCCCAAGCTGGCTCCATTATTCAATAGGATTATGCTTTACATTGGGGTTTTAACTCTATTTCCTGCATGCACCCCATATATCTTAATTATCCTAAAATTTGTCTACCGCTGCCTTAAACGTATTCAATGATGAAGCAGCCACATTCCCCCGAGGTAGAGAATTCCAGAGAATCACAACGTTTGAGTGAAGAAATTTCTCCTGATCTCAGTCCTAAGTTAACCCCCCACCCCACACCACCCATCCTGAGACTGTGCACCCACCACCAGGATTTTCAACTTTGTTGATGACACTACTGTTGTCGGTTAGATCTCAAACAATGAGACGGAGTACAGGAAAGAAATACAGAACCTGGTGAATTGGAGCAGCAACAATAATTTCTCCCTCAATGTCAACAAAACGAAGGAGATAGCCATCGACTTTAGGAAGCGTTGTAGAGAACGTGCCCCTGTCTACATCAACGGGGACGAAGTAGAAATGGTCGAGAGCTTCAAGTTTCAAGGTGCTCAAATCACCAGCAACCTGTCCTGGTCCCCCCCCATGTCGACACTATAGTTAAGAAACCCACCAATGCCTCTACTTTCTCAGAAGACTAAGGAGATTTGGCATGTCCGCTACGACACTGTCGTTTACAGATGCGTAGTCATGATGTGGGTATGCCGGCGTTGGACTGGCGTAAACACAGTAAAAAGTCTGACAACACCAGGTTTTAGTCCAACCTATTTATTTGATAATATACTCACTAGCTTTCGGGGTTACCCCCTTCGTCAGGTGAATGGAGAGTTCTGGCCTCAGACAGAGCATATAAAGCACAGACAGTTTAGAGATTACTGATTAAAATGCGAATCCTTACACCTAACCTGCTGTTCAAGACCTGAAGTGGCTGATAATGTGAGTGGTAGGAGCACTGATCACAGTTTACAGAGATGTGTATTGTCTCCAGACAGTACAGTAAGTGAGGTTTTGCAAACCCAGGCAAGTCATGGGGGTTACAGATAGTGCGACATGAACCCAAGATCCCTGTTGAGACCGTCCTCATGTGTGCGGAACTTGGCTATCAGTCTCTGCTCAGCGACTCTGCGATGTCGTGTGTCGTGAAGGCCGCCTTGGAGAATGCTTACCCGAAGGTCAGAGGCTGAATGCCCGTGACCACTGAAGTGTTCGCCAACAGGAAGGGAACAGTCTTGCCTGGTGACTGTCGAGCGATGTTCATTCATCCGTTGTCGTAGCGTCTGCATGGTCTCCCCAATGTACCATGCTTCGGGACATCCTTTCTTGCAACGTATCAGGTAGACAATGTTGGCCGAGTTGCAAGAGTATTTACCATGTACCTGGTGGATGGTATTCTCACGTGTGATGATGGTATCCATGTCGATGATCCGGCATGTCTTGCAGAGGTTGCTGTGACAGGGTTGTGTGGTATTGTGGTCACTGTTCTCCTGAAGGCTGGGTAGTTTGCTGCGAACAATGGTCTGTTTGAGGTTGTGTGGTTGTCTGAAAGCAAGAAGTGGGGGTGTGGGGATAGCCCTGGCGAGATGTTCGTCTTCATCAATGATATGTTGAAGACTCCGGAGAAGATGTCGTAGCTTCTCCGCTCCGGGGAAGTACTGGACGACGAAGGGTACTCTGTCCACTGTGTCCTGTGTTTGCCTTCTGAGGAGATCGGTGCGGTTTTTCGCTGTGGTGCATCGGAACTGCCGATCTATGAGTCGAGCACCATATCCTGTTCTTATGAGGGCATCTTTCAGGGTCTGGAGGTGTCTGTCACGATCCTCCTCATCTGAGCAAATCCTGTGTATACGGAGGGCTTGTCCATAGGGAATGGCTTCTTTAACATGTTTAGGGTGGAAACTGGAGAAGTGGAGCATTGTGAGATTGTCTGTGGGCTTGCGGTACAGTGAGGTGCTGAGGTGACCGTCCTTAATGGAGATGCGTGTGTCCAAGAATGCAACTGATTCTGGGGAATAGTCCATGGTGAGTCTGATGGTGGGGTGGAATTTGTTGATATCATCATATAGTTGTTTCAGTGATTGTTCACCATGAGGCCAAAGGAAGAAAATGTCATCGATGTATCTAGTGTATAGCATCGGTTGAAGATTCTGTGCAGTGAAGAAGTCTTGTTCGAACCTGTGCATGAAGATGTTGGCATATTGAGGTGCAAATTTGGTCCCCATGGCTGTTCCATGTGTCTGGATGAAAAACTGGTTGTTGAAGGTGAAGACATTGTGGTCCAGGATAAAGCGGATGAGTTGTAAAATTGCATCTGGAAACTGGCAGTTGTCAGCATTGAGTACTGAGGCAGTCGCAGCAATGCCATCGTTGTGGGGGATGTTGGTGTAGAGTGCTGAGACATCCATTGTGACGAGGAGTGTCCCTGGTTCAACTGCTCCGTGTGTGCTGAGTTTCAGTAGGAAGTCCGTAGTGTCGCGACAAAAGCTGGGGGTTCTTTGTACAATGGGTTTCAGGATGCCCTCGACGTAGCCGGAGAGGTTCTCACACAGAGCACCGATCTCCTCAGAAGGCAAACACAGGACACAGTGGACAGAGTACCCTTCGTCGTCCAGTACTTCCCCGGAGCGGAGAAGCTACGACATCTTCTCCGGAGTCTTCAACATATCATTGATGAAGACGAACATCTCGCCAGGGCTATCCCCACACCCCCACTTCTTGCTTTCAGACAACCACACAACCTCAAACAGACCATTGTTCGCAGCAAACTACCCAGCCTTCAGGAGAACAGTGACCACAATACCACACAACCCTGTCACAGCAACCTCTGCAAGACATGCCGGATCATCGACATGGATACCATCATCACACGTGAGAATACCATCCACCAGGTACATGGTAAATACTCTTGCAACTCGGCCAACATTGTCTACCTGATACGTTGCAAGAAAGGATGTCCCGAAGCATGGTACATTGGGGAGACCATGCAGACGCTACGACAACGGATGAATGAACATCGCTCGACAGTCACCAGGCAAGACTGTTCCCTTCCTGTTGGCGAACACTTCAGTGGTCACGGGCATTCAGCCTCTGACCTTCGGGTAAGCATTCTCCAAGGCGGCCTTCACGACACACGACAGCGCAGAGTCGCTGAGCAGAGACTGATAGCCAAGTTCCACACACATGAGGATGGTCTCAACAGGGATCTTGGGTTCATGTCGCACTATCTGTAACCCCCATGACTTGCCTGGGTTTGCAAAACCTCACTTACTGTACTGTCTGGAGACAATACACATCTCTGTAAACTGTGATCAGTGCTCCTTCCACTCACATTATCAGCCACTTCAGGTCTTGAACAGCAGGTTAGGTGTAAGGATTCGCATTTTAATCAGTAATCTCTAAACTGTCTGTGCTTTATATGCTCTGTCTGAGGCCAGAACTCTCCATTCACCTGACGAAGGGGGTAACCCCGAAAGCTAGTGAGTATATTATCAAATAAATAGGTTGGACTAAAACCTGGTGTTGTCAGACTTTTTACTGTGTTTACAGATGCACCATAGAAAGCATTCTTTCTGGTTGTATCACAGCTTGGTATGGGCTCCTGCTCTGACCAGGACTGCAAGAAACTACAAAAGATCGTGAACGTAGCCCAATCCATCACGCAAACCAGCCTCCCATCCATTGACTCTGTCTACACTTCCCGCTGCCTCGGGGAAAAGCAGCCGGCATAATCAAGGACCCCCACACACACCCCGGACATTCTCTCTTCCACCTTCTTCCGCCAGGAAAAAGATACAAAAGTCTGAGGTCCCGTACCGACCGACTCAAGAACAGCTTCTTCCCTGCTGCCATCAGACTTTTGAATGGACTTACCTCACATTAAGCTGATCTTTATCTACCTTAGCTATGACTATAACACTACATTCTGCTTTCATTCCCTTCTCTATGAACAGTATGCTTTGTCTGTAAATGATGAAGCAAGAAACAATACTTTTCACTGTATCCCACTACATGTGACAATAATAAATCAAATCAAATCCTTCTCCCCTATGTACTCTATGAATGGTAATGCATTGTCTGTATAGTGCGCAAGAAACAATACTTTTCACTGTATCCCAATACATGTGACAATAATAAATCAAAACTATTATTAAGCAGGCAGCTAGTTGAAGGCACAGCCACCAGTGACACTGTGATGGGAATCGGGGTAGGGCCTCCCAAGAGGCGCAGGCGCTGTGCTGGGAGCTCAACTTGAGGTCAAATGTGACACTCGGGACTTCTTGCTTTGCATCCCTCGTAACATGGCTGCGGTTGAAGTGGGACAGAGATTTACTAGGATGCTACCAGGACTTGATGGATTGAGTTATGAGGAGAGGCTGAATAGACTGGGACTTTTTTCTCTGGAGCGTAGGAGGCTGAGGGAATCTTATAGAAATCTATAAGATAATGAGGGGCACAGATTAGCTAGATAGTCAATATCTTTTCCCAAAAGTAGGGGAGTCTAAAGTTAGGCAATATTGCTCTAAGGTGAGAGGGAAAAGATACAAAAGCGTCCAGAGGGACAGTTTTTTTTCATACAGAGCGTGGCGAGTGTCTGGAACGAGCTGCCAGAGGAGGTAGTAGAGACGGGTACAATTTTATGACTTTCAAAGGAGCGCAGAGCTCTCGCAGGGCTGTGGAGACTGGAAGAGATTACAGAGGGAGGGCTGCGGGGGAGAACGTGGGACCAGCTCCCGTGGGAGCGGGGAGAACGTGGGAGTCGGTCCCACAGGGAGAATGTGGGACCGGCTCCCACGAGATGTAGCGGAAAACGTGGGAGTCTCTCCCACAGGGAATGAGGGAGAATTTGAGACTCACTCCCGTGGGGTGTGTGGAGGATGTTGAACTAGCTCATACGGAGAGTGGGCAAGAATGTGGAACTCGTTCCCACAGGGAGTGGGCAAGAACGTGGAACTTGATCACGTGGTGTGGGGGAGAATGTGAACTCACTCCATCGGGAGTGAAGGGGGGGGGGGGGGAGGGGGGGTGGTGGGAGGGTCTTGGAAGAACGTGGGACTCGCTTCCAGAGGGAGAGTGTGCGGGGTGCGGGAAGAATGTGGGACTTGCTTCCACAGCAGAGAGAAAGTGGAAAGTGGAACTTGCTTACACGGTGAGCGGGGGAGAACATGCAGCTCGCTCCCATGGGCAGTGGGGAGAAAGTGGAACAGTGCCATTAAATGTATTTGATATCAAGGGGGACTGGTTCAAGATGCAGTGTTTTGTTATAAGCAGTCAGTTTGTCTGGCAGGAATACAACAGATGCTGGAAAAGGTACGCTGTCTCTGCATGGCACACAAGAAATAATACTTTTCACTGTGTCCCAATACACGTGACA
The DNA here is from genome assembly GCF_965287045.1 of Carcharhinus amblyrhynchos. Classification (NCBI taxonomy): domain Eukaryota; kingdom Metazoa; phylum Chordata; class Chondrichthyes; order Carcharhiniformes; family Carcharhinidae; genus Carcharhinus; species Carcharhinus amblyrhynchos. Next base: position 427,054 of record NW_027649868.1, read on the forward strand.
ATAATAAATCAAATCAAATCCTTCTCCCCTATGTACTCTATGAACAGTATGCTTTCTCTGTATAGTGGCACGAGAAACAATACTTTTCACTGTATCCCAACACGTGACAATAATAAAAAATCAAAACAAATCCTTCTCCCCTATGTACCCTATGAACGGTATGCTTTGTCTGTATAGCGCACAAGAAACAATACTTTTCACTGTATACAAATACATGTGACAATAATAAATCAAATGTACCCTGGGGTCTCTGATCAGTAGCCCAAGTCCCTTTAGATTTCCAAGTGCGATCATCAGTCTTTGCCAGTCCTCCCACCAAACAATTCTCTGCTCCTGTCACAGTGACTCATTTCCACCGAGACAGAGAGTAAATAAACGTGCTGCAAACCTATTTATAAATCTCAGTATGTCTCCTGATCGGAAACTTGCTCACGGAGATGTTGTTGTTGCAGAGTGGTGATGGAACAGTGTAATTTCACCCTCTACTGCACTGCAGTGGGTCACTGTAATAAGTACTGTGTACCATTGAGTACAGCAACTGGTGTGGGATATTTGTCCGTGCACCCTCAGAGGTACTGGTCAATATCGTTCATGGCTATATTTATGGGTGGTAAGGGATCAGGGCTTACATTGCGAGAGGTCCCTGCCCTACAAATGAGCTTTGGGACATTTAATGCCCACTCGTAAGAGAGAAACCTGACGGAAAGAGTGAGGAGAAGAGGGAGAGAGAGAGAGAGAAAAACAGGAAGAGAGAGTGAGTGAATCACAGAGAGAGGAAAAAAGTAAAGACTTGATTAGCTGTTAAGACTCACATTCCAACCATTATCTTGTAATTGAGTCTGTGTCCTGTTTGTGAAACACAACTCTTCACTTACCTGAAGGAGTAGTGCTCCAAAAGCTCGTGCTACCAAGTAAACGTGTCAGACTTTAACCTGGTGTTGTGAGACTTCTTACAAAGAGGGAGAGAGGAGGAGAGAGGGAGAATGAAACAGAGTGAGTGCTAACCATTGCACCACCAAGCTGAGAGAGGGGAAGAGAGGGTGGGTGAATAACAGAGGGTGAGAGTGAAACACAGAGATAGGAGGAGAGAGGGAGGATGAAAAAGGAGAGAGTGAGAGAGGGAGAGAAAAAGAGTGGGTGAATAACAGAGAAAGAGTGGGTGAATAACAGAGAAAGAGTGGGTGAATAACAGAGAAAGAGTGGGTGAATAACAGAGAAAGAGTGGGTGAATAACAGAGAAAGAGTGGGTGAATAACAGAGAAAGAGTGGGTGAATAACAGAGAAAGAGTGGGTGAATAACAGAGAAAGAGTGGGTGAATAACAGAGAAAGAGTGGGTGAATAACAGAGAAAGAGTGGGTGAATAACAGAGAAAGAGTGGGTGAATAACAGAGAAAGAGTGGGTGAATAACAGAGAAAGAGTGGGTGAATAACAGAGAAAGAGTGGGTGAATAACAGAGAAAGAGTGGGTGAATAACAGAGAAAGAGTGGGTGAATAACAGAGAAAGAGTGGGTGAATAACAGAGAAAGAGTGGGTGAATAACAGAGAAAGAGTGGGTGAATAACAGAGAGAGAGAGAGTGAAACAGAGGGAGAGAAAGAGTGGGTGAAACACAGAGCAGGATGAAAAAGAGAGTGAAACGGGAGAGAGTGAAAAACAGCAAGAAAGACTGGGTGAAAGAGAGAGACAGAGAGAAAGAGAGAGCAGGAGAGTGAGGAGAGACAAAGGGAGGAGAGAGATGGGAAGAGATCTGTAAGGAGGGAGAGAGAGAGAGAGAGAATGGACAGATGGAAGGAGAGAGGGGAATGGTGGAAAGAGACTGGGGAGGGCTGAGTAACAAAGAGCCGGAGAGGGAGATGAGGGAGAGATAGTCACAGAGTGAGAATGAGGCTTGTTTAAGGCCATTATTTCCTGAGCAAATATTCTTTTAATGAGATTCAATGGTGAATATTTACAATCACTGTCCGCACCTGCAGTGTCAAGTTTCCCTTTGCTTTGGTATCCAGTCCCTGTGGTAACGTGTAAGCCATTGATTAACATTCTCCTCCAAGAGGGAGAGGTGAGCAGCAAGGGGTTAAAACTGAACTGATCCGATTGCTGCTGCTTTCACTTTGACTGAACCCTTTGCTGCCAATGATCCTGGTGTTGAGACAGGTCTCTCACCCACCTCACTCCCCCAAAAGCTACTAGAAACTAGAAGCAAGGGGAGGCTATTCGGCTGTTTGAGCCTGCTCTTCTGTTCATTATGATCATGGCAGATCATCAAATTCAATATCCTGTTCTCCCCATGTCTCTTGATTCTCCCTTCCGCCCCCCCCCCTCATATCCCTCGATCCCTTTAGCCCCAAGAGCTATCTCTAATTTCTTCTTGAAATCACACAATGTTTTGGCCTCAGCTACTTTCTGTGGGAGTGAATTCCACACATTCACCATCCTCCGGGTGAACAAATTTCTCCTCACCTCAATCCTAAATGGTGTACCCCTTATCCTCAAGGAATGGGGCCTAGTTCTAGACTCCCCCACCATCAGGAACATTCTTTCTGAATCTACACTAAGGAGCAATTTAGCATGGCCAATCAACCTAACCCACACATCTTTGGATACTAAGGAGCAATTTAGCATGGCCAACCCACCTAACCTGCACTGGAAACTGGAGCACCCGGAGGAAACCCACACACAGACACAGGGAAACTCCACACGGATTGACCCAAGCCAGGAATCAAACCCAGGTCCCTGGTGCTGTGAGGCAGCAGTGCTAACCACTGCATCACTGTGCTGCTGACATTGTAACAGTGTCTACATTTGAGAAAATACGTCATAAGACATAAGCAGAATTAGGCCACTCGGCCATTCAAATCTGCTCCACTATTCAATCATGGCTGATATTTTTCTCATCCCCATAACCCTGATAGATTGCTTTATCAATCAAGAACCTATCTCCTGGCTTCCACAGCCTTCTGCAGCAAAGAGTTCCACAGATTCACCACTCTCTGGCTGAAGAAATTCCTCCTCATCTTTTTTAAAGGATCGTCCCTTTAGCCTGAGGTTGTGCCCTCTGGTTCTAGTTTTTCCTACTAGTGGGAACATCCTCTCTATGTCCACTCTATCCAGGTCCCGCAGTATCCTGTAAGTTTCAATAAGATCCCCCCCTCATCCTTCTAAACTCCAACAAGTACAGACCCAGAGTCCTCAACCGTTCCTCATATAACAAGCTCTCCATTCCAGGGATCACTCTTGTGAACCTCCTCTGGACCCTTTCCAAGGCTGGCACATCCTTCCTTAGATACAGGGCCCAAAACTGCTCACAATTCTCCAAATGGGGGTCTGACCAGAGCCTTTTACAAGCCTCAGAGTTACATCTCTGCTCTTGTATTCTAGCCCTCTCGACACGAATGATAACATTTCATTTGCCTTCCTAATTGCTGACTGAACCTGCATGTTAGCCTTCAGAGAATAGAGAACAAAGAACAATACAGCACAGGAACAGGCCCTTCGGCCTTCCAAGCCTGGACCGATCATGTGTTCCTAACTAGACCATCCATTTGTATCCCTCCATTCCCAATCTGTTCATGTGGCTATCTAGATAAGTCTTAAACGCATTCCCAATCTGTTCATGTGGCTATCTAGATAAGTCTTAAACGACCCTAGCATGTGCACCTCAAACACCTTTCTTGGTAACACATTCCAAACTCCCAACACCCTTTGTGTAAAAAACATATCTATATTGAACCTTGCCCCCCCACCTTACCTTGAACTTGTGACCCCTTGTGTTTGTCATTTCTAACCTGGGAAAAAGCTTCCAACTGTTCACCCTGTCTATGCTCTTCATAATTTTATAAACTTCTATTAGGTCGCCCCCTCAACCTCTGTCTTTCCAGGGAGAACAACCCTAATTTACTCAATCTCACCTCATAGCTAAGACCCTCCATTCCAGCAAACATCCTGGTAAACCTTTTCTGCACTCTCTCCAAAGCCTCCGCGCCCTTCTGGTAGTGTGGCGTCCAGAACTGGCCTAACCAATGTTCTATATAGCTGCAACACCATATGCCAACTTTTATAATCTATGCCCCGTCCAATAAAGGCAAGCATGCCATATGCCTTCTTCACTGCCTTTTCCATCTGCTGCCACCTTTAAGGATCTGTGGACTTGCGCACCCAGATCCCTCTGTGTCTATATGCATTAGATCTACCAAAATGCATCACTTCGCATTTATCTGGATTAAATTCCATCTGCCATTTCTCCGCCCAATTTTCCAGCCCATCTATATCCTGCTTTAATCTCTGACAATGTTTATCACTATCCGCAACTCCAGCAATCTTTGTGTCGTCTGCAAACTTACTAATTAGACCAGCTATCTTCTTCCAATATGAAAGGTCCCAGTACAGAGCCCTGCGGAACACCACTAGTCACAGACCTCCAATCAGAAAAAGACCCCTCCACTGATATCCTCTGTCTTCTATGGCCAAGCCAGTTCTGTACCCATCTAGCTAGTTCACCTTTGACCCCATGAGATTCAAACAATGACTCCCAAGTCCCTTTGCGTTTCTGATTCCCTAAGCATTTTCCCATTTAGTAAATGGTCTATGCTTCCATTCCTCCTTCCAAAGTCCATAATCTCATACTTCCATCTGCCACTTTTTGGCCCACTCTCCTAACCTGTCCAAGTCCTTCTGCAACCCCACCCCGCTTCCTCAATACTACCTGTCCCTCTACATATCTTTATATCATCTGCAAACTTAGCGACAGTGCCTTCAGTTCCATCCTCCAAATCGTTAATGTATATTATGAAAAGTTGTGGTCCCAGCACTGACTCCTGAGGCACACCACTAGTCACCGGCTGCCATGCTAACATCACATTTGCCTTCCTAACTGCAAAAGACCCTTTATCCCCACCTCTCTGCCTTCTGCCAGTCAACCAGTCCTTTATCCATGCCAGGATCTTACCCTTAACACCATGGGCTCTTAACTTATTTAACAGCCTCCCATGCGGCACCTTGTCAAAGAACTTCTGGAAATCTAAATAAATCACGTCCTCTTTTATCTAACGTCCTTGTTACCTGCTCAAGGAACTTTAACAGATTTTTCAGGCATGACCTCCCCTTGACAAAGCCGTGCTGACTCAGTCCTACTTTATCAGGCACTTCCAAGTTCTCCGCAATCTCATCTTTAATAATGGACTCTAAAACCTTGCCAATGACTGAAGTCAGGCTAACTGGCCGATAACTTCCCTGTCCGCTGCCTCCATCCCTTCTTAAGCAGCGGTGTGACATGAGCTACTTTCTAGTCCTCTGGGACCCTCCCTGCCTCCAGTGATTGCTGAAAGATCACCAATGTCTCCACAATTTCCTCAGTTCTTCTAGAACTCTGGGTTGTAATAGAACCATAGAAAATTACAGCTCAGAAACAGGCCTTTTGGCCCTGTCTGTCTGTGCCAAACCTTTTTTTGCCTAGTTCCCACTGACCTGCACTTGGACCATATCCCTCCACACCCCTCTCATCCACGAAACTCCCCAAGTTTTTCCTTAAAAGTGACCCCGCGTTTACCACTTAATCCTGCAGCTCATCCCTCACTCCCACCACTCTCTGCGTGAAGAAGCCCCCCCTCCCCCAATATTCCCTTTAAAAACTTTTCTCCTTTCACCCTTAACCTACACTGTCTGATGTTCTTCTCCCCTAGCCTCAGTGGAATCCATCCGATCCAGATGACTTATCCACTTTCAGACCTTCCAGTTTGCCCAGTACCTTGTCTTAGTGATGGTCACTACACTCACTTCTGTGCCCCCGGCTCTCCTGAAACTCTGGCATCTACTGGCATCTTCCACCGTGGAGACTGATGCAAAGTAACTATTCAGTTCCTCTGCCATTCCTTTGTTTCCTATTACTCCTTCCCCAGCCTCATTTTCTAGAGGTCCAATGGCTATTTTTGCCTCTCTTACCTTTTATATAATCAAAAAAAAACTTTTCCTATCTTCTTTTACATTACTAGCCAGCTTACGCTCATATTTCATCTTCCTTCCAGCCACTTATTGCTTTTTTAGTTGTCCTCTGCTCGCTTCTAAAGCTTTCCCAATCCTCTGCCTTCCCACTAATCCTCACCACTTTGTATGCTTCTTCTTTTGCTCTTATGCTGTCCTTGACTTCCCTCGTCAGCCATGGATGCCTCGTCCTCCCCTTAGCATGTTTCCTCCTCTTTGGGATGAATTTTTGTTCCGATTCCCGAATAGCTCAAAAACCCCCCTGCCATGGGTTGACCTCTTTTAGGTTCCTGCCATGGGTTGGAAGTCAGTCTCACAACATCAGGTTAAAGTCCAACAGGTTTATTTGGTAGCAAAAGCCACTAGCTTTCGGAGTGCTGCTCCTTTGTCAGGTAAATGGGAGTTCTGCGTTCAAGTAGGGCACATAAAGACACAAACTCAATTTACAAAATAATGGTTGGAATGCGAGTCTTTACAGGTAATCTCAAGTCTCAGACAATGTGAGTGGAGAGAGTGTTAAGCACAGGTTAAAGAAATGTGTACTGTCTCCGGACAGGGCAGTTAGTGAGATTTTGCAAGCCCCAGGCGAGTCGTGGGGATGGATCACACGAGGACGGCTTCAACCGGGATCTTGGGTTCACGTCGCACTGTCTGTAACCCCCAGCACTCGTCTGGGCTTGAAAAATCTCACCAACTGTCCTGTCCGGAGACGATACACATCTCTTTAACCCATGCTTAATGCTCTCTCCACTCACGTTGTCTGTACCTTTAAGACTTGATTACCTGTAAAGACTCGCATTCCAACCATTATTTTGTAAATTGAGTTTGTGTCTTTCTATGCCCTGTTTGCGAGCAGAACTCCCACTTACCTGACGAAGGGGCAGCGCTCCAAAAGCTAGTGGCTTTTGCCAACAAATAAACCTGTTGGACTTTAACCTGGTGTTGAGAGACAGCTGACTGTGTTTACCCCAGTCCAACGTCAGCATCTCCACATCATGGGTTGGAAGGACAGCCTTGTGGAAGTGCTATTTAAATGCAAGTCCTTCCCACAGCGACTAATGAAAAGGCCAACACACGTCAACTGTACATGTCAGTATAAACTCCAGCTGTTTTATTAATATCTTGTCCTAACTGGAACTACATTATCCATGATTAAAATGGAACACAAATGTGTGTCCACAGATGGGCTACGAGCGTGTCCCTTCCTGCTGGTGTGAAGAACCGATAACTCATCAAACTGATTTAGTGCCCAGTACAACGCTCTCTCAGAGATGTCTTGGTCTCACAAGGTGATTGACGTGAGTGGAAGACAGTGCGCTTGGAAGATCAGAATCTCCCTGTGAGAAAACACTAACTCTCGAGTTGGCTGACGATAAATCTCCGGCCTTCACCGAGATTCCCGAGACAAGGCCCCCGGAACACCCGGAATCCTCAAGCGCTTGCCACCGGGATGAAGAGCTCCTGGCGAAGATCGTCTCCTCACCTTTAGGTGTGTGTGTGTGTGAGATTGAATAAGAGGTTACATTTCTTTCCTTTTTTAAAAAAAAAGACATACGCGTGTTATAAAAGTGATGACGCAAAGCAAAAAATAAAAATGCAGGCAGAACAAAACATCAGAAGATGAGATGACAGTGATGATCTCTTATCTTGAGGATTGGATTGTCTTTCCAGAACTTTCCAGATAACAGCCTGGGCCAACCTGGTCACGGTTTCGAAATATAAAGCACAACTTGGTGATTGGGAGCTGGCAAGGGTGTGACATTCAATATCTCTCTTAATTCCAATCAGGGAAGACTCTCCAATTAGTGATCCAGTCAACGATTAGCAATCTTCCAATTGGCTGTGGAAAAGGGCCATCCCAAACGTCATTGAGTGAGAATTCAGAGTCGCCAGAGAGGCAAGGCAGTTCCGGAAATCCCAAAGTCGGAACTTTGGGAATGAGAGTCTTCCTGGTGGCAAGAACTCGTGTGGCGTCTCCTCTCCCTTCTCTGCCCCCGTCAAGTCCAAACCTCCATCGGAACCATTCCTTCTCGGCTGCTGAGCGGGGGAAGGAGATGTTCCTCGCACAGGAAGTAGAGGGGGAACAGGACCAGGATGCCGCGCAGCCCCTGCAGTTTCTCCCGGGCTTCCTCGGGATCCTCGGAGACCAGACCGGGCGTCGACACAAACTCCCGCAATGCCACCAGGCTCGGGGCTGAGTTTGAGGGCAGGGATTTAAAAACCTGAGGCGGGGTGAGAGGGGGAAAAGGAAACAAGAAAGTTGGTCAGAGGCAGTGACAGATTTATTCAGGCCCATTGCAAAAGGGCAATTCTACACTGGAGAACAAAGCACAAGAACAAGAACAAGAACATGAACATTAGAAGTAGGAGCAGGAGTAGGCCATCTGGCACCTCGAGCCTGCTCCGCCATTCAATAAGATCATGGCTGATTTTTTTGTGGACTTAGCTCCACTTACCCACCTTTACTGTTCAAAAATCTATCGCGCCTTAAAAGCACTCAATGAGGTAACCTCAACTGCTTCACTGGGAAGGGAGTTCCACAGATTCACAACCCTTTGTATGAAGAAGTTCCTCCTCAACTCAGTCCTAAATCTGCTTCCCCTTATTTTGAGGCCACGCCCCCTAGTTCTATACTCACCCACCAGTGGAAACAACTTCCTTGCTTCTATCTTATCTATTCCCTTCATAATCTTCTATATTTCTAGAAGATTCTTCCCTCATTCCAATGAGTATAGCCCCAGTCTACTCAGTCTCTCCTCACAAGCCAACCCTCTCAACCGCAGAATCAATCTAGTGAGTCTCCTCTGCGCCCCCTCCCCAGTGCCAGTCTATCCTTTCTCAAGTAAGGAGACCAAAACTGTACAGGGTACTCCAAGTGTGGCCTCACCAGCACCTTATACAGCTGCAACATAACCTTGCTGCTTTTAAACTCCATCCCTTGGGCAATGAAGGGCAAAATTCCATTTGCCTTCTTAATGACCTGCTGTACTTGCAAACCAACTCCTTGAGATTCCTGCATAATTGGGTGTCCTTGTGCGGGAGTACGGTGCTATACCATCATGCACTGCAATGCACAAGCTCCAACATTTCAAGATGGCTGCCGTGCTCAGATACACCCCAGAATAGAACTCACCTGGTCATAAATGGTTGAATTGGTGGTCGCTATAGCATTCCAGATCTCCTGGAAACATCGGTCACTAACAGGGTCCGCCACATCATCCATCTGGTCATCGGTAAGTCCAAGGTGCATCCTGCAGAGACACAGAGTATGAGAGAGTATGATTGAATCTGACAGTTCCAGGAAGTGTATATTGTTGATTGGCACAGTGTTTCTGTGCATACGGTCAACCACTGGCTGATGGTGGACACCTTTTGGTGGCACAGTGGTTAGCACTGCTACCTCTCAGCGCCAGGGACCCAGGTTTAACTCCACCTTGAGTGATTATCCGTGTGGAATCTACTTATTCTCCCCGTGTCTGCTTGGGTTTCCTCCAGGTGCTCCGGTTTCCTCCCACACTCCACAGGCTAGGTTGAAAAATTGGCCATCTACCTAGCCCACACACCTTTAGATACTAAGGGGCTATTTAGCATGGCCAGTGTCCAAAGATGTGCTGGTTAGGTGGATGGGCCATGCCAAATTGCCTCTTAGTGTCCAAAGAAGTGCAGGTTAGGTGGATTGGCAATACTAAATTGCCCCTTAGGTGTCCAAAGATGTGCAGGTTAGGTGGATTGGCCATGCTAAATTGCCCCTTAGTGTTTTGAGATGCGCAGGTTAGGTGGATTGGCCATGCTAAATTGCCCCTTAGTGTTTTGAGATGCGCAGGTTAGGTGGATTGGCCATGCTAAATTGTCCCTTAGTGTTTTGAGATGCGCAGGTTAGGTGGATTGGCCATGCTAAATTGCCCCTTAGTGTTTAGAAACGTGGGGGTTAGGTGAGCCAGCTGCCAGTGGGGAGTTTTGTCCCCGGTGGATTGACAGGTTGTTGTTTGATTCCAGCCATTTCCCTGCCCCCTTCTCCAACGTGCCTCCACCTTCTTAAGGGGCAATTAGGGACGGGGAACAAACCCTGCCCCAGCCAGCTATGCCTGTACCCTGCAGAGGAACAAGAGATTTCACAGACGTACTTGAAACATTGCAGCCGGAGACGATGGGCGAATTTCCCTGCCTGGTATTCTTCACCATCCATTACCGACGTCTCCATCTCAGTATCTTCCACCAGAATGGCCATCTCACTGTCCCGTTTGCCCAGCAGGCTGCGGTCATTGATGTTTGCTGAACCTGATCACAAGAAGGCAAAGGATGGCAAGGCGAAGGGTGTGAAGACAGAGTAGAGCCAAAGAATCCCGACAGTGCAGAAGGAGGTCCTTCGGCCCATCGAGCCTGTACCAACCCTCCAAAACAGCATCTTACCTGGGCCCAATTGCCCCCTCATCCCACGAACCCCACGCCTTTACCATGGTCAACCCATCTAACCCACATATCTTTGGACACTAAGGGGCAATTTAGCATGGCCAATCCACCTAACCTGCACATCTTTGGACACTAAGGGACAATTTAGCATGGCCAATCCACCTAACCTGCAAATCTTTGGACACTGAAGGATAATTTAGCATGGCCAATCCACCTAACCTGCAAATCTTTGGACACTAAGGGGCAATTTAGCATGGCCATTCCATCTAACCTGCACATCTTTGGATACTAAGGGACAATTTAGCGTGGCCAATCCACCCTAACCTATACATCTTTGGCTATTAAGGGAAATTTAACATGGCCAATCCACCGAACCTGCAAATCTCTGGACACTGAAGGATAATTTAGCATGGCCAATCCACCTAACCCACACATCTTTGGATACTAAGGGACAATTTAGCATGGCCAATCCACCTAACCTGCACATCTTTGGATACTAAGGGACAATTTAGCATGGCCAATCCACCGACGCATCTTTGGACTGTGGGAGGAAACCAGGGCACCCAGAGGAATCCCACACAGGCAAGGGAGAATGTGCAAACTCCACACAGACAGTGACTGGAATTGGACCTGGGCACTGGGAAGCAGCAGTGCTAACCGTTGTGCTGCCTTGCCACCCAGTTAGTCTGCCAAACCTCCCCTATCCATTCTATTCCAGTGTGGCACCGTGTACAAACACACATCAACAAATCCTCCCAACCCTGCTCCCACCAATCTCTTCTGTGGGTCAGTTTAGAAAAATATTGAGGTGGCCACGCAAACCCGTTCTGCCATCCAGTCAGGGATGATCTTAACACGCTTCATTTCCACATCCCTTAGAACCCACATCTATCAGCATTTCATCAACCGACCCTTAACCTCTATCACTGACCCCCAGAATTGATGATACTTTTAAGGGAGAGAGTTGCAGGTTTCCACTATCCAGCAAGGTAACCAGCCTAAGCCCAGTGGATAACCCTACCCCCAATAGCACAGAAGTTAAATCTCATTGAAAAAAAGACATGCTGTAGAAGATTTTAGTCTTGCACTCATCAGGACAATTGAATTGATCTATTATCGTCGCATGTATTGGGCTACAGTGAAAAGTATCGTTTCTTGCGTGCTATAGAGACAAAGCATACTGTTCATAGAGTACATAGGGGAGAAGGAAAAGAGAGGGTGCAGAATGTTCTACAGTCGTAACCAGGGTGCAGAGAAAGGTCAGCTTAACGCGAGGTAGGTCCATTCAAAGGTTTGACAGCAGCAGGGAAGAAGCAGGGTTGGTACGTGACCTCAGACCTCTGTATCTTGTTCCCAACGGAAGACGACGGAAGAGAGGATGTCCGGGGTGAGTGGGGTCCTTGATTACGCTGGCTGCTTTTCCCCGAGGCAGCGGGAAGTGTGGACAGAGCGAACGGGTGTGAGGCTGGTTTGCGTGAAGGACTGGGCTACGTTCATGAGCCTTTGTAGTTTTTTTTTGCGGTCTTGCAAGAATGCAAAATTTCAGACTATCACGGCAATTTAAACTGTATATTGGTGGATAAAATGGTTAAGGAGGGAAATACTTGCCTTATTCAGCCGTAATTGAATTACAGAGGAGCTTGGGGAGCCTGTAATTGCTTTCTCTATGGCAATAACTCAGCCAATAAGAGGCAATTGGCCAACAAAGCAGCACCCTTTTCTTGTGCAGTAGACACGATTGCGAGTGTTTGAAATTTGGCAATTGTCCTGATGAGTGAAAATGAAAAAGCTTCAACAACACATTCCTTCCGAGAGATATGCCTATGCAATTTGGATACAGATGTTTGGCCTACGCACAGGAAAGCGAGCATTCTCTTTTTATTGGCTGGGGTGAATACTGATGCCAAACATTGGTTAAAGGGGTGCGGGGAAGCACGCACCATCCCTTGGCTCCTCACCTATGATGACTTGTCGGTCATCTACAATCATCATCTTGCTGTGGATGTAGATTAACTCCGAGACCAAGTTGCCGCTGAGCTCCGCGTGAGTCCGCAGGCTGCCGAATGAGATGTAATTCACCCACTCATCCCCCACTGCGAAGGAGAAAGCGACAAGGTGAGGGGCCTGCTTACGTTCAAGAGGCAGGAGAATTCACCCCCCCGCGCACAGCAAGCTCCCAAAAACAGCAGCACCGTAATGACCAATTTGCAATGCCCTCCACGAAGCGGGCAGATTTCAAGCAATCATAGACAGCCGATCGGAACAGTCTCAGGAGACTTGGGATTGGTGGATAGGTTCAGTTACAAATACAGCCACCAAAAAAATACCCAGCAGCGTTCCAAGTGAGGACACTTTTCTGATATTCCTGACCTCAATTTCAATTCAAGTAAAAATGTCCAAAAAGTAATAGAATAATAATAATAATAATCACCTGGGCCATTCAACCAGTGCCGTATTGGTGCGACCACAGACTAATTGTCCTCTTGTCGCAAGATCTCACGCTCCAAGTGACCCTTGACCAGGTTGCCTGATGCGAACGGACATTATTCAAAATCCGCTCTGGGTCTGAGGCGGGTGGGGTTTGGGATCCTCTACCTGTACTTGGTTTGACGTTCACCCTCCTGAAAACAAGGCTGATCCCAATCTAACGCTGCCTGCTTTATTCCTCCGTCCAGTTCACATGGTTTGCAGGAAAGTTCCCTCATCAAACGCTGAAGGGCACCCAACACTCTCCTCACCAAACCAAATAGAGAATTTAGCACGGCCGTTACATCTAACCAGCACATCCTGCGGGAGGAAACCGGAGCATCCTGGGGAAACCCACGCAGAGAACATGCAGACTCCGCACAGACAGGGACCCGAGCTGGGAATTGAACCCCGGCCCCAGTGCTGTGAGGCAGCAGTGCTAACCACTGGGCCATCATGCTGCCTCTAAGGATAAATTACGTCAGAAAAAAACTCCATCTGGTGCGCTCATGTCCCCTGTAGGGAAGGGGATCCGCCGTCCTTACAGACCCTACATGGGCAGCACGGTAGCGCAGTGGTTAGCACTGCTGCCTCACAGCACCAGGGACCCAGGTTCGACTCCCAGCTCGGGTCACTGTCTGCGTGGAGTCTGCACATTCTCCCCAAGTCTGTGTGGGTTTCCTCCCACAGTCCAAAAGACGTGCTGGTTAGGGTGCATCGGCCGCGCTAAGTTCTCCCTCAGTGTTACCTGAACAGGCGCCAGAGCGTGGCGACTAGGGGATTTTCACAGTAACTTCATTGCAGTGTTAATGTAAGCCTTATGTGCGAGTAAACTTACGTGACTCTGGAGCCACAGCAATGGGGTTGGCTCTCAACTGCCCTCTGAAATCGAGACACTCAGTTCAAGGGGCAATTAGGGATGGGCAAAAATTCTGGATCCCAGTCAGCGACACCCACATCCCCTGGAAGACTTATGTAGAACATAACAGCACAAACAGGCCCTTTGGCCCACAAGTTGCACCGATCATATCCATACCTACCAGGCCATAGAACTATCTATAACTTCCAATCCCATTAGATCCCATATACTCATCCAGAAGTCTCTTAAAAGACCCCAGCGAGTTCACCTCTACCACCACCGCCGATTCCACTCACTCACCACCCTCTGAGTGAAAAACTTACCCCTAACATCTCCTCTGTACTTGCTCCCCAGCACCTTAAACCTGTGTCCTCTCGTAGCGACCATTTCAGCCCTGGGAAATAGCCTCTGAGAATCCACCCTATCTATTCCTCTCAACATCTTATAAACCTCTATCAGGTCGCCTCTCAACCTTCGTCTCTCCAGGGAGAAGAGTCCCAGCTCCCTCAACCTATCCTCATAAGGCATGCCTCCCAATCCAGGCAACATCCTTGTAAATCTCCTCTGCACCCTCTCAATAGCTTTCACATCCTTCCTGTAGTGAGGCGACCAGAACTGCGCACAGTACTCCAAGTGGGGCCTGACAAGGGTCTTATAAAGTTGCAGCATTACCTCCTGACTCCTAAACTCAATCCCTCGATTAATGAAGGCCAGTACACCATACGCCTTCTTGACCACATCCTCCACCTGCGAGGCCCATTTAAGAGTCCTACGGACCCGGACCCCAAGATCCTTCTGTTCCTCAACACTGCTAAGGCTCTTACCCTTGATATTGTACTCCTGCATCCCATTGGACTTCAAGAAACTTGTTGGGGATCAGCTAGACACTCACCAGGTACCTCTCCTGATTTTTTTTACAAGAGTTGTGCCTGACGTGGCGAGATTGCCATAGCGACAGACAACAGAGGCAAAGATGTACTTACTGTGTTTCTTTAAACGTTCAACTATGGAATATTCGCCTCGGCATATGGACCTAAATGCCGGAAAATTGAAAAGAAAAGGATTATAAAACTCAGGAAATGAAACGGAATTGTAATATTTTCAACGTGGCCTTGCTCACCTCAAAACCCCGCAATATCTTGTCCGAGATCAAGAGACCTCATGCTCCGGCCCTCGCCCGCTCCGATTCCCGTGGCGCGTGAGCCTATAAAATTCTGGCCTATGCCTCTATACCTCTAGTAGTCATGATGTGGGTATGCCGGCGTTGGACTGGCGTAAACACAGTAAAAAGTCTGACAACACCAGGTTTTAGTCCAACCTATTTATTTGATAATATACTCGCAAGCTTTCGGGGTTAGCCCCTTCGTCTCCATTCACCTGACGAAGGGGCTAACCCCGAAAGCTTGCGAGTATATTATCAAATAAATAGGTTGGACTAAAACCTAGTGTTGTCAGACTTTTTACTGTCTATACCTCTACACAGGGGGACGATGGTCAAGTGGTATAATCGCTACACTATTAATCCAGAAACTCAGCTCATGTTCTGGGGATCTGGGTTCAAATCCCGCCACAACTAATTTGAGTTTGTTTATTTATTAGTGTCTCAAGTAGGCTTACACTCAAAAGGGCAATGAAGTTACTGTGAAAATCCCCTAGTCGCCACACTCCAGGTACACTGAGGGAGAACTTAGCGTGGCCAATGCACCCCCCCCCGAACCAGCACGTCTTTCAGGCTGTGGGAGGAAACCGGAGCACCCGGACGAAACCCACGCAGACACAGGGAGAACGTACAGACTCCAAATAGTTAGCGGTCCAAACCCAGGCCTAAAACAGCGCTAGCCACTATGCCGCCCGTGATAGAATTTGAAGCAAGGCCAATTAGTCATAATCAAGGACCCCCCCCAGACCCCGGACATTCTCTCTTCTACTGGGAAAAAGATACAAAAGTCTGAGGTCACGTACCGACCGACTCAAGAACAGCTTCTTCCCTGCTGCTGTCAGACTTTTGAATGGACCTGCCTCGCATTAAGTTGATCTTTCTCGGCACCCCAGCTATGACTGTAACACTACATTCTGCACTCTCTCCTTTCCTTCTCTATGAACGGTATGCTTTGTCTGTATAGTGCACAAGAAACAATACTTTTCACTGAATCCCAATACGTGTGACAATAATAAATCAAATCCTTCTCCCCTATGTACTCTATGAACGGTATCTTTGTCCATATGGTGTTCAAGAAACAATACTTTTCACTGTATCCCAATACACGTGACAATAATAAATCAAATCAAATCCTTCTCCCCTATGTACTCTATGAATGGTATGCTTTGTCTGTATAGAACATAGAACATAGAACATAGAACATTACAGCGCAGAACAGGCCCTTCGGCCCACGATGTTGCGCCGACCAGTTACAAAAACAATGACCCACTAGCCTATACCAATCCCATTTCGTCCATAAACCTATCCAGAGATCTCTTAAACGCCCCCAAACTAGACGTATAGTGCACAAGAAACAATACTTTTCACCGTATCCCAATACTTGTGACAATAATAAATCAAATCAAATCCTTCTCCCCTATGTACTCTATGAACGGTATGCTTTGCCCGTATGGTGTGCAAGAAACAATACTTTTCACCACAGCAATTGGTTGACTCTCAACTGCCCTCCAAGGGCGACAAGGGATGGGTAATAAATGCTGACCCAGCCAGCAATGCCCACGTCCCACGAAGGAAGTAAATGAACGATTAATTCTCCATCGATTTTCCATTCACCTGAATGTGAAGTGTAGGATGGTCTGGATAGCATTCCCCCCACCAGTCGACAAATCCCCTTGGAATCCGGGTAACAGTGGAAGCACGACGTAGACACGGTATCTCTTCTTTGCTCTGTAGAAATCAGAAAAAAAACACACACATGTACAAGTTGGTGGTCATTTGCAGCAAGAACTCTAACTAAATTATTGACAGTGCTACGATACTACCTCGGAACTATACACCGAACCCTCAACTCAACACCAACCCCATTGATACTGAGATTTCAGTCGGAGCCAAGAAGCTTGCTCAGCATCTGTTATCCCCTGCCTCATGGCCCCTTGTGAAAGGGGAGAACCCCGACAGGTTAGTGAGCTCGGATTGTAGGGGGCTGGAGGAGGTTACAGAGATAGGGAGGGGTGTTGGGGCTGGAGGATGTTACAGAGATAGGGAGGGGTGTAGGGGGCTGGAGGAGGTTACAGAAATAGGGAGGGGTGTAGGGGCTGGAGGAGGTTACAGAGATAGGGAGGGGTGTAGGAGGCTGGAGGAGGTTACAGAGATAGGGAGGGGTGTAGGAGGCTGGAGGAGGTTACAGAGATAGGGAGGGGTGTAGGGGCTGGAGGAGGTTATAGAGATAGGGAGGGGCGTAGAGGCTGGAGGTGGTTACAGAATAGGGAGGGGCGTAGAGGCTGGAGGTGGTTACAGAGATAGGGAGGGGTGTTAGGGGCTGGAGGAGGTTACAGAGATAGGGAGGGGTGTAGGGGGCTGGAGGAGGTTACAGAGATAGGGAGGGGTGTAGGGACTGGAGGAGGTTACAGAGATAGGGAGGGGTGTAGGAGGCTGGAGGAGGTTACAGAGATAGGGAGGGGTGTAGGAGGCTGGAGGAGGTTACAGAGATAGGGAGGGGTGTAGGGGCTGGAGGAGGTTATAGAGATCGGGAGGGGCATAGAGGCTGGAGGTGGTTACAGAATAGGGAGGGGCGTAGAGGCTGGAGGAGGTTACAGAGATAGGGAGGGGCGTAGGGGCTGGAGGAGGTTACAGAGATAGAAGGGTTCCAGCAGGTTACAGAGATAGGAAGTTGTGGGGATGGAGGAGGTTACAGAGATAGGGAGGATTACAGGGGCTGGAGGAGGTTACAGAGAGAAGGAGGGGTGTGGGAGCTGGAGGAAATTACAGAGATAGGGAGGTAGGCAGACCCAAGGCAGAGTAAACTAGGTTTTAAATTGGTGTCAGTGTTAAGCCTCAAAGCCGGGACTATTGGAGCTTCCCATGTCCCGGCCCTCAGCGATCCGATGCATGACAATGGAAAGTCCTCCAGGCCAGCTTCTCCCTGCTGCTGGGAGAGATGGGGGAAACGGCAGGGAAAGGGAATGTCAAAAACCTCACCTGTGCGCTTTGAGAATTCTTTCCACGATAGCGTCTCCAACCTGGTTGTAGACGCTGCTTTCGTCTGCGCAGGTGATGAAGAACTGATTCTGGGAGGAAGCAGAGAGAGAGATAGAGAGACACACAGCAGGGGGTGAACCACAGGCAAGGCAAAAGGGCCTGCAGTAAGTCAACAGGGGTAAAAAATCCACAGAGACTTCCTCCCCCACCCTCCACGCATGCTCACCCCTACCCCCACAGCCCAATTCCTCATGGAATACAAACCCAATTTGGTTTCAATTACTCAGGTTTAAAATTTATTTACGAGTAGGCTTACACTAACACTGCAAGGAAGTTGCTGTGAAAATCCTCTCGTCGTCACACTCCGGTACCCGTTTGGGTAACACTGAGGGAGAATTTAGCCAAATTTTATTATTATTTTTGAAAAATGAATTCACGGGACACAAACGTCAGTGGCTGGGCCAACATTTATTAGCCATCCCTAGTAGCCCTTGTTCAGAGGGCAGTTGGGAGGCAACCACATTGCTGTGACTCTAGAGTCACCCGTAGGCCAGACCGGGGTAAGGATGGCCGATTTCCTTCCCTAAAGGCTATTAATGAACCAGACGGGTTTTTCCGACAATGGGTCATCAGTAGATTCTTAATTCCAGAGGTTTTTTTTTATTGAATTCAAATTCCACCATCTGCTGTGGCGGGATTCGAACCCGGGTCCCCCGGAGCATTAGCTGAGTTTCTGGATTAATAGTCTAGCAATAATACCACTCAGCCACGGCCTCTCTAACGCACCTAACCAGCGTGCCGTTTGGACTGTGAGAGTAAACCCACTCAGAGTCCGGACAGACAGTGACCCAAGCTGGGAATCGAACCCCGGTCCCTGGCATCGTGAGGCAGCAGTGCTAACCACTGTGCCACCGTGCCGTCCCCTTCATTGTCAGGCTGCAGGCGTTGCTGGCTTGGCCAACATTTATTGCCCATCCTTAATTGCTCCTTGTAAAAGGTGGTGAGGTGCCACCTTCTTGAACCAACGCAGTCCCTGTTGCCAATTGTCCCCTCCATGCCAACGCTATAATTAAGAAAGCCCACCAACGCCTCTGATTTCTCAGTAGGCTAAGACATTTCAGTATGTCTGCTTCACCAACCTTTACAGGTGCACCATAGAAAGCATTCTTTCTGGTTGTATCACAGCTTGGTACGGGCTCCTGCTCTGCCCAAGACCACAAGAGAAACTACAAAGGGTCGTGAATGTAGCCCAATCCATCACACAAACCACCCTCCCATCCATTGGCCCCGTCTACCTTTCCCGCTGCCTCAGCCAAGCAGCCAGCACAATTAAGGACCCCACGCATCCCGGACATTCTCTCTTCCACCAGGAAAAAGATACAAAAGTCTGAGGTCCCGCACCAACCAACTCAAGAACAGCTTCTTTCCTGCTATCAGACTTTTGAATGGACCTACCTTGTATTAATTCGCTCTTTCTCTGCACCCTAGCTATGACTGTAACACTACATTCCCCTTTCCTTCTCCCCTATGGACTCTATGAACGGTATGCCTTGCCTGTATAGCGCGCAAAGAAACAATTTTTTTTTACTGTATCCCAATACATGTGACAATAAATCAAATCCTTCTCCCCTATGTAGTCTATGAACAGTATGCTTTCTCTGCGTGGCGCTCAAGAAACATAGTGGCACGGTGGCACAGTTGTTCACACTGCTGCCTCACAGCGCCAGGGACCCGGGTTCGATTCCCAGCCGTGGGTCACTGTCTGTGCAGAGTCTGCACCTTCTCCCCGTGACTGCGTGGGTTTCCTCCGGGTGCTGCAGTTTCCTCCCACAGTCCAAAGTTGTGCGAGTTAGGTGGATTGGCCGTGCTAAGTTGCCACTTACCGTCAAGGGAAGTAGCTGCGGTAAATGCATGGGGTTATCGGGATAGGGCCTGGTGGGGATTGTGGCCGGTCGAGACTCGATGGGCCAAATGGCCCCCTTCTGCACTGTAGGGCTTCTATTTTAACACTTTTCACTGTATCTCAATACATGTGACAATAATAAATCAAATCAAATCCTTCTCCCCTATGTACTCTATGAACAGTATGCTTTGTCTGTATAGTGTGCAAGAAACAATACTTTTCACTGTATCTCAATACATGTGACAATAATAAATCAAATCAAATCCTTCTCCCCTGTGTACTCTATGAATGGCATGCTTTGTCTTATAGCGCAAGAAACAATACTTTTCACTGTATCCCAATACATGTGACAATAATAAATCAAATCCTTCTCCCCTGTGTACTCTATGAATGGTATGCTTTGTCTGTATAGCACACAAGAAACAATACTTCTTAAAAATACAATATAAAATACAATACAATAAACCAGTGCAACAATACTGATTTATTATCCCGATAATAAATCAAATCTCGTGCTAATTTCTGCGCAGCGGGAGACCCGAGTTCACCGATCAAATGGCTGTAAATAGTTTCTACCTCAATGTACACGAAATGTTGGCTGTCGCGGATGGTGTGAAGGTAGGCATTGTAGATGGAATGTTCGCTCGATCCCGCAGACCAACATTCCACTGAGCGGAGCACCTGGAAGAGGAGACGGGGAAGGAGGATTCAATATCCAGTTCTGAAGTGACCCTGACCTTCGGAATCGGGTGAACAGCCGTGAATTAGAACTCCGTTTAGATCGGAGTTGAGGAGGAACTTCTTCACTCAAAGGGTGGTGAATCTCTGGAATTCTCTGCCCGTTGAAGTGGTGGAGGCTGCCTCGCTGAATATTTTTAAGACGCGGGTTGATGGGTTCTTGATAAGAGAGGGGATTAAGGGTTATGGGGAGAGGGCGGGAATGTGGAACTGAGCCACGACAGATCAGCCATGATCTTATTGAATGGCGGGGCAGGCTCGAAGGGCCAGATGGCCTACTCCTGCTCCTATTTCTTATGTTCTAATTCCAACACTGCCAAAGGGAGGACTCCCAAAGCTGGAGGATAAATCCCATCTGTTCTTTGGCGAGGATCAGTCCCCCGGTGTCTCAATCCCGATGGATCCATTCGGAGGAGCCCCGGGAAGCTGTTCCACCACGCCGTTTCCATTCCCTGCCGCAAATCCACCTACCCATCACATAATCCTTAAACCCGCTCCCCACCCATCTCAAGCCTTGAGCATTTATTACCCTCCTTTCGTCTCTGCAGATTTCTTTGTGGTCAGTGAGAAGGGCTGTGGGGGGGCAGGTTTGGAAGTGAATGGCCAGGTTTGGACTTTAAAGAGATCTGCTCGCATGTTGTTCTGGACTAACCCCCCCCCCACCCCCAGGCCCTTTGGCCCAACTTGTCTACGCCACCCAGTTTTTAAAACTACAAAGCTAGTCCCAATTGCCCACATTTGGCCCATATCCCTCCATACCCATCTTACCCATGTAACTCTCTCAATGCTTTTTAAAAGGCAAATTTGTACCCGCCTCTACTACTACCACCTCTGGCAGCTCGTTCCACACACTCGCCACCCTCTGTGTGAGGGCATTGCCCCTCTGGACCCTTTTGTATCTCTCCCCTCTCACCTTAAACCTCTGCCCTCTAGTTTTAGACTCCCCTACCTTTGGGGAAAAGATATTGACTATCTAGCTGATCTGTGCCCCTTATTATTTTATAGACCTCTATAAGATCATCCCTCAGCCTCCTACGTTCCAGAGGAAAAAAGCCCCCAGTCTATCTAGGCTGTCTTTGTAACTCAAAACATCAAGTCCCAGTAGCATCCTAGTAAATCTCTTCTGCACTCTTTCTAGTTTAATAATATCCTTTCTATAATAGGGTGACCAGATCTGTACGCAGTATTCCAAGTGTGGCCTTACCAATGTCTTCTACAAGATGTCCCAAACTCCTGTATTCAATGTTCTGACCAATGAAACCAAGCATCTGTCGTCCTTACCCGGTCTGGCGTACATGCAACTCCAGAGCCAATGTGGATAACCCTCAAATGCCCTCTGAAATAGCCGAGCAAGACGCTCGAGAAGGCATCTCACTGCCACCTTCTCAAGGACAACCAGGGATGGGCAATAAATGCTGGCCAGCCAGCGATGCCCATGTCCCACAAATGAATTAAAAGAAAAAGCACAGGACCAGCAGGTAAACTTCATGGATGTTCCGGGTCTTCGCTACTCACCTGAAGATTAGTGGGAACGGAGTCGGGAATGACAAAGGGAAGCTGGTCAGCGGTGGTGAGAGATTTTGGAAGCAGGTAGGGGAAACACGCGGGCTTATACTTGGGCTTCACAGTCTGAAAAATCAAAAAGTAATATTTTGGGTTACAACATTTCCAATTTTTTTGTTTTAAGCACATCTTCATCTCCAGGCACACTGAATTGATATCAATCGCCATCTCTGTACTTTTACATAGAACATAGAACATAGAACATTACAGCGCAGAACAGGCCCTTCGGCCCACGATGTTGCGCCGACCAGCTACAAAAACAATGACCCACTAGCCTATACCAATCCCTTTTCGTCCATAAACCTATCCAGAGATCTCTTAAACGCCCCCAAACTAGACGCATTTACAACCGCAGCAGGCAGGGCATTCCAATCCCTCACCACCCGCTGGGTAAAGAACCTACCCCTGACATCCATCCTGTAGCTACCCCCCCTTAATTTAAAGCCATGCCCCCTCGTGCTAGCTTTCTCCATCCGAGGAAAAAGGCTATCACTATCCACCCTATCTAAACCTCTAATCATCTTATATGTTTCAATAAGATCCCCTCTTAGCCGCCTTCTTTCCAACGAAAACAACCCTAAATCCCTCAGTCTCTCCTCGTAGGACCTCCCCACCATACCAGGCAACATCCTAGTAAACCTCCTCTGCACCCTCTCCAACGCCTCCACATCCTTCTTGTAATGCGGGGACCAGAACTGCACACAGTACTCCAAGTATATATATATATATATATATATATATATATACCAAGGAAAGGGGCAATTTAGCGTGGTCAATCCACCTAACCTGCACATCTTTGGACACTAAGGGGCAATTTAGCATGGCCAATCCACCTAACCTGCACATTTTTGGACACTAAGGGGCAATTTAGCATGGCCAATCTACCTAACCTACACATCTTTGGACACTAATGGGCAATTTAGCATGGCCAATTCCCCAAACCTACACACCTTTGGACATTAAGGGGCAATTTAGCATGGCCAATCCACCTAACCTACACATCTTTGGATACTAAGGGGCAATTTAGCATGGCCAATGCACCTAACCTGCACATCTTGGGACAATAACAGGCAATTTAAAAGCTTAAAGTTTTTTTTTATTAGTCACAAGTAAGGCTTACATTAACACCGCAATGAAGTTACTGTGAAATTCCCCTAGTCGCCACACTCCAGAACCTGTTCAGGTCAAAGTACCTAACCAGTGCATCTTTTAGACTGTGGGGGGAAACCGGAGCACCCAGAGGAAACCCACGCAGACACGGGAAGAATGTGCAGACTCCACACAGCCACCCAAGCCGGGAATCGGACCTGGATCCTTGGCGCTGTGAGGTGGCAGTGCTAACCACCGTGCCACCCCCTCCACCTCACCTACACACCTTGGAACACGAAGGGGCAATTTAGCTGACCAATGCGCCTAACCCGCACATGTTTGGAGTGTGGGAGGAAACCGGAACACGCGGAGGAAACCCGCATGGACACAGGGAGGCGTACAGACTCCACATAGACAGTGACCCAAGCCGAGAATTCATAGAATCTTACAGTGCAAAAGGAGGCCATTCGGCCCATTGTGACTGCACTGATCATAATCCCACCTAGACCCTATCCCTGTAACTCTATGCAATTTACCCTAGCAGGTCACCCTGACACTAAGGGGACAATTTAGCATGGCCAATCCACCTAATCTGCACATCTTTGGACACTAAGGGACAACTTAGCATAGCCAATCCACCAAATCCACACATCTTTGGACCCTAAGGGGCAATTTAGTGCCGTCAATTCACCTCTCTTCACCACAATTCTTTACTCAGAGGGTAGTAAGGGCGTGGAATGCCCTGCAGTTGTGGACTCGCCAACTTTAAGGGCGTTCAAATGGTCAGTGGATAGGCACATGGATAATTGGAATAGAGAGTCATTAGATTGGTTCCACTGGTCGGCACAACATCGAGGGCCGAAGGGCCTGTACTGCGCTGTAATGTTCTATGCTCTAACCTGCACATCTTTGGACACTAAGGGGCAATTTAGTACGGCCAACCCACCTAACCTGCACACTTTATAGAAAAGCAAGCATGCCCTCTGGGCAATGGGGGCAGGGTACGGAAGCTCAGAGTCAAGTGAGACACAAAACAGTCAATGGCAAACCGCCCGACAAATATTTGGCATTTCTGCTGCCGAACCTTGGTGAAGTTCCATCGCTGGATGAAGTGCCGTGCCACATCGCGCGCCGCCCCTCCGTGGACGACCACGCCAATGTCACGCCACGGCATCCGTGGGGTTGCGTTCCGGTCGATGAAATCTGCAGGCGGAGGGAGAAAGAATTCTTTACTGGCGTGAAGTGGTACTTGCTCCGCGTAATCTCATACTCTGCGAATAAATTCCCTTTCTCGGTTCTTAGCCTGTCACTGCAAAGGTCAGCTACGGTCCCCAGTCTGAAGATGGTGGGGGTCGGGTCCCAGCGGAGTAAACTGAGCGCCATCACGCAGGCTCAGTGCCACCCCCGAGGGAGTGCTGCACTGTCGAGCGGTGCTGGCTCTCTAACGGGATGTCAGGTTGAGGCTCCAGTAAGTTGGCACAGAAGATGCCCTATTCGTAGAAGAATGAAGGATTTTTTTTTTCAGCGGCGTGGTCAAAATTTACCCCTCAAACAATACTGAGATTTGAAAAAAGAAAGGTGGCCTGGTGATGACCAGTCCGAAGATGTGTGGGTTAGGTTGATTGGCTATGCTAAAAATTGCCCCTTAGTGTCCTGAGATGCACAGGTTAGCGGGTAAATGTACAGGGATATGGGGGGGGGTAGGGCCTGGGTGGGATTGTGGTCGGTACAGACTCGATGGGCTGAATGTCCTCTTTCTGCCCTGTAGGGTTTCTATGACCTCGCTGCAATTTGTGGGATCTTGCTATGCTCAAATTATCTAACCTGTTTGCTCACAAGAGTGCATTCATAGAAATCGCTACAGTGCAGTAGGATGCCATTTGGCCCATCATGTCTGCATCAACCACAATCCCACCCTCTACTACCCTGCTAACCCCCCGAACTAAGGGGCAATTTAGCATGGCCAATCCACCCTAACCTGCACATCTTTGGACACCAAGGGACAGTTTAGCATGGCCAATCCACCTAACCTGCACATCTTTGGACACCAAGGGACAATTTAGCATGGCCAATCCACCTAACCTACACATCTTTGGGCACTAAGGGGCAATTTAGCATGGCCAATCCACCTAACCTACACATCTTTGGACACCAAGGGACAATTTAGCACGGCCAATCCACCTAACCTACACATCTTTGGACACCAAGGGACAATTTAGCATGGCCAATCCACCTAACCTACACATCTTTGGACACCAAGGGGCAATTTAGCATGGCCAATCCACCTAACCTGCACAGCTTTGGACACCAAGGGGCAATTTAGCACAGCCAATCCACCTAACCTGCACATCTTTGGGCACTAAGGGGCAATTTAGCATGGCCAATCCACCTAACCTGCACATCTTTATAGTATGGGAGGAAACCGGAGCACCAGGAGGAAACCCATGCAGACATGGGGAGAACATGCAGAGTGCGCACAGACAGCGACTCAAAACAGGAATTGAACCCGGGTCCCTAGCACTGAGAGGCAGCAGTGCCAACCACTGTATGACTGTGCTGCCCGCCCACTGTGCCACCCTACTTTATCATTCATTTTAAAAAAACTTTAGAAACATAGAACATTACAGCACAGTACAGGCCCTTAATGTTGTGCCGAGCTACGTCCAATCCCAAGATCATACTGATCATAGAATCCCTACAACGTAGGAGGCCATTCAACCCATCGAGCCTGCACTGAACACAATCTCCCCAGGCTTAATCCCCATACATTTACACTAGCTAGTCCTCCTGACACTAAAAGGGCAAATTCAGCACGGCCAATCAACCTGACCTGCCTGTCTTTTGGAGTGTGGGAGAAACTGGAGGAAACCCACACAGATACAGGTAGAACGTACAGACTCCAGACAGACAGTGACCCGAGCCGGGAATCGAACCCAGGTCCCTGGCGCTGTGAGGCAGCAGCGCTAACCACCGTGATGCTCCACTGGGCGTAGTGTACTCCGGAATGACTTGAGCTCCTTCCCTCACTGTATCCCATTCTTCACATTTCTATATGGAATACCAGATAAATGACAGGAACGCAGGGGGCAGGTGTTTTCCGCTCTGCTGCGCTGTTCGAGTAGTGTAGGGGACGGGAAATATGAGAGAGAAAAATGTCGCCCCTCGCGATATTGTCGGCCACACACTGCCGGAGAAATTCGCCTCGTTCCCTTTCATGTTAATGATACGATTAGCATGTCATCGACAAGCCTGGGGAGTAATAGTCCAGGCTCACTCACCTTTCCTACCTCCCCAGTCCGGGCCTCTGTTGCTGAGGATCACAGCCGCTCCCCCTCTATGGGGACCAGATGTGACAGCCTTGCTGGTGGGAATGGAAGCCATTGCAGCACCCCCAGGGTGGTTGCGGACAGGAGCGCACCGAGCCTCTTGGGCAATGCCAGCCTGGCACACTGGCACTGCATTGCCCACCAGGCACCCTGGCACTGCTGCACCCACCAGGCACCACCAAGGGGGCAGGGCCTGATTGGGGTCACAGGCAGGTCCAGAGGGGCGGGGGTGGCAGTGTTTGAGGGGGAGGTCCGTTGGCAGGGAGAGAAGTGCGGGTAGCTTTGCATCCGGAGGGTGGGGTCTGATTTGGGGGGGGGGGGGGCGGCGACTCATCAGTGGGGGAGTGGTTCGAGGGGAAGGTGTGTAGGTGGGCAGGGGAGGGGGCTCGGCATCGAGCAGTGGGGTCTGATCATGGGGGGGGGGGGGGGGGGGGGTGTGGGAATGGTGATTGAGGAGAGAGAAGGAATAATAGTAGGAGGGATTACTATTTAAAGGGTGAAAAGCTGCAGCATGCTACGGTGCAGAGGGACCTGGGCGTCCTTGTGCATGAGTCGCAAAAACCCAGCTTGCAGGTGCAGCAGGTGGTCAGGAAGGCGAATGGGATGCTGTCCTTCATAGCGAGAGGGATAGAATATAAAAGCAGGGAGGTCTTGCTGCGACCGTACAGGGCACTGGTGAGGCCGCAGCTGGAGTACTGTGTGCAGTTTTGGTCGCCGCACTTGCGCAAGGATATTTTGGCCTAGGAGGGAGTGCAGAGGAGGTTCACTAGGCTGATACCGGAGATGAGGGGGTTGGACTATGAAGAGAGACTAAATAGACTGGGTCTGTACTCGTTGGAGTTTAGAAGGATGAGGGGGGATCTTACAGAGACGTATAAGATAATGAAGGGGATGGATAGGGTAGAGGTAGAGAGATTCTTCCCGCTTAGAAAGGACAACAGGACTAGAGGGCACAGCCTCAAGATAAAGGGGAGGCAGTTTAGATCGGAGTTGAGGAGGAACTTTTTCACTAAAGGGTGGTGAATCTCTGGAATTCTCTGCCCGTTGAAGTGGTGGAGGCTACCTCGCTAAGTATATTTAAGTCACGGGTAGGTAGGTTTCTGATAGACAGGGGAATTAAGGGTTATGGGGAGAGGGCGGGAGTGTGGAACTGATCCACTTCAGATCAGCCATGATCTTATTGAATGGCGGGGCAGGCTCGAAGGGCCAGATGGCCTACTCCTGCTCCTATTTCTTATGTTCTTATGTATCGGAGGGGGGTGTGCTGTCCATGCGGTGGGGAGTTGGGGTCGATGTCCCTGGGGACAGTGACAGATGTCCCAGTATATGGTGTACACAGTATAATTGAAGATCGAGGCGCCTGCGCACTGACGCCCCTAGTGCTCAGCAGCCGGCTTCCCAGCGAGCTGAATCTATACTCCGCCACCCCCGCCCCCTACTGGTGAGATTTAGATTGCTGCCTCTGCGTTCTGTAAATTACCCCCAGTCCCCAACACTGACAGAAATGGGCCAGAGAAACCGTTTCGCATTTAGAATTCCTCCGAGAAAGTTCCACCCAGGACATATCCCACAAAAACAAAAACAGGTGGGTGACTCAGAATCCAGTGGGTAGCCTAAGGGAACAAGTGCCTGTGGCACAGAAGGGGCATTATGGTAATACTGCTAAGAATGCTGGGAGAATGGTCAAAGGCGAGCCAATAGGAAGCTGACTTTACCTTCAAAAGGCTTGTCCAACTCCACCCAGTCCTTCTGAATGAAGTTACAATAGTCTTTCCCCAGCCAGATTTGTCCAGTGGCGTTGCAGTCCGTGGTGTCCAGCTGGCAGCGAGATGGGCACTCCTTCCGTTCCTCAACCCAGGCACCCCCGTCCTCCGGAGGTTTCTCCGGAAGTTCCGCCTCATTGGGATTACTCACCTGAGGGGGAAAAGATTGTCAATATTGCTTTGTGTGTGTGTGCGCGAGTGCGCTCCCGCGCGCGTCATCCCGAGCTCTGTGAGGAACATTCCGGATAAATGTGTGGTAATGCATTTCGGAAGGTCTATTGCAAATAGGATATATACAGTAAATGGCAGAATCCTTAAGAGTATTGATAGGCAGAGGGATCTGGGTGTACAGATGCACAGGTCACTGGAAGTGGCAATGCAGGTGGAGAAGGTGGTCAAGAAGGCATACGGCATGCTTGCTTTCATCGGCCGGGGCATTGAGTTTAAAAATTGGCAAGTCATGTTGCAGCTTTATAGAACCTTAGTTAGGCCGCACTTGGAATATAGTGTTCAATTCTGGTCACCACACTACCAGAAGGATGTGGAGGCTTTGGAGAGGGTACAGAAAAGATTTACCAGGATGTTGCCTGGTGTGGAGGGCATTAGCTATGAGGAGAGGTTGGAGAAACTTGGTTTGTTCTCACTGGAGGTTGAGGAGCGACCTGATAGAAGTCTACAAGATTACGAGTGGCATGGACAGAGTGGATAGTCAGAAGCTTTTTCTCAGGGTGGAAGAGTCAATTTCTAGAGGACATAGATTTAAGATGTGAGGGGCTAAGAGATGTATGAAGCCGGTTTTTGTTTTATATACACAGAGGGTGGTGGGTGCCTGGAACTCACTGCCAGGGGAGGTAGTGGAAGCGGATACACCAGTGACTCTTAAGGGACGTCTAGACAAATAGATGAATAGGATGGGAATGAAGGGATACGGTCCCCGGAAGGGAAGGGGGTTTTAGTTCAGACAGGCAGCACAGTCGGTGCAGGCTTGGAGGGCCTATATCTGTGCTGTAATTCTTTGGACTCTCTCCCCCCTCTGTGTCAGGGCTCAGACACGTGAGCCTATAATCTAGGCCGACACTCCCAGGGGGTGCTGCACTGTCAGACATGCCATCTTTTAACCCCATACCAGGCCTTTCCTTTCCCATGGCTACTATTTCAGTGACAAATTTATTCCAAAACCAATATCAAAACGGAACTTTTAGCAGCCCCAAGTTAATTTTAAATTCGGGCCCACTTATCAAGAGGACCTGTTCCGTCCTGCTCCTCCGATCAATTTAAACACCTCAGTTAATTACAATCCTTCCACATGGCCTCCCCGGGGAGGCCTCAAAGGCCTTTGGCTCCACCGATGGGCCACCATAGGGCTAATGGAAGGGCTCTTAGTAGTGTTGACGAGCAGAGAGATCTCGGGGTACGTGGGCATAGCTCCCTGAAAGTTGGCACCCAGGTTGATAAGGTTGTTAAGAAGGTGTGTTAGCTTTTATTGGTAGAGGGATTGAATTTCGGAGCCATGAGGTCATGTTACAACTGTACAAAACTCTGGTGCGGCAGTTCTGGTCGCTGCATTATAAGAAGGATGTGGAGGCATTGGAGAGGGTGCAGAGGAGGTTTACCAGGATGTTGCCTGGTATGGTGGGAAGGTCTTATGAGGAAAGGCTGAGGGACTTGAGGTTATTTTTGTTAGAGAGAAGAAGGTTACGAGGTGACCTAATTGAGGCATAGAAGATGATCAGAGGGTTAGACAGGGTGGGCAGTGAGAGCCTTTTTCCTCAGATGGTGATGGCTAACACGAGGGGGCATAGCTTTAAATTAAGGGGTGGTAATTATAGGACAGATGTCAGAGGTAGGTTCTTTACTCAGAGGGTGTGGAATGCCCTGCCTGCAGCAGTTGTGGACTCGCCAACTTTAAGGGCGTTCAAATGGTCAGTGGATAGGCACATGGATAACATTGGAATACATAGAACATAGAACATTACAGCGCAGAACAGGCCCTTCGGCCCACGATGTTGCGCCGACCAGCTTTTAAAAAAAAAACAACACTAACCCACTAATCTAAACCAATCCCATTTTGTCCATAAACCTATCCACAGAAGTTTAGTTTAGGTTAGAGGGTCATTAGATTGGTTCCACTGGTCGGCACAACATCGAGGGCCAAAGGGCCTGCACTGCGCTGGAATGTTCTACGTTCCACGATGAGGCCAACCCGATTGATCCCCGTTCACGGAGAGCAGATGTTTTCCTTGCCAGAGAGGACTTCTCTCTGTGAGACCAGAAAGGGAAGTGAGTCTGGAGGGCTGACCAATTGCCCCAGGTTCACTAAACACGTGGAAATCCATATCTGAATAAGTGAGCCAGCCTCGCGCCCATTCCTGTCAAAAGGCTATCCAGGCATCGTAAAATTGGGTTGGACACGAAAAGCAGTGCCAACTGCAGTAACTGCTGTCCAACCCCATCTTACAACATTTTCCCGCTGTCAAATGGGTATAAAGTGGCCATTAAGGACAATTGCCTTAAGGGACAATTTAGCACGGTCAATCCACCCAACCTACACATTTTTTGGACTGTGGGAGGAAACCCACGCAGACACGGGGAGAATGTGCAGACTCCACACAGTGACCCCGAGACCGGGAATTGAACCCGGGTCCTCAGTGCTGTGAGGCAGCAGTGCTAACCCACTGTGCCACCCTAACTGATCCCAATCCGACCCTTGATTACCAACTCAATCTTGGCCCCGCCAGCTCCGCCCCCCCCCCCCAGCGAACGAGCACTGCGGAGAGCGGAGGCAGCTGCTCGTACCTGTCCCGAGGTGTGATTGGCCAGCTGAGCGGTGCCCACGTCCGTCAGGCGGTACTCCTGGTCATCCCATCTTCCGTAGGCCAGGTCCAGCCCTCCGAGGAAGGCCACCGACTGATCGATCACGACCAACTTCTCGTGGTGAGCCCAGAGCAGCACGGTGGACGAGACATGATCCGGGTGCCTCATCACCTGTCTCACAGCAAGCGAGAGAGAAAGTCACGTGGCTTCCAAATCGGAAAACAAAAACAAGATCAAGAACATCAGCCAAATCTCATCTCAGAGGCCGATGAGCCTTAACAGCTTCTGACAAAACTGTGCCTTTAAGAACAGTCTCTGCTGGATGTTCCTAGCAGTCCTTAAAATATTGTCGGTGCCATGTTGTCTGTAGCTGGTGTCCTCTATTGTTACATTATTGCATTAGTTCAGATTACAAGCAACATGATATAATTGACATCACATTGGTTGTAATCTGAACTAACGCAGTAAAGTTTATTTATTAGTGTCACAAGTCGGCTTACATACTAACTTCATTGCAGTGTTAATGTAAGCCGACTTGTGACACTAATAAATAAACTTTTTACTGCGTTAGTTCAGATTACAACCAACGTGATGTCAATTATATCATGTTGCTTGTAATCTGAACTAATGCAGTAAAGTTTACTTATTACTGTCACAAGTCGGCTTACATACTAACTTCATTGCAGTGTTAATGAAGTTAGTATATAAGCCGACTTGTGACAGTAATAAATAAACTTTTTACTGCATTAGTTCAGATTACAAGCAACATGATATAATTGACATCACGTTGGTTGTAATCTGAACTAATGCAGTAAAGTTTATTCATTAGCGTCACAAGTCGGCTTACATTAACACTACAATGAAGTTAGTGAAAATCAGCGTTCTGTTGTTTCAGTGTTTCCCTGGGATGGCAGAGTAGAGTTTGATGGTGTGATGGACAGGTCGGGTCATATCTGGGGACAGCCAAACACTTGAGAGAATTCCAGCGTAGTTTTGTTTGTCAGAAGCTGCTTGGAGCTGAGAGAAACCTTTATCAGAATTGGTTCCAAAATAAAAAAAAATCACCCCACCTTGAACTGGGAAGGGGAATCAAAGGTTATGGGGAAAAGGCGGGAGAATGGGGTTAAGAAACATGTCGAAACATAGAAACTAGAAGGAGGAGGAGGCCATTCAGCCCTTTGAGCCTGCTCCGCCATTCATTCTGATCATGGCTGATCGAATTCAATATCCTAATCCTTCCCCCACCCCCCATATCCCTCGATCCCTTTCGCCCCAAGATCGACATCTAATTTCTTCTCACAATCACACAACACTTTGTCCTCAACTACTTTCTGTGGGGGTGAATTCCACACACTCACCACCCTCTGGGTGAAGAAATTTCTCCTCACCTCAAAGGTTTACCCCCTTATTCTCAAACTATGACCCCCCCTCAAGTTCTGGGCTCTCCCACCACCGGGAACATTCTTTCTGAATCTACCCTTGTCTAACCCTGTTAGAATTGTATAAGTTTCTACAAGGTCCCCCTCCCCACTCTGCTAAACTCCAGTGAACATAATCCTGACATGATCAAATGGTAGGGCAGACTCAATGGGCTAATCCTCCCCCCAAATCTTATGGTCTAACAACAGACAGGGGAGAGTTTTCCCAAACCCACTCCCACGGTGATCGTAGTGGGCGGGGGAGCGGACAATGCAAAGGTCCATTGACATCGGGTGGGATTTTCCGAGGCGAGCGTAGCCAAAAAATCCAGCCCACTGTGTCCAACAAGCAGAAGATGGCATCTGTTTATACTCATTGATGTGATGTGGGCATCGCTGGCCAGGCACAGCATTTATTGCCCATCTCTAATTGCGACCCCCACCCCCCGCCCCACCTACAGATGCACCATAGAAAGCATTCTTTCTGGGTTGTATCACAGCTCGGTCTGGGCTCCTGCTCTGCCCAAGACCACAAGGAACTACAAAAGGGTGGTGAATGCAGCCCAATCCCATCACACAAACCAGCCTCCCATCCATTGACTCTGTCTACACTTCCCGCTGCCTCGGGGAAAAGCAGCCAGCGTAATTAAGGACCCCCCCACACACCCCGGACATTCTCTCTTCCACCTTCTTCCATCGGGAAAAAGATACAAAAGTCTGAGGTCACGTACCGACCGACTCAAGAACAGCTTCTTCCCTGCTGCTGTCAGAATTTTGAATGGACCTACCTCGCGTTAAGTTGATCTTTCTCTACACCCTAGCTATGACTGTAACACTACATTCCGCACCCTCTCCTTTCCTTCTCTATGAACGGTATGATCAGCCTGTATAGCGCACAAGAAACAATACTTTTCACTGTATCCCAATACATGTGACAATAATAAATCAAATCAAATCCTGCTCCCCTATATACTCTATGAATGGTATGCTTTGTCTGGATAGCGCGCAAGAAACAATACTTTTCACTGTATCCCAATACATGTGACAATAATAAATCAAATCCTTCTCCCCTATGTACTCTATGAATGGTATGCTTTGTCTGGATAGCGCGCAAGAAACAATACTTTTCACTGTCTCCCAATACATGTGACAATAATAAATCAAATCCTTCTCCCCTATGTACTCTATGAACGGTATGCTTTGTCTGGATAGCGCACAAGAAACAATACTTTTCACTGTATCCCAATACATGTGACAATAATAAATCAAATCCTTCTCCCCTACGTACTCTATGAACGGTATGCTTTGTCTGGATAGCGCGCAAGAAACAATACTTTTCACTGTATCCCAACACGTGACAACAAATTAAATTAAAGAACCTCTGTGATTCAATTTTCGAAATAAAAATATGGTGTTAGGCTCACCAGGAAGGGGCAAAAAAAACAGAGACGGATATTTCAGGAACAGTAATCGTACCGTGATATTTGAATGAAGAGATGTCAATGTTCTCTTGCTGTATTCACTGTTAATGCCCAAGGCAAGCTCCACTTCTTTATAGAGCAGAACAAAGATCCTCACTCCTTGTTCCTGGGGGCACAGAGGGCAGGAAAGATATTTAGTCAGCTGACATGACCAAGGTTCAGAGTTCAAATTGTCTCAGGTGGGTTCAATGCTGGAACAAGACTGAAAGGGTTAACGATCACACAATTGGTTGTGGTGGCCAGCTGGTGAACACTGCTGTCTTACAGCACCAGGGAGCCGGGTTTGATTCCCGGCTCGGGTTGCTGTCCGTGCGGACTCTGCACGTGTTTCCCCTGGGTGCTCCGGTTTCCTCCCACACTCCGAAAGATGTGCTGGTTAGGGTGCATTGGCCGTGCTAAATTCTCCCTCAGTGTTACCCAAGTAGGCACTGGAGTATGGCAACTAGGGGATTTTCACAGCAACAATGTAGGTTTTGCCATGCTAAATTGTCCCTTAGTGTCCAAAGATGTGTAGGTTAGGTGGATTGGCCATGCTAAATTGTCCCTTAGTGTCCAAAGATGTGCAGGTTAGGTGGATTGGCCATGCTAAATTGTCCCTTAGTGTCCAAAGATGTGCAGGTTAGGGGGATTGGCCATGCTAAATTGTCCCTTAGTGTCCCAAAGATGTGCAGGTTAGGTGGATTGGCCATGCTAAATTGTCCCTTAGTGTCCAAAGATGTGCAGGTTAGGTGGATTGGCCATGCTAAATTGTCCCTTAGTGTCCAAAGATGTGCAGGTTAGGGGGATTGGCCATGCTAAATTGTCCCTTAGTGTCCCAAAGATGTGCAGGTTAGGTGGATTGGCCATGCTAAATTGTCCCTTAGTGTCCAAAGATGTGCAGGTTAGGTGGATTGGCCATGCTAAATTGCCCCTTAGTGTCCAAAGATGTGCAGGTTAGATGGATTGGCCATGCTAAATTGTTCCTTAGTGTCCAAAGATGTGCAGGTTAGATGGATTGGCCATGCTAAATTGCCCCTTAGTGTCCACAGGCACAGGTGGATTGGCATGGTAAGTGTATGGGGATAGGGCAGGAGGAAGGATCTGGGTAAGATGCTCTGACAGAGGGTTAGTACAAACTTGATGGGCGAAATGGCCACCTTCTGTATAGTAAGGATTCTATCATTCACTATTAGATCAAGTTAATGGGTTAATTAACCAGCTCACAGTGCACAGGATGTATGGGCAATAGATACACTCAAGCAGCAAGGGGCAATTAGGACTGGTCTTGCCAACGATGCCTTGTCCCACAAGGTAACAATCTAGTGGAATGACAGCAGTAGTAAATGTTAACAGCTGTATGGGCGACTCACTGCTTTGCGTTTCAGTATGACGTCCAGCCTCCAGTAGTTGTCCTTTGCTGGTCTTTTCAGATGTATCTCCGGGCTCAGCCTATCAAGAATTGAGAAGAAATCAAATCCCTTCAGTGCCGAGCATCAGAAAATAAATCAATATTTAAATGGTTGCGCGATTGCTTTGAGAACCGATCACAATGTTTGATGGTGATGGTGTTGTTAGGGTGTTTGAAGAGGATTCAGTTTCACTCTGTACTGGGGGGGGGGGGGGTGGTTGGTGGTGGTGGCACGGTGGTGCAGTGGTTAGCGCTGCTGCCTCACAGCACCGGGGATGCATAGGGTCATTGCGTGGCGTTTGCACGTTCTCCCCTGTGTCTGTGTGGGTTTCCTCCTAAGTTAAGTGCTAAATTCTCCCTCAGCGTTACCCAAATAGGCGCCAGGGTGTGGTGACTGGGGGATTTTTACAGTAACTTCATTAATTAAATAAAACTTTACACAGTGTCACAAGTAGACTTACACTGACACTGCAATAAAGTTACTGTGAAAATCCACTCGGCACCTGTTCGGGTAACACTGAGGGAGAATTTAGCGTGCTAATGTGCCTAACCAGCACGTCTTTCAGACTGTGGGAGGAAACCGGAACTCCCGGAGTAAACACGGGGAGAAGGTGCATATCCCACACAGGCAGTGACACAAGCCCGGAATCGAACCTGGGTCCCCGGCGCTGAGAGTGCCCATCACTGTGCCACCCCGTTGCAGTTTAAAGATGAGCCTACTTGCGACTAATAAATAAAAACTTCAAAACAAAATTTAAAGTATCTCCTAGAATAAATGTGTTGCATGTTACTTTGAATCTACACGTGCACACATTTTCTTTAAAACCCACAACTCCTTATATCGTTAGGATGCTACACAAACCTCAAATTGTACACAAGTGTCCACAATCTGTGCCACCTGTATAACCCCCTCAGCATCTTGCACCTTTGAATAAGGTCACCCCTCATACTCACTCCCAAGCGATAGAGCCAGACTATTTAGTTTCTCTCGATAGGACAACCTTCTGATCCCAGGAATTAGCCTGGTGAATCTCCTTTGCACTGCCTCCAGTGTTACTATATCCTTTTCTTAGGTAAGGGGACAAAAACCGTACGCAGAATTCCAGGCGAGGCCTCACCTACACCCTGCACAACGGATGTTGGAAGCCTTTGGAGTGTGGATGTGAACCACGGGAACGGTCCCCGGGATGAGGGACCTCAGTTAAGAAGCTAGAATGGTCCACCTTCAGATGCTCTGGTGTCCTCCTGCATTCCAAAGGTGTGTAGGTTAGGGTGGATTGGCCATGCTAAATTGTCCCTTAGTATCCAAAGATGTGTAGGTTAGGTGGATTGGCCGTGCTAAATTGTCACTCAGTATCCAAAGATGTGTAGGTTAGGTGGATTGGCCATGCTAAATTGCCCCTTAGTGTCCAAAGACGTGCAGGTTAGGTGGATTGGCCATGCTAAATTGCCCCTTAGTGTCCAAAGACGTGCAGGTTAGGTGGATTGGCCATGCTAAATTGTCACTCAGTACCCAAAGATGTGTAGGTTAGGTGGATTGGCCATGCTAAATTGTCACTCAATATCCAAAGATGTGCAGGTTAGGTGGATTGGCCATGCTAAATTGCCCCAAGGGTCAAGGAGATTAGCAGGGTAAATACGCGAGGTTAATGGGATAAGGCCTGGGAGGAATTGCTGTTTATATTAATGATTCGGATGAAAATCTAGTAGGCATGGTTAGTAAGTTTGCAGATGACGTGCTTGGTGGCATAGTAGACAGTGAAGGAGGTGATGCATTTTGGTTGACTGAACCAGGGCAGGACTTACTCAGTTAATGATAGGGTATTGGGAAGAGTTATAGAACAAAGAGATCTAGGGGTACACGTTCACAGCTCCCTGAAAGTGGAGTCACAGGTGGACAGAGTGGTGAAGGCGGCATTCGGCATGCTTGGTTACATTGGTCAGAACATTGAATACAGGAGTTGGGGCGTCCTGTTAAAGTTGTACAAAGATTTAATTTGATTTATTATTGTCACATGTATTGGGATACAGTGAAAAGTATTGTTTCTTGCACGCTATACAGACAAAGCATACCGTTCATAGAGAAGGAAATGAGAGAGTGTAGATCTTGCGTTACAGTCAAAGCTAGGGTGTAGAGAAAGATGTTGGGTGGGGGGTAAGGGAAAGAGTTGGGGAGCAGTGGGATAGTTCTTGGAAAAGGGATAGCACAGGCAGGATGGGGCAAATGGCCTCTTTCTGTGCTGTACGATCGCCCAGAGTTAAGACAACTGTTGACTCACCACCAATCAGCAATAAAGATCTCTTCCTTGGCTTGTTCCAAAGCTTCGGCAAGGGTAGAGAAATATCCACTGCCATTTACAAACCTGCGGAGAGACAGAGAGAGAGAGAGACTGACGTCAGGATGGGGCGGCCAAGCCGAGAGAACCATCTGGGCTTTAGGCCGAGATGTTCCAACTTCACCCATCGAAAGCAGCGCTGATCGGGATCCATAGGGTCAAGGGTCAACAACGGGGGTCCACGGTTCCACTTCACAAGCCCACCCTGAGACCGCTGGTGCGCCTAGCACTGCAAGAGTGCCGCATTGCCAAGGAGCGGGTTGGGGAGTGCCAGCTCTCTGCTTAGACCACGTCCCCCCCACTCCTTTACCCACATCCAATGGATGCGCCGGTGGCCAAGTAGATGGATTTGGTATTGAACCATCAATGTCTTCCAAAGAGGCTCTTAGGAATCTCTGCCACATCTTTTTTGTATTCAGTGGTGGGACGTGGGCATCGTTGGTTGGGTCAACATTTGTTGCCCATCTCTAGTTACCCTTGAGCTGAGTGTCTCACCCAACCATTTGAGGGCAGTTGAGAGTCAACCACATTGGCTGTAGCTCTGGAGTCATACACTGGCCAGACTGGGCAAGGATGGCAGATTTCCTTCCCTAAAGGGAACCAGATGGGTTTTTCCTACAATGGGTCCTCAGTAGATTCTTAATCCCAGATTTTTTTTTTATTGAATCCAAATTCTACCATCTGCGGTGGCGGGATTCGAACCCGGGTCCCCCCAGAACATCCGCTGAGTTTCGGGATTAATAGTGGGGCAATAATACCACTAGGCCGTCCCCATCATTGCTGCGGGATCATAGAATCCCGACAGTGCAGAAGGAGGCCATTCAGTCCATCGAGCCTGCACCGACAACAATCCCAGTCAGGCGCTATACCAGTAACCCCACACATCCGTGACACTAAGGGGCAACTTAGCCCTTTATAGCGGGACCTTGCTGTGCACTGATGGGTCTCCCCAAACCCTGCCCCCCCCACTACCAAAGTTGAGTGTGAGTACAAGATGGCTGTGCTATTTGAGGGGGGGGGGGGCTGTCGAGAAAGGCACGAGGAGGCCGTGACCTTGCCCCATGCCAACCCATGTCGTTACCCGCCCCCCACTTTCAGAAATCGGGTGAGGAGGTGGGGCCCGTGGTTTTCATGGACAAATGGAATGGAGGGATGGACGGACCAGGGCATGGAGGGCATGGAGGGCATGGAGGGCATGGAGGGCATGGAGGGCATGGAGGGCATGGAGGGCATGGAGGGCATGGAGGGCATGGAGGGCATGGAGGGCATGGAGGGCATGGAGGGCGGGAGAAGAGGTGGGGGAATGGAAGGAGGGAGGGAGAAGAGGTGGGGGAATGGAGGGAGGGAGGGAGAAGAGGTGGGGGAATGGAGGGAGGGAGGGAGGGGAGGTGGTCGGGGGAGGGAGGGAGGGAGGGGAGGTGGGGGAATGGAGGGAGGGGAGGTGGGGGAATGGAGGGAGGGAGGGAGGGGAGGTGGTCGGGGGAGGGAGGGAGGGGAGGTGGGGGAATGGAGGGAGGGGAGGTGGGGGAATGGAGGGAGGGGAGGTGGTCGGGGGAGGGAGGGGAGGTGGAGTGGTGAAGGGGGTGGGAGAGGGAGTGGAGGTTGTCTAAGGGAGGGAGGGAGGGGAGGTTGGGGGTGGGGGCAGCGGGTTCGATAGTTACCAGCGGGCCAGGATGTCGTGGCGAGCTGGAACAAAGGAATCGAAGCGATGCTCGGTGAGGAAATCCTGCCCGTGCCTCTCGGCCAAGTTAGTTATTTCCTGTTTCCACCAACAGGCCTGCCGATAACTGCTGCACTTAATAATCAGAGTCCTGGACAGAAAGGAACGAAAGGGAGAGGGTTAGCGGGAGACTGAGAGCCTCGATCGGAACGATTATTACGCGTTTGCGTTGAAAGATCCTTTCCTCCCCGCTGGAGATCTCCACAGTGCAAACTGACCCCCAAATTGCAGCCCATCTACTCCGCGCTGGTGTTTCTGTTCTACCACAGTCTCATCCCACCTCCTCTCCATCTCACACCATCCCCATAGCCTGCCATTTCTTCCAGCCTCGTGTATTTATCCAGCATCTCCCCCACTGTCCCCCCTCCGTGGGAGTGAGTCCCACATTCTCCCCACTCCCCCCGTGGGAGCGAGTCCCACATTCTCCCCCACTCCCCGTGGGAGCGAGTCCCACATTCTCCCCCACTCCCCCCGTGGGAGCGAGTCCCACATTCTCCCCCACTCCCCCCGTGGGAGCGAGTCCCACATTCTCCCCCACTCCCCCCGTGGGAGCGAGTCCCACATTCTCCCCCACTCCCCCGTGGGAGTGAGTCCCACATTCTCCCCCACTCCCCCCGTGGGAGCGAGTCCCACATTCTCCCCCACTCCCCCCGTGGGAGCGAGTCCCACATTCTCCCCCACTCCCCCCGTGGGATCGAGTCCCACATCCTCCCGACTCAATTGAAAATGTGAAAATCAAAACTAGTTTTTTTTTTAATTTAAAAAACAGCAAAAATATCTCAGGATGGAAATTCCAGAATAGAAAACATTGGGAACACTCAACAGGTCTGTCGGAGAGAGATGGATAAAAGCGAAAGGGATCTTTTCAGGTCGGAGTGCGATTCTGAGAGTTCTGACTTGGAGGTTAACCCCCGCACCGCCAGTCAGATTTTAGTCAGGCATTTTTGGGAGATGTTTACCAGGAATTACGAAGAGGCCACAAACATATCTAACAGGGGCGAAGGGGGCCTCTTCCCGATTCCTGTTCCCATTTCCCCTCGGAAAGACAAACAAGCAGGCGAGAGAGAGGCAGAGAGCGATCGAACCTGGAAAGGTTCTCGATCATCACCCCGTATTTGGTGCCCGTGTCCTTGCTGCCAACTTGGACGTTGAAGCCTTTGTCGAAGAGTAACACGAAGGAGATGACGCCATTGGAAGGCCGCATGTAGAGGAGGAAGGAATCCTTGATGACCATCCACCTGAAGAATAAAACCAAGGAGATTGTCATCGACTTGAGGACACGTAAAAGGAGAACGTGTCCCCGTCTACATCAATGGGGATGAAGTAGAAATGTTCAAGAGCTTCATGTTTCTAGGTTTCCAGATCACCAACCACCTGTCCTGGTCCCCCCCCATGCCGACACTACAGTTAAGAAAGCCCCCCCAACGCCTCTACTTTCTCAGAAGACTAAGGAAATTTGGCTTGTCCGCTACGACTCTCACCAACTTTTACAGATGCCCCATAGAAAGCATTCTTTCTGGTTGGATCACAGCTTGGTATGGGCTCCTGCTCTGCTCAAGACCGCAAGGAACTACAAAAGGATTGTGAATGTAGCCCAATCAATCACACAAACCAGCCTCCCATCCATTGATACTGTCTATACTTCCCTCAGCAAAGCAGCCAGCATAATTAAGGACCTCACACACCTCAGACAGTCTCTCTTCCGCTGGGAGAAAATCTGAGGTCACGTACCTACCAACTCAAGAAAAGCGTCTTCCCTGCTGCCATCAGGCTTTTGAATGGACTACCTTACACTGAGTTAATCTTTCTCTCCGAGCTATGACACCATAACCCTACATATTTACGCTGCTAATCCCTCTGTCACTAAGGGGCAATATAGCATGGGCAAATTAACCTAAGTGGCACATCTTTGGACACTAAGGGGCAATTTAGCATGGCCAATCCATCTAACCTGCACATCTTTGGACACTAAGGGGCAATTTAGCACGGCCAATCCACCTAACCTGCACATCTTTGGGCACTAAGGGGCAATTTAGCACGGCCAATCCATCTAACCTGCACATCTTTGGGCACTAAGGGGCAATTTAGCATGGCCAATCCATCTAACCCGCACATCTTTGGGCACTAAGGGGCAATATAGCATGGGCAAATTAACCTAAGTTGCACATCTTTGGACACTAAGGGGCAATTTAGCATGGCCAATCCACCTAACCCACACATCTTTGGGCACTAAGGGGCAATTTAGCACGGCCAATCCACCTAACCTACACATCTTTGGGCACTAAGGGGCAATTTAGCACGGCCAATCCACCTAACCTACACATCTTTGGACACTAAGGGGCAATTTAGCATGGCCAATCCATCTAACCTGCACATCTTTGGACACTAAGGGGCAATTTAGCGTGGCCAATCCATCTAAGCTACACATCGTTGGACACTAAGGGGCAATTTAACACCTAACCTGCACATCTGGATGAGTTGAGGGCAATGATTAACACATGGAATATAGGAGTCATCACAGAGACATGGTTGACAACTCAACACTCTGGGATATAGAATCTTCACTCGAAGTTGGGAAGGAGGTAAAAGAGGAGAAGGCATTGCATTATTAGTTCAAGAGTTAGTTACTGTAAAGGAAAGATGATACCTTGGAGGGGACATCAAATGAAACTGTGTGTGTAGGGCTTAGCAATAAGGGGCAGCTACATTGCTAGGTGTTTGTTATAGACCTCCAAATATTGGGGAGCAAAGATGTGCTCAGTTTGTGGAGCTGTGTAAATACAACAAGAGAAGGGTTATTATATTAGGTTCTTTCAACTTTTCCAACATTAATTGGAATGTACATAGTGTTAAGGACTTGGATGGAGTAGATTTCTTGAAATATGTACAGGAGAACATTTTAAATTCAACATGTGGAGGGTTCAACAAGAGGAGGAGTGATGCTGGACCTGATTCTGGGGAATGAAGCCAGTTTGAGGTGATGGAGGAGCATTTTGGTGATAGCGATCACAACATGGTACAATTTAAGCTCGTCATGGACAAGGAAATAGACAAGCTGTAAAAAAAAAAAAATTTTGGATTGGGGGAGGGCGGATTTCAGTAAAATAAGACAGGATCTGGTCAACATGGACTGGGAATGGCTATGGCAGAGCAGTGGGGGGAAAGGAAATGGGGAGGGTGCAAGCCCAGCATATTCCCGGGTGAGAGGTAGGAATAACAAGACACGGACGAGCAGAGGTGTTGAGGATACAATGAGAAGGAAAGGAACGGCCTTGGAAAAAAAAGTATAAAGGGGAGTAAATCAGTGGAGGCGTCAGTGAGGTATAGAAAGTGCAGGGTGGTGCTGAAGAAAGCAATTAGGGATGCAAAAGAGGGGATATGAGACAGCTCTGGCTGGTAAAAGTAGGGAAAATCCTCAGATATTCTCTAAGTATATCAATGGGAAGAGGATAACCAGGCCTATTAGGGGCGAAGGGGGAAATCTGTGGGTGGAATCGGATGACATTGGTTGAACGAGAGTTTCATATCTGACTTTACCCAAGAGAACGAGGGCAATGGTATGGAATTCGGGGAGAGAAACTGCGAGGCTCTTAAGCAAATTGACAGAGGGAAGGACAAGGTATTGGCAGCCTTAGAAGTGGCTAAAACTCCAGGTCCAGATGAATTGTGCCCTAGGCTTGCTATGGGAAGCAAGGGAGGAGAATTTATGTACAGGAGAACGTTTTAAATTCAACACGTGGAGGGTTCAACAAGAGGAGGAGTGATGCTGGACCTGATTCTGGGGATTGAAGCCAGTTTGAGGTGACGGAGGAGCATTTTGGTGATAGCGATCACAACATGGTACAATTTAATAGTATTTAATTTAATGGTACATAAGTCTCTGACACAAATTTTCAATTCCTCCCTGGCCACAGCGAGGTCAGGAAGAAGTCCCACAACACCCGGTTAAAGTCCAACAAGCTTATGCTACCACATAAACCTGTTGGACTTCAACCTGGTATTGCGAGACTTCTTACCGAGCTTACCCCAGTCCAGCGCCGGCATCGCCACATCATGGATAAGATGCCAGACTGGAGAAAGCTAATGTGATTCCGCTATTTAAGAAGGCCAGTCACGCCTCTACTTTCTCAGAAGACTAAGGAAATTTGGGCATGTCCGCTACGACTCTCACCAACTTTTACAGATGCCCCATAGAAAGCATTCTTTCTGGTTGTATCACAGCTCGGTCTTGGCTCCTGCTCTGCCCAAGACCGCAAGGAACTACAAAAGGGTGGTGAATGTAGCCCAATCCATCACACAAACCAGCCTCCCATCCATTGACTCTGTCTACACTTCCCGCTGCCTCGGGGAAAAGCAGCCGGCATAATCAAGGACCCCCCCACACCCCGGACATTCTCTCTTCCACCTTCTTCCATCGGGAAAAAGATACAAAAGTCTGAGGTCCCGTACCGACCGACTCAAGAACAGCTTCTTCCCTGCTGCTGTCAGACTTTTGAATGGACCTACCTCGCATTAAGTTGATCTTTCTCTACACCCTAGCTATGACTGTAACACTACATTCTGCACTCTCTCCTTTCCTTCTCTATGAAGGGTATGCTTTGTCTGTATAGTGCAAGAATCAATATTTTTCACTATGTGACAACAATAAATCAAATCAAATCCTTCTCCCCTAAGTACTCTACGAACAGTATGCTTTGTATGGCACGCAAGAAACAATACTTTTCACTGTATCCCAAAACATGGCAATAATAAATCAAATCAAATCCTTCTCCCTTAAGTACTCTACGAACAGTATG
Organism: Carcharhinus amblyrhynchos; assembly: GCF_965287045.1. Classification (NCBI taxonomy): domain Eukaryota; kingdom Metazoa; phylum Chordata; class Chondrichthyes; order Carcharhiniformes; family Carcharhinidae; genus Carcharhinus; species Carcharhinus amblyrhynchos. The sequence goes on from NW_027649868.1 coordinate 471,235, forward strand.
CTTTGTATGGTGCGCAAGAAACAATGCTTTTCACTGTATCCCAAAACGTGACAATAATAAATCAAATCAAAAGATGACCACGTGGGGTGGGAGTGGGTAGAATCAGTAAGTTTGCGGATGGCACAAAGATGAGCTGGGTGCCTAACAGTGAGGTGGAATGTCTTGAGTTACAGGAAGATATGGACACAACGATCAAATGGGCAGATAAGTGGCAGGTGGAATTTAACCCTGAAAAAGTGTGAGGTGATACACTATGGAAGGAGTAATTTGACAAGAAAGTAATCTATGAACGATAGGACACTAGCAAGTTCTGTGGAACAAAGGGACCTTGCCGTGGTTGTCCACAGATCTCTGAAGGCGGAAAGCTATGTTAGTCGGTTGGTGGAAAAGGCCGTTTTTGGCCGAGAAAGGGACGCTTGCTGTTGTTATCAGTCAAGGCTTAGATTACAAAGCCAGGGAGGTCATGTTGGAGTTGTGTAGAACTTGGGTGAGGCCACAGCTGGGGTACTGTGCGCAGTTCTGGTCACCACATTATAGGAAGGGTGTGATGGCGCTGGAGGGGGTGCAGGGGAGATCCACCAGGATGCTGGCTGGGAAAAGTAGGGAGGTCTTGCTGCGGCTGTATAGGGCATTGGTGAGGCCGCAGCTGGAGTACTGTGTGCAGTTTTGGGCGCCGTACTTACGCAGGGATATTTTGGCCTTGGAGGGAGTGCAGAGGAGGTTTACTAGGCTGATGCCAGAGTTGAGGGGGTTGAGCTATGAGGAGAGGCTGAATAAACTAGGCTTGTACTCGTTAGAGTTTAGAAGAATGAGGGGAGATCTCATTGAGACGTATATGATGATGAATGGGATGGATAGGATAGAGGTGGAGAGGCTCTTCCCGCTCAGAAAGGACAGTAGGACTAGGGGGCACAGCCTCAAGATAAAGCGGGGGCAGTTTAGAACGGAGTTGAGGAGGAACTTCTTCACTCAAAGGGTGGTGAATCTCTGGAATTCTCTGCCCGTTGAAGTGGTGGAGGCTGCCTCACTAAATATATTTAAGAAGCGGGTTGATGGGTTCTTGATAAGCGAGGGGATTAAGGGTTATGGGGAGAGGGCGGGAATGTGGAACTGAGCCACGACAGATCAGCCATGATCTTATTGAATGGCGGGGCAGGCTCGAAGGGCTGGATGGCCTACTCCTGCTCCTATTTCTTATGTTCTTATGGAGCACCAAAGCTATAAGGAAAGGCTGGATAGGCTTGGGTTGAAGACCGAGGGGTGAGCTGATTAAGATGTACAAGATTATGAGGGGCATAAAGGATGGAGTGAACAAGGAGCAGCTGTTCTCTCTATTCGAAAGGTCCGTCACGAGGGGACGTAAGACCAAGGAGAGGGACAGGAGGTTTAGTGGGGGAAAACATGAGGAGAAAAACCTTTTTACCCAGAGGGTGGTGACGGTCTGGAATGCGCTGTCTGGGAGGGTGGGAGAGGCGGGTTGCCTCACATCCTTTAAGAAGTACCTGGATGAGCACTTGGCATGTCACTTGCTGGCCTGTGTTTATTGCCCATCCCTAGGTGCCCAAGGAGAGCTACATTGCCATGGCTCTGGACTCACATGTAGGCCAGACTGGGTAAGGACAGCAGATTTCCATCCCTGAAGGGCAGCAGTGAACCAGGGGGTTTTTCCGACAATAGTTTCATGGGTCAACAGCAGATTCTGAACTCCAGATTTTTTTTTATTTTATTCAAATTCCACCATCTGCTGTGGCGGGATCCGAGCCCGGATCCTCCAGAACATTGGCTGTGTTTCGGGATTAATTGTCAAGGGTTAATACCACTAGGCCATCAATTTAAATGTTGAGGGCTAAGAGAGTAGAATATAATCCCTACAGTGCAGGAGGCGGCCATTTGGCCCATCAAGTCTGCACCAACCACAATCCCATCCTATCCCCATAACCCTGCGGTTTAACCTGCAAATCCCCCGAACACTAAGTTAATTTAGCATGGCCAATCCACCTAACCTGCACATCTTTGGATACTAAGGGGCAATTTAGCATGGCCAATCCACCTAACCTGCACATCTTTGGATACTAAGGGGCAATTTAGCATGGCCAATCCACCTAACCTACACATCTTTGGATACTAAGGGGCAATTTAGCATGGCCAATCCACCTAACCTACACATCTTTGGATACTAAGGGGCAATTTAGCATGGCCAATCCACCTAACCTACACATCTTTGGATACTAAGGGGCAATTTAGCATGGCCAATCCACCTAACCTACACATCTTTGGATACTAAGGGGCAATTTAGCATGGCCAATCCACCTAACCTACACATCTTTGGATACTAAGGGGCAATTTAGCATGGCCAATCCACCTAACCTGCACATCTTTGGATACTAAGGGGCAATTTAGCATGGCCAATCCACCTAACCTGCACATCTTTGGACGCTAAGGGGCAATTTAGCATGGCCAATCCACCTAACCTACACATCTTTGGACACTAAGGGGCAATTTAGCATGGCCAATCCACCTAATGTACACGTCTTTGGATACTAAGGAGCAATTTAGCATGGCCAATCCACCTAACCCACACATCTTTGGACACTAAGGGGTAATTTAGCACGGCCAATCCACCTAACCAGTACACCTCTGGACTGTGGGAGGGAATCGGAGCACTCTGAGGAAACCCACGCAGACACGAGGAGAATGCGCAGGCGCCACACAGACAGTGACCCGAGCCGGGAATTGTGGGTAGATTAGTGGTGAAGAATAATCCAATTTGGTAACGGGCACAGGGTGTAAACTGTCTAAAGGGCTGCCTGAGATAGCGCCATGTGAGAGCGGGTAGGTGTGGCGCTGGGGTGGGGAGGGTGCAGAGATATTTGGAAGGGCTGGAAAGGTGGAAATCTCAGGGTTACGTCCATCAGGTGGGGGCCGATTCTCCCGTACAGAGCAGGAGCGAGTCGCGGCGTGGGAAACCGTGTCCCCTGGCACCCACTGACCTCTTGGACCAGCGATAGCAGATGTTGTCTCGCCCACAGCAGTTCAAGCCCGGAATGCGATGCCCTCCCGATCTCTTCACAATCATCCCCTCCCTGCGGAGACAGAGCGATGCAATTGAAACTCACTTCCAGGGGAAAAGAAAACAGGTTCCTTCACCCTCACCGGCTCACAATGTAGCTCCACCACCCAGGTATCGCTACCATAGGATGACAGATTCCCCATGATGCAGAGTGAGGTCATTCAGCCCATCGAGTCTGCACCAACCACAATCCCACCCAGGCCCTATCCCCATTTACCCTAGCTAGTCCCCCTGACACTAAAAAGCAATTTAACATGACCAATCCACCTAACCCGCACATCTTTGGACACTAAGGGACAATTTAGCATGGCCAATCCACCTAACCTGCACATCTTTGGACACTAAGGGACAATTTAACATGGCCAATCCACCTAACCTGCACATCTTTGGACACTAAGGGGCAATTTAGCATGGTCAATCCACCTAACCTGCACATCTTTGGACACTAAGGGGCAATTTAGCATGGCCAATCCACCTAACCTGCACATCTTTGGACACTAAGGGGCAATTTAGCATGGTCAATCCACCTAACCTACACATCTTTGGACACTAAGGGACAATTTAGCACGGTCAATCCACCCTAACCTACACATCTTTGGACACTAAGGGACAATTTAGCATGGCCAATCCACCTAACCTAAGGGGCAATTTAGCATGGCCAATCCACCTAACCTAAGGGGCAATTTAGCATGGCCAATCCACCTAACCTAAGGGACAATTTAGCATGGCCAATCCACCTAACCTGCACATCTTTCAGACTGTGGGAGGAAACCGGAGCACCCAGAGGTAACCCACACAGACATGGGGGGCAGAACATAGAGACAATGACACAAGGCTGGGAATCGAACCCGGGTCCCTGGCGCTGTGAGGCAGCAGTGCTAACCACTGTACCACCATGCCGAATGAATAGAACCCGTGGCAGGACTTGCTCCTTTGGTGGTAACAGCTACCAACTCCCAAGTTACCTGGCAACCTCGAGACATTCCTCAGGATCGTGGGAATGAGGAGCAGAAGGTGGCCATTCAATCAGATCATGGCTGATCTCTCCCTGGTCTCGAATCCATCTCCCCAGCTGCTCCCCATGTCCCTTTAACCCGTTTTTAAAACCAGGAATATATCTATCTCCTTCTTCAACCCATATAAAGGATTCAGACTCCACTGTGCTACTGGACAACAGGTTCCACAAATTCACCACTCTCTGTTGGAATTTTAGTGCTTAATATCAAACCTGATGATGGTGAGAAGCAGTTCCCTCTCACCTCAGTTAAAATCCACCACCTCTGACCCATACCTGTAACCACTTGTTCGAGATTGCCCCATAAGAGGAAACATTTGGTTTACATTTACTCTATCAATCCCTTTTAGTATTTTATATACCTCGATATGATCCCCTCTCATCCTTCTGAACTCATGAGTTTGAAGGAAATGGATGACGCATTACGTTTACAGAATCCCGACAGCGCACCAATCTGCACCGACAACAATCCCACCCAGGCTCTATCCCCAAAACCCTGCTAATCCCCCTGACACCAAGGGGCAATTTAACTTGGCCAATCCATCTAACCTGCACATCTTTGGACACTAAGGGGCAATTTAGCATGGCCAATCCACCTAACCTACACATCTTTAGACACTAAGGGGCAATTTAGCATGGCCAATCCACCTAACCTACACATCTTTAGACACTAAGGGGCAATTTAGCATGGCCAATCCACCTAACCTACACATCTTTGGTCACTAAGGGGCAATTTAGCATGGCCAATCCCCCTAACCTACACATCTTTAGACACTAAGGGGCAATTTAGCATGGCCAATCCACCTAACCTGCACATCTTTGGACACTAAGGGGCAATTTAGCACAGCCAATCCACCTAACCTGCACATCTTTAGACACTAAGGGGCAATTTAGCATGGCCAATCCACCTAACCTGCACATCTTTGGACACTAAGGGGCAATTTAGCATGGCCAATCCACCTAACCTGCACATCTTTGGACACTAAGGGGCAATTTAGCACGGCCAATCCACCTAACCAGCACACCGCTGGAGTTTAGAAGGACGAAAGGGGATCTAATTTTAGTAAAATACTAAAAAGAATAGATAAATACAGACCAAATGTTACCTCTTGTGGGGTAATCTCGAACAAGAGGACACAGGTATAGGTTGAGAGGCGGTAGATTTAAAACTGCGATGAGGAGGAACTACTTCTCGCTGAGGGTGGTGTATTTGTGGAACTCTCTGTCCCGTGGAGCGGTAGAGTCTGAATCATTAAATGGGTTCAAGGAGGAAACAGATATATTTTTGATGATAAATGGCTTAAAGGGATATGGGGAACAGGTGGAGGGGTGGATTTGAGACCAGGGATCTGATTGAGTGGCAGAGCAGGCTCAAAGGGCTAAATGGCCTCCTTCTGCTCCTAATTCCTATATGCCTATTGTTGCAAAGTTGAGTTTATAAAGATGTGAAGAATGTAAAGAAAATTCCAGAGGGACAAAACATTGTGTGGTCCCTTTAAAAGCTGGTTTGGTTTCAATGCTTTGGGGGTTTAAAGTACACACAGAGTCCCAAACTGAAACATTTGCACCCAAAGCAAGGCAGCAGGGTTGCCTAGGTAACAGTCTTGAGGCTTTTGAATGTTTTTGAATTTTGCCCAATCAATTGAAAGCAAGCACTCAGCGACCAAGAACCTATAAGATTTGAATCCGATGTTGTTGAATACAGCAGACCCAATCCAATTGTGGGAAAATTGATAGGCCATCGCAGGTATAAAACAGTGCAAAGAGGGAAAAAAAACAGCTAGTTAGCAACTGCTGCTTCTCAAGTCGAGGGGGAGCGAGCAAGTCTCCACCCTGCCAGCCGTACGTATCTCTTAAGAGAACGCACCATCTCACTAGCGAAAGGTACCAAATCAGAAAGAACTCAGAGGGAATCCACAGAAGGACTCCAAACGTTTCAGAAAGTCACAAAACCTGGTTGTGTTTTCTTTTCCCCCAGAATGATGGAATTCAGTTGTTATATTTTTTGATTAATGAATGAATATTTGAACAGCATTCCAGAGGAATCTTATTTTATTCAACATATTACTTGTTTGGTTAAAGCTCCCGGTTAGTTAAATAACTAAATTAAGAGTTATTTTTCAAGTGAGTGTTAGTAACCCATTGAACATTACTGAAGGGCAGATCACACCTTCCCGCTCACTTTGAACAGATTATGGGGCGAGGGATTCCTCTTTGGGCGATTCAGCGTCATGTTTTAAAGGGGAACAATCTCCGCATCGTGACACTATGTTGCTGCACTGACTTACTGCACCGGCCAGTTGTTAAATCAGCTTTTTAATTATCATGAGCAAAGAATTCAAGTCACTTACAAGCCTTTCGGACCCAAGTCTTGGATGAAGGACAGTTCACTCACATCCAGGAAGGCCATCTGAAATAAAACACAACTTCATTAACCTCGAGAGAGATTAAAATCAAAGCTCAAATTCCGAACATCGAGATTATATTTGCAGAGCAGGTGGGAGTTGTTACTGTCCATCTTGCTCCTGGTCAATTGCTCAGAATTTGTAACCAGTACACTTCTAAATTATATCACACAAATCACTGGGAAAATGCATTTCCACTCAAGTAGCACCAATAATCTCTCCCTTAATATCAGCAAAATGAGGGAGATTGTCATCGACTTCCAGAAGCGTAAAGGAGATCAGGATGCGTAAGGATATATTGGCCTTGGAGGGAGTACAGAGAAGGTTCACCAGGCTGATACCGGAAATGAGGGGGTTGGACTATGAGGAGAGATTGAATAGACTGGGTCTGTACTCGTTGGAGTTTAGAAGGCTGAGGGGGGGATCTTATAGAGACTTACAAGATAATGAACGGGATGGATAGGATAGAGGTAGAGAGATTCTTCCCGCTTAGAAAGGAAACCAGAACTAGGGGGCACAGCCTCAAAATAAGGGGGGGGGGGGGGGGGGGGGGGGGGTTTAGAACGGAGTTGAGGAGGAACTTCTTCACTCAAAGGGTGGTGAATCTCTGGAATTCTCTGCCTGTTGAAGTGGTGGAGGCTACCTCGCTAAATATATTTAAGACACGGGTTGATAGGTTATTGGTAGGCGAGGGAATTAAGGGTTATGGGGAGAGGGCGGGAAAGTGGAACTGATCCACTTCAGATCAGCCATGATCTTATTGAATGGCGGGGCAGGCTCGAAGGGCTAGGTGGCCTACTCCTGCTCCTATTTCTTATGTTCTTATCATGCCCCTGTCTACATCAGTGGGGATGAAGTAGAAAGGGTCAAGAGATTCAGGTTTTTACGTGTCCAGATCACCAAACTGTTCTGGTCCCCCAGTGCCAACACTACAGTTAAGAAAGCCCTCCAATGCCTTTACTTTGGCAGGAGGTGAAGGAAATTTGGGATGTGAGCTACGATTTTCACCTATTTTTACTGATGCACCAGGGAAAACATCCTTTCTGGTTGTATCACAGCTTGGTGTGGGCTCTTGCTCTGTCCCAGGGCACAAGAAACTGCAAAGGTTGTGAATGTAGCCCAATCCATCGCGCAAACCAGCCTCCCATCCATTGACTCTGTCTACACTTCCCACTGCCTCGGGGAAAAGCAGCCAGCATTAAGGACCCCACGCACCCCGGACATTCTCTCTTCCACCTTCTTCCGTCGGGAAAAAGATACAAAAGTCTGAGGTCCCGTACCGACCGACTCAAGAACAGCTTCTTCCCTGCTGCTGTCAGACTTTTGAATGAACCCACCATTAAGTTTGTCTTTCTCTACACCTTAGCTATGACTGTAACACTACATTCTGCACTCTCTCCTTTCCTTCTCTCCTATGTACTCTATGAATGGTGTGGGCAGCATGGTAACACAGTGGTTAGCATTGCTGCCTCACAGCGCCAGGGACCCAGGTTCGATTCCTGGCTCAGGTCACTGTCTGTGCAGAGTCTGCATGTTCTCCCCGTCTCTGCGTGGGTTTCCTCCAGGTGCTCTGGTTTCCTCCCACTGTGCGAAAGATGTGCTGGTTAGGGTACATTGGCCGTGCTGATTTCTGCCTCGGCGTTTCCAGAACAGGCACTGGATTGTGGCTGTAGGGGATTTTCACAGTAACTTCATTGCGGTGTTAATGTAAGCCTTACTTGTGACAATACTGTTTGTATAGTGCACAAGAAACAATACTTTTCACTGTGTCCCAATACATGTGACAATAATAAATCAAATCCTTCTCCCCTATGTACTCTATGAACGGTATGCTCTGTCTGTATAGTGCGCAAACAATACTTTTCACTGTATCCCAATACATGTGACAATAATAAATCAAATCCTTCTCCCCTATGTACTCTATGAACAGTATGCTTTGTCTGTATAGTGCGCAAGAAACAATACTTTTCACTGTATCCCAATACATGTGGCAATAATAAATCAAATCAAAGGAAAGGAACCAACATGAAACATCTTTAACAGACCAAATAGTCAACTAGTTAGAGGACACTGAGATACAATACTTGGTGGTGTGGTCAATAGTGAGGAACAAAGGTTTAGACTACAGGATGATACAGATGGGCAGAGCGGTGGCAAATAGAATTTAACCCTGAAAACTGATGTGTTGCATTTTTGAAAGAATTAACAAGGCAAGGGAATACATAATGAAGAACAGGACAGCGGGGCGCATGTCCAAAGATCCCTGAAGGCAGCAGGACAGTAGACAAGGCTGGAATTTTACCATCTTGCCCATCACGGGGTTCGGAGTGGGCGAGGGATGGAAAATGCAAAGGTCTGTTGGTCTCAGGTGGGATATTACCGCTTAGGGACAAACAAGGCCATGTAATTCCGCCCAAGGTGGTTACGAAGGCACACGGGATACTTGCCTTTGTTAGCCGAGACATAAACTATAAGATCAGGGAGGTGATGATGGAGCTATACAAAACACTGGTGAGGCCACAGAGTAGAGTATTGTGTGCAGTTCTGGTCGCTACATTGGTCGGCAGGATTGCACTAGACGGGGAAATAGAGTGAGGGGGGAGAAAAGGGGGAAATAGAGTGAGGGGGGGAAAAAAAAGAGGGAAATAGAGTGAGGGGGGGAAAAAAAGAGGGAAATAGAGTGAGGGGGGAGAAAAGAGGGAAATAGAGTGAGGGGGGAGAAAAGAGGGAAATAGAGTGAGGGGGGAGAAAAGAGGGAAATAGAGTGAGGGGGGAGAAAAGGGGGAAATAGAGTGAGGGGGGAGAAAAGGGGGAAATAGAGTGAGGGGGGGAAAAAAAGAGGGAAATAGAGTGAGGGGGGAAAAAAAGAGGGAAATAGAGTGAGGGGGGAGAAAAGAGGGAAATAGAGTGAGGGGGGAGAAAAAGAGGGAAATAGAGTGAGGGGGGAGAAAAGAGGGAAATAGAGTGAGGGGGGAGAAAAGAGGGAAATAGAGTGAGGGGGGAGAAAAGAGGGAAATAGAGTGAGGGGGGAGAAAAGAGGGAAATAGAGTGAGGGGGGAGAAAAGAGGGAAATAGAGTGAGGGGGGAGAAAAGAGGGAAATAGAGTGAGGGGGGAGAAAAGAGGGAAATAGAGTGAGGGGGGAGAAAAGAGGGAAATAGAGTGAGGGGGGAGAAAAGAGGGAAATAGAGTGAGGGGGGAGAAAAGAGGGAAATAGAGTGAGGGGGGAGAAAAGAGGGAAATAGAGTGAGGGGGGAGAAAAGAGGGAAATAGAGTGAGGGGGGAGAAAAGAGGGAAATAGAGTGAGGGGGGAGAAAAGAGGGAAATAGAGTGAGGGGGGAGAAAAGGGGGAAATAGAGTGAGGGGGGAGAAAAGGGGGAAATAGAGTGAGGGGGGAGAAAAGAGGGAAATAGAGTGAGGGGGGAGAAAAGAGGGAAATAGAGTGAGGGGGGAGAAAAGAGGGAAATAGAGTGAGGGGGGAGAAAAAGGGAAATAGAGTGAGGGGGGAAAAAGAGGGAAATAGAGTGAGGGGGGAAAAGAGGGAAATAGAGTGAGGGGGGAAAAGAGGGAAATAGAGTGAGGGGGGAAAAGAGGGAAATAGAGTGAGGGGGGAAAAGAGGGAAATAGAGTGAGGGGGGAAAAAAGAGGGAAAAAGAGTGGGGGGAAAGAGGGAAATAGAGTGAGGGGGGAAAAAAGGGAAAAAGAGTGAGGGGGGAAAAAAGGGAAATAGAGTGGGGGGGGGGAAGAGGGAAATAGGGAAATAGAACGGGGGGGAAAAAAAGAGGGAAAAAGAGTGAGGGGAGAGGAAAAGCTGAGTGGAGAGAAGCAGTGAGCAGGAGCTGAGGGAAAGTCAAAACCTAAAGAAGAAATAAAAAGAAAAAGAAAAATCGAGAGAATTAAGAGCTAGAGAAAGGTGAGAGCAGAAAGCCTGACCATCTGCCATTTAAATCTGTGTGAAGAATTCACTCTCTGTGGCTGCCCACGGTTCAGACTGTTCTCTTTGCGGTCAGGACATGAATCACTTCACCCCTGTTAAAACATCTCTAATGAGGTATTTACAGATCCCACGGCCGGTCTAATGGACAATTATCGTGCAGAGAGAGTCAATAAAACAGACGCAACTGAGGGATAACGCGGAGGGAGTCAGAGAGCGGGACGCCAATCCTGTGAGTCACAAAGGCTGGAATATAACAGGCAAACTCCGCAGAGACTCCAGGTCTGACCTCCCTCCCGGATAAAGACCCCCCCCCCCCCGCCTCGCTCTTGCCCCGGCATCTTTTAAAGAGACTCGCACACAGACAGGAGCGAGGGGGCAGCGGCAAACTTAGTAAGAGGAAGTCTTGGTTAGGCCACACTTAAAGGATATTGCGTTCAGTTCCAGTCGCCACATTACGGGAAGGATGTGGAGGCTTTGGAGAGGGCGCAGGAGGGTTTTACCCGGAAGCTGCCTGGATTAGAGGGGATGAGCTATAAAGGAGAGGCCGGATAGACTACGCTTGTTTTCTCTGGAGGCTGAGGGGAGACCTGGTAGAAGTCTTTCAAGGGCAGGAGTCTTAGCTGTGTTGAAGAGCAGAAGGAGCTTGGGGTCCGGGTCCACAGGACTCTTAAATGGGCCTCGCAGGTGGAGGATGTGGTCAAGAAGGCGTATGGTGTACTGGCCTTCATTAATCGAGGGATTGAGTTTAGGAGTCGGGAGGTAATGCTGCAACTTTATAAGACCCTTGTCAGACTCCACTTGGAGTACTGTGCGCAGTTCTGGTCGCCTCACTACAGGAAGGATGTGGAAGCTATTGAGAGGGTGCAGAGGAGATTTACAAGGATGTTGCCTGGATTGGGAGGCATGCCTCATGAAGTTAGGTTGAGGGAGCTGGGACTCTTCTCCCTGGAGAGACGAAGGTTGAGAGGCGACCTGATAGAGGTTTATAAGACGTTGAGAGGAATAGATAGGGTGGATTCTCAGAGGCTATTTCCCAGGGCTGAAATGGTCGCTACGAGAGGACACAGGTTTAAGGTGCTGGGGAGCAGGTAGAGGAGATGTCAGGGGTAAGTTTTTCACTCAGAGGGTGGTGAGTGAGTGGAATCGGCTGCCGTTGGTGGTGAACTCGCTGGGGTCTGGGACTTCTGGATGAGTATATGGGATCTAATGGGATTGGGAGTTACAGATAGTTCTATGGCTTGGTAGGTATGGATATGATCAGCGCAACTTGTGGGCTGAAGGGCCTGTTTGTGCTGTAGTGTTCTATGTTCTAAATGATGAGAGGCACAGGTAGGGTTAACATCAGAACCTTTATCCCAGAGTAGGGGACATGCACTTGAGGGAGAGGGAGTGGGGGGGAGAGAGCAGGTGGAAGTAGAAGATAGGATAGGGGCATTTAAAGGGCTTTTAGATAAGCTTCATAGTATCATAGAAACCCTACAGTGCAGAAAGAGGCCCTTTGGCCCATCGAGTCTGCACTGAACACAATCCCACCCAGGCCCTATCCCCATATCCCTACATATTATACCCACTAATCCCTCTAACCTACACATCCCTGGACACTAAGGGGCAATTTTAAGCACAAGAAAATGCAAGAAATATAGAGGGATAGGGAGCAAGGACAGGCAGAAAGGATTAGTTTAACTTGGAGTCATGTTCGGCACACATGATGAGCCTGTTCCTGTGCTGTACAATTCTATACATTCTTTCTGGTTGTATCACAGCTCGGTCTGGGCTCCTGCTCTGCCCAAGACCGCAAGGAACTACAAAGGGTCGTGAATGTAGCCCCAATCCATCACACAAACCAGCCTCCCATCCATTGACTCTGTCTACACTTCCCGCTGCCTCGGGAAAAAGCAGCCAGAATAATTAAGGACCCCATGCATCCTGGACATTCTCTCTTCTTCCACTGGGAAAAGGATACAAAAGTCTGAGGATGCATACTAACCAACTCAAGAACAGCTTCTTCCCTGCTGCCATCAGAGTTTTGAATGGACCTACCTCGCATTAAGTTGATCTTTCTCTACACCCTAGCTATGACTGTAACACTACATTCTGCACCCTCTCCTTTCCTTCTCTATGAACGGTATGCTTTGTCTGTATAGCGCGTAAGAAACAATACTTTTCACCGTGTCCCAATACATGTGACAATAATAAATCAAATCAAATCCTTCTCCCGTGTACCCTATGAATGGTATGCTTTGTCTGTATAGTGCGCAAGAAGCAATACTTTTCACTGTATCCCAATATGTGATAGTAGTAAACCAAATCAAATCCTTCTCCCTGTACTCTATGAACGGTATGCTTTGTGTAGCGCGCAAGAAACAATATTTTTCACTGTATCCCATTACACGTGACAATAATAAATCAAATCAAATCCTTCTCCCCTATGTACTCAATATATAAAACATAATATTCATAGAGTACATAGGGGAGAAGGATTTGATTTATTATTGTCACATCTATTGGGATACAGTGAAAAGTATTTTCTTGTGCGCTATACAGACAAAGCATACTGTTCATTGAGAAGGAAAGAGGAGAGAGTGCAGAATGTAGTGTTACAGTCATAGCTAGGGTGTAGAGGAAGACGAACTTAATATATAAAACATACTATTCATAAAGTTCATCTTTCTCTACACCCTAGCTATGACTGTAACACTACATTCTGCACTCTCTCCCCTTTCCTTCTCAATGAACGGTATGCTTTGTCTGTATAGTGCACAAGAAACAAGACTTTTCACTGTACCCCAATACATGTGACAATAATAAATCAAATCCTTCTCCCCTATGTACTCTATGAACGGTATGCTTTGTCTGTATAGCGCGCAAGAAACAATACTTTTCACTGTATCCCAATACATGTGACAATAATAAATCAAATCCTTCTCCCCTGTGTACTCTATGAATGGTATGCTTTGTCTGTATAGTGCACAAGAAACAATACTTTTCACTGTATCCCAATACATGTGACAATAATAAATCAAATGAGTATGTTCAAAGTCACCCACAAAGGGATTGTAGGACAGAGATCAGGAGGAGAAGTTTAGAAGTTTGTAGTTACCATTCCGTGGTAGTTACGGTAGACGGATTTCTCGAGCAACTTGTTTAAGTATTCCTCAAGGCGTTTCTGGAGATTTAGGTAGAAAGAGCGGAAGATTGTTATTCAGCATCTCACTGGCTCCTGTCACAACGTGTGCTCCCTTTCTCATCTCCTTTATTTTTACACGCCATCTTCCCCCTTCCCCAACTCTGAAAAACAAATCAATGCCGCCCCCCCCCGCCCCACTACCTGACAGAACCTACGTGACAGTCGCTGAAGAGAGACGCACGCGCCAGAGTCTTTCCCACCTCGCGCTCATCAGGACAAACGCAAGAATCTCAAAATTTCAAACACTCTCACAACAATTTCTACCGCAAGAAAGTAGGGTGCCGATTGGTCGCCAGGGCTGACTCAGACCGGCCGAGCTGTTGCCAGGGAGAAAGCAAATGGGGAAATTGAGACTCTGCAAGCTTACGGATGTGGGCATGGTGGCACAGTGGCTGGCACTGCTGCCTCACAGCGCCAAGGACCTGGGTTCAATTCCTGGCTTCAGCGACTTCCTGTCTGGAGTTTACACTTTCACCTCGTGTCTGTGAGGGTTTCCTCCCACAGTCCAAAGCTGTGCGGGTTAGGTGGATTGGCCGTGCTAAATTGCCCCTTAGTGCCCAAAGATGGGGTTAGGTGGATTGGCCATGCTAAATTCCCCTTAGCGTCCAAATACGCACAGATTAGGTGGATTGGCCATGCTAAATGTATGGGGCTATGGGGATATGTTGTGGGCCTGGGTAAAAATCTCTTTCAGAGAGTCAATGAGGCTTGATGGGCCGAATGTCCTCATTCTGTACTGTAGGGATTCTATAACTCGAAAGAAATGTGCTAGTCTTGAGCATATTCTGCTTGTTTGTGGACAATGTCTCCTTGGGTATGAAGATCTCACTTCCAGCCAATAGCTGCAACCAACTGAAGATAAAGCGGTCAAGTTGGTAACGTGGCCGATGTATACCTGCCAAAAATGACGCACACCCCAAACTTTGGACGCAAGGTGCATTTGAAATTCCACACTCTTGCGTTTGTTCTGATGAGTCTCAGAGGAAAAACTTCAGCAGCACGTCTCCCTTTTCGATAATATTCGAGATCTGTATTACTGAGCGACTAAACGAAAACGCTTCTCCCTTGGCGCTATTTACAACCCCAGATCGTCCCATCAGGTCTTTCCAAGCCTGATGCCATTGGTGGCCAGTCAGTGCACAGCAGGATCCCGCAGAAACATGAATCCCAAGGTCTGAGGTGGGAAGACGAGGAAAATTCTGCTCCTGCCGTCGAATGGGGATAGATTTTGGATCCAGGGCACTTGCCGGAACATCCCCCTCCTGATAGCGGAAGCGTTTACCGTCCAAAGCAAGGGTCGACAGCTCCAGTGTCCAGAGATACGCAGGTTAGATGGATTGGCCATGCTAAATTGCCCCTTAGCATCCAAAGATGTGTAGGTTAGGTGGATTGGCCATGCTAAATTGCCCCTTAGTGTCCAAAGATGTGTAGGTTAGGTGGATTGGCCATGCTAAATTGCCCCTTAGTATCCAAAGATGTGCAGGTTAGGTGGATTGGCCATGCTAAATTGCCCCTTAGTGTCCAAAGATGTGTAGGTTAGGTGGATTGGCCATGCTAAATTGCCCCTTAGTATCCAAAGATGTGTAGGTTAGGTGGATTGGCCATGCTAAATTGCCCCTTAGTATCCAAAGATGTGTAGGTTAGGTGGATTGGCCATGCTAAATTGCCCCTTAGTATCCAAAGATGTGTAGGTTAGGTGGATTGGCCATGCTAAATTGCCCCTTAGTGTCCAAAGATGTGCAGGTTAGGTGGATTGGCCCACCCCAGGTCCTGGCTGGGAGTGTTGACCTGGTTTCAGGCCTCGCAGCCTCAGGAATGGAGTCCCCCCTCCCCGTCTCCCCCCCACCTCCTCCATAATCTTCTGACTCAGTCGTGCCAAGCGCGATTCACCCACCCAACGTCCCGATCCTGCCTCCCGACATGTTCCCAGGCGACCCCCCCCTGGCAGCGAGGCCTGGGGCCTAGTCTTACCTGCTTGCTCGATGCTTGTCTCATGGAGGCCCACTCCGGCTGGTGGGGGAGGGCGGGCATCGTCATGGTAACGCCAGGCTCCCGTCTGAGCCCCTGCGTTGCCGCCAGCCTGCAGGACAGTGGGAGAGGAGGCAGTGGGTGAACCATTGGCCAGATAGTAGAAACTAGAAGCAGGAGGTGTTGGGCCCTTCAAGCTTGCTCCGCCATTTAGTTTGATCCTCCCCCCTTCCCCTCGATCCCTTTAGCCCCAAGAGCAACACCTAATTTCTTCTTGAAAATCACACAATGTTTTGGCCTCCACTGCTTTCTGTGGGAGTGAACTCCACACATTCACCACCCTCTGGGTGAAGAAATTTCTCCCCAACTAAAAGGTTTACTCCTTATCCTCAAACTATGACCCCCCCCCGCCCGACTATTGGGGTGACACAGCGGTTAGCACTGCGGCCTCTCAGCACCGGGGACCCAGGTTCGATTCCCGGCTTGTGCAGAGTCTGTACATTCTCCCAGTGTCTGCATGGGTTTCCTCCGGGTGCTCTGGTTTCCTCCCACAGTCCGAAAGACGTGCTGGTTAGGGTGCATTGGCCGTGCTAAGTTCTCCCTGTTACCTGAACAGGCGCCGGAGTGTGGCGACTAGGGGATTTTCACAGTAACTTCATTGCAGTGTTAATGTAAGCCTAGTTGTCATAGAATCATAGACCCTACAGTGCAGAAAGAGGCCCTTTGGCCCATCGAGTCTGCACTGAACACAATCCCACCCAGGCCCTACCCCCATATCCCTACATATTATACCCACTAATCCCTCTAACCTACACATCCCGGGACACTAAGGGGCAATTTCTTAGCACGGCCAATCACCCTAACCCCACACATCTTTGGACTGTGGGAAGAAACCAGAGCACCCGGAGGAAACCCACACAGACACGAGGAGAATGTGCAAACTCCACACAGACAACGACCCAAGCCGGGAATCGAACCCAGGACCCTGGAGCCGTGAAGCAGCAGTGCTAACTCACTGTGTCATTATTGTGACACTAATAATAAATAAAATAAACATTCTTTCTGAGCCTACCCTGCGTAATCCTATTAGGATTTTATAAGTTTCGATGAGATCCCCTCTCTCTTCTAAACGCCAGTGAATGTAATCCAAACCCACTTAGTCTCTCCTCATATGACAGACCTGCCATCCCAGGAATTAAAGAACAGAGAACATTACTGCAAAGGAACAGGCCCTTCGGCCCTCCGAGCCTGCTCCTATCATGTTGGCCTATCTAAACCAACTGCTTATATCTCTATTCATTTGCCCATCAAAGTAAGTCTTAAATGTCGCTAATGTATCTGCCTCAAACACCTCACTTGGCAGTGCTGTCAAGACCCCCACCACCCTTCCTTTCCTGGCTATGCTAAATTGCCCCTCAGTGTCAGGTGGTGTGTCGGTATGGGCTTGACGGGCCAAATGGCCTCTTTGTGCACTATAGATTTTATAAACGAATTCTCTCTTAAACTGATCGTTCTCTACACCCTAGCTATGATTGCAACGCTACATTCTGCACCCTCTCTTTTCCTTCTCCCCTACGTACTCTATGAACGGTATGCTTTGTCTGTATAGCACGCAAGGAACAATACTTTTCACTGTATCCCAATACACGCGACAATAATAAATCAAATCCTTCTCCCCTATGTACTCTATGAATGGTATGCTTTGTCTGTATCCTTAAACATATCTGTTCTACTCAATTCAAGCCTTCCATTGATGATTAAATCTGTTCTAAGCACTGTTTCTGACAATAGAGATTTCTCCCAAATTCCTGGTTGGATCTATCGCAATGAGCACAAGTGAGAGGGGCACAGAATCTAACAGTGCTGGACACAGCTATTCAGCCCAACTTGCCCCTGCTCATCCTTTGAAAGATTCATCCAATTAGCCCGACTCCCCCTCCCACCCCTCTTCGAACCACAGAATCCCTCCAGTGCAGAAGGAGGCCATTTGGCCCATCGAGCCTGTACCAACTCTCCGAAAGAGCATCCAAAACAGACCCACCCCGCTGGCCTATCAATGTGACACCGCACGTTTAGCATGGCCAATCCACCTAACCTACACATCTTTGGACACTAAGGGGCAATTTAGCATGACCAATCCACCTATCCTATACATCTTTGACACTAAGGGACAATTTAGCATGGCCAATCCACCTGACCTACACATCTTTGGACACTAAGGGGCAATTTAGCATGGCCAATCCACCTAACCTACACATCTTTGGACACTAAGGGGCAATTTAGCATGACCAATCCACCTATCCTATACATCTTTGACACTAAGGGACAATTTAGCATGGCCAATCCACCTAACCTACACATCTTTGGACACTAAGGGGCAATTTAGCATGGCCAATCCACCTAACCTACACATCTTTGACACTAAGGGACAATTTAGCATGGCCAATCCACCTAACCTACACATCTTTGGACACTAAGGGGCAATTTAGCATGGCCAATCCACCTAACCTACACATCTTTGGACACTAAGGGGCAATTTAGCATGACCAATCCACCTATCCTATACATCTTTGACACTAAGGGACAATTTAGCATGGCCAATCCACCTGACCTATACATCTTTGACACTAAGGGGCAATTTAGCATGGCCAATCCACCTAAACTGCACATCTTTGGACACTAAGGGGCAATTTAGCATGGCCAATACACCTAACCTGCACATCTTTGTACACTAAGGGGCAACTTAGCCTGGTCAATCCAGCTATCCTATACATCTTTGGAGTGTCTTCAAAAATGTATTTATTAGTGTCACAAGTCGGCTTACATTAACAGCACAATGAAGTTACTGCGAAAATCCCCCAGTGGCCACACTCCTGCGCCTGTTCGGGTAACACCGAGGGAGAATTTTGCACTTCACCAGCAAAAGTCTTTCGTACTGCGGGAGGAAACCCACGCAGACATGGGGAGAACGTGCAGGCTCCACACGGACACTGACCCGAGGTGGGGAATTGAACCTGGGTCCCTGGCGCTGTGAGGCAGCAGTGCTAACCCACTGTGCCGTCCTAACCTGCTCCCACCACGCTTTCAGGCAGTGCCCTCCAGCTCACAGCAAACAACGTGTGTTCCTGATGCACCTTAAAGGGATTAGACATCGCCCCCAGGGCTGACACACTCCGAGGTGGACACACGCGATACTCCGGCTGTGATCTGCCTTCAGAAAACTGGATTCGTGCCACCCACCAGACACAGCAAGATCCCACAAAAGCAGCCTAGGCTTTCATAAAAAGGAAGGGAGGCGGTCTCACCTGGCTAAGGGGCGAATGACCCGAATTTTGAACTTGTGCTTCAGAAGATCTCGATGGAGCTCCTCGAAGTGTTTGAATTTCTTCTTCAGCATCCAGGAGAAGTCTCCGTGTGTTATCCTTATCATGTACACGGTGTTGGGACGGACCTTGGGTGTGACAGCGGTGGGGGGGAGGGAGCAGGAGGGGGGAGTGTGGCGAGAGAGAGAGAAACAGAGAGGGGAAAAAAAAAAATCTACCAAGAACCATTTCCAAGGTGTCCAGGTCACCAACAACCTGTCCTCGTCCCCCCCCTCCATGCCAACACTATAGTTAAGAAAGCCCCACCAACGCCTCTACTTTATCAGGAGACTGAGGAAATTTGGCATGTCCGCTACGACTCTCACCAACTTTTACAGGTGCCCCGTAGAAAGCATTCTTTCTGGGTTGTATCACAGCTTGGTATGGGCTCCTGCTCTGCCCAAGACCGCAAGGAACTACAATAGGCTGTGAATGTAGCCCAATCCATCACACAAACCAGCCTCCCATCCATTGACTCCGTCCACACTTCCCGCTGCCTCTGGGAAATCAAGAACCCCAAGCACTTTCTTCCATTAGGGAAAAAGGTATGCATGGCTGATCTGCCTAACCTTCACATTTTTGGACACTAAGGGGCTATTTAGCATGGCCAATCCACCTAACCCGCACATCTTTGGACACGAAGGGACAATTTAGCATGGCCAATCCACCTAACCCGCACATCTTTGGACACGAAGGGACAATTTAGCACGGCCAATCCACCTAACCAACCCATCTTTGGACACAGAGGTAATTTAGCATGGCCAATCCACCTAACCTCCATATATCTTTGGACACTAAGAGGCAATTTAGCTAGGCCGTTCCACCTAACCTGCACATCTTTGGACACGAAGGGGCAATTTAGCATGGCCAATCCACCTAACCTGCACATCTTTGGACATGAAGGGGCAATTTAGCACAGCCAATCTGCCTAACCTACACATCTTTGGACACTAAGGGACAATTTAGCATGGCCAATCCACTTAACCTGCACATCTTTTGGACTGTGGGAGGAAACTGGAGGAAACCCACGCTGACACCGGGGAGAATGTGCAAACTCCACACAGACAGTGACTGGAGGCCGGGATTGAACCCAGATCCCTGGTGCTGTGAGGCAGCAGTGATTACCACTGTTCCACGAATGAATAACAAAAAAAAATCCAAGTTAGTCTGACTTTTCCCCCCAGTGTTGCGGTTAAAAAAAAACTTCAATGATGCTCTTTGCGCTGCTGTGGACACCTTTCCTCTGTCGCCCAATGATGCAGTGAGATGGCGGGGAGGTGGTAAATTTACAAAACCGTCCAGTTTGCATCCTGGGCCTATGGCTTGTTTTTAAGTTCCCAGGTCAGGAAATCATAGAGGTTTACAGCATGGAAACAGACCCTTCGCTCAACTTCTCCATGCTGCCTTTTTATTTGGAAACCCCTAAGCTAATTCCAATTGCCCACATTTGGCCCATATCCCTCTATACCCATCTTACCCACGTAACTATCTAAATGCTTCTCAAAAGACAAAATTGTACCCGCCTCTACTACTACCTCTAGCAGCTCGTTCCAGACACTCACCACCCTCTGTGTGAAAAAAATTGCCCCTCTTGGACCCTTTTGTATCTCTCCCCTCTCACCTTAAACCTCTGCCCTCTAGTTTTAGACTCCCCTACCTTTGGGGAAAAGATATTGACTATCTAGCTGATCTGTGCCCCTCATTATTTTATAGACCTCTATAAGATCACCCCTCAGCCTCCAACGCTCCAGAGAAAAAAGTCCCAGTCTATCCAGCCTCTCCTTATAACTCAATCCATCAAGTCCCGGTAGCATCCTAGTAAATCTTTTCTGCACCCTTTCTAGTTTAAGAATATTCTTTCTTTACTCAGAGGGTAGTCAGGGCATGGAATGCCCCTGCCTGCAGCAGTTGTGGACTCGCCAACTTTAAGGGCGATCAAATGGTCAGTGGATGGGCATATGGATAACATTGGAATAGTTTAGGTTAGAGGGTCATTAGATTGGTTCCACTGGTCGGCGCAACATCGAGGGCCTTTACTGCGCTGTAATGTTCTATGTTCTATAACAGGGTGAGCAGAACTGTACAGGATATTCCAAGTGTGGCCTTACCAATGTCTAAACTAGGCTTGTACTCGTTAGAGTTTAGAAGAATGAGGGGAGATCTCATTGAGACGTATAAGATGATGAATGGGATGGATAGGATAGAGGTGGAGAGACTCTTCCCGCTCAGAAAGGACAGTAGGACTAGGGGGCACAGCCTCAAGATAAAGGGGGTGCAGTTTAGATTGGAGCTGAGGAGGAACTTCTTCACTCAAAGGGTGGTGAATCTCTGGAATTCTCTGCCCGTTGAAGTGGTGGAGGCTGCCTCGCTAAATATATTTAAGACGTGGGTTGATGGGTTTTTGATAAGCGAGGGGATTAAGGGTTATGGGGAGAGGGCAGGAATGTGGAACTGAGCCACGACAGATCAGCCATGATCTTATTGAATGGCGGGGCAGGCTCGAAGGGCTAGATGGCCTACTCCTGCTCCTATTTCTTATGTTGTACAACTTCAACAAGACGTCCCAACTCCTGTATTCAATGTTCTGACCAATGAAACCCAGCATGCTTTCTTCACCACTCTGTCCACCTGTGACTCCGCTTTCCAGGAGAGCTATGAATCTGTACCCCGAGATCTCTTTGTCCTGTAACTCTCCCTACCACTGCTCTCGGTGGCGTTGTGGAAGGGATTAGGGTGGGTGAGAGGAGGAGGAGGAATGGTGGGCGCTCTTACCTTGAACCCACGCAGGTGGCGTTCTGTGCCTTCAATGTGGACAGTCACCGGCACGCCCCTCTGAAACACCTGGCGGTTTCGCTCCTTGAAGGGTTTAATGTGGTAGACCAGGAGATAGGGGCTGGGGAGCAGCTCCTCTGGAAGGACGGGAGGGAGAAACAAACAAAAAAAAAGTTAACATCTCGCATTCACATAGCGCCGCTTAGCAGCAAAACAGAAGTTCCCACCCACTGATGGACAGACAACAGCTGGCCATATGAGGTGGTATCGGGTATAGAAGCTTGGAGAAAAAAAATGCTTGGTAAAAGCGCTCTAAGAACATAAGAAATAGGAGCAGGAGTCGGCCATCTAGCCCCTCGAGCCTGCCCCGCCATTCAATAAGATCATGGCTGATCTGAAGTGGATCAGTTCCATTTTCTCCCCATAACCCTCAATTCCCTTATCTATCAGAAACCGATCTACCCGTGACTTCAATATATTTAGCGAGGTAGCCTCCACCACTTCAACGGGCAAAGAATTCCAGAGATTCACCACCCTTTGAGTGAAGAAGTTCCTCCTCAACTCCGATCTAAACTGCCCCCCCTTTATCTTGAGGCTGTGCCCTCTAGTCCTACTGTCCTTTCTAAGCGGGAAGAATCTCTCTACCTCTACCCTATCCATCCCCTTCATTATCTTATACGTCTCTATAAGATCCCCCCTCATCCTTCTAAACTCCAATTTTACGAGGGAGAGAGCACATGTCCAGAGGGCCGCGCGACAGAAGTGCAAGAATTCTAGAGTTTAGGCCTCGAGGTGCTAACAGAGGGTTTGCCAACCCATAAGGATTTTCCGTTCGGGAAAGCTGGCCAGTTTATAAGGCTGAGGCGGTCAGGGTGTATCCAACAGGAGGTCACCCCTTCCTGGATGTATCACAGCTTAGGACGGCTCCTGCTCTGACCAACATCGCAGGAAACTACAAAGAACTGTGAACGCAACCCAGTCCATCGCTCAAACCAGCCTCCCATCCATTGACTATTATTGTCCCGTTATAATGTGGCAATAATAAACCAAATCCCCTCTAAACAGGACCAGTTGACCCAATCTCTCCCCATACAACAATCCTGCCATTTCAGGAACCAGCTTGGTGACCCTTGGTTGCACCCCCTCTGTGGCAAAGTTCAAGTTTATTTGTTAGTATCACTAGGAGGCTTACATTCACACTGCAATGAAGTTACTGTGAAAATCCCCTAGTTGCCACACACAGGCGCCTGTTCCAGTAACTGAGGCAGAATTTAGCCTGGTCAATGCACCTAAACAGCGCGTCTTACAGACTGTAGGAGGAAACTGGAGCACCCAGGTGACATGGTGGCACAGTGGCTAGCACTGCTGCCTCACGGCACCAGGGACTCGGGTTCGATTCCTGGCATTGGTCACTGTCTGTGCAGAGTGGGCATGTTCTTACCCATAACTGCGTGGATTTCCTCCAGGTGCTCCTGTTTCCTCCCACACCCCAAAGAGGCGCGGGTTAGGTGGATTGGCCATGCTAAATTGCCCCTTGGCATCCAAAGATGTGTGGGTTAGGTGGATTGGCCATGCTAAATTGACCCGAGCATCAGGAAATTAGCAAGGTAAAAGTGCGGGTTAAGGGGATAGGGCCTGGGTGGGATTGCGCTCGGTACAGATGGGCGGAATGGCCTACTTCTGTACTGTACGGAGGAAACCCACATAGACATGGGGAGAATGTGCAAACTCTGTGCAGACAATGACCCAAACTGGGAATGGAACCCAGGTCCCTGGCGCTGTGAGGCAGCAGTGCTAACCACTGTGCCAGCCATGTACCACATGGATTCTGTTGGTGTGTTACATGCCCCAGGATGTTAAGTGCACATTGCCAGCAGCTGCCTACTGGTGTTTGCACAGCTCACCTTCATGATCCTCCCACTCAATGTGGTCTATCTCATCCTCGTACTCCTGGAGCTCTTCCAGATCGAACGACGGCGTGGGCTCCAAGCTCAACACAGGGGTGTCTTCCTGAGCCATTCTCCGCACCTTAGCGTATGCAGCTCATTAAGGGACCTAACAGAGGCAGGGAGAGAGAGAGGGAATGCTTATCATCCAAATGAGATAGAGAGTCTGGTGAACTGGTACAGCAACAATAATCTCTCCCTCAGTGTCAACAAAACGAAGGAAATTGGCATCGACTTCAGGAAGCTAAAGATAATCTTGCCCTGTCTACACCAATAGAGTCAATGGTCGAGAGCTTCAAGTTTTTGATGCCCAGATCACCAACCTGTCCTGGTCCCCCCCCATGCCGACACCATAGTTAAGAAAGTTCACCAACGCCTCTACTTTCTCAGAAGAGTCAGGAAATTTGGCACGTTAGCTGTGGCTCTCACCAAATTTTACAGGTGCACCATTCTTTCTGGGTTGTATCACAGCTTGGTCTGGGCTCCTGCTCTGCCCAAGACCACAAGAAACTACAAGAGGTCGTGAATGTAGCCCAATCCATCACACAAACCAGCCTCCCATCCATTGACTCTGTCTACACTTCCCACTGCCTCGGGGAAAAGCAGCCAGCATAATCAAGGACCCCACACACCCCGGACATTCTCTCTTCCACCTTCTTCCATCGGGAAAAAGATACAAAAGTCTGAGGTCACGTACCAACTGACTCAAGAACAGCTTCTTCCCTGCTGCCATCAGACTTTTGAATGGACCTACCTCGCACTAAGCTGATCTTTCTCTACACCCTCGCTGTGACTGTAACACTAAATTCTGCGCACTCTCCTTTCTTTCTCTACGAGCGGTATGCTTTGTCTGTATAGTGCACAAGAAACAATACTTTTCACTGTATCCTAATACGTGACATTAATAAATCAAATCCTTCTCCCCTATGTACTCTATGAACGGTATGCTTTGTCTGTATAGCACACAAGAAATAATACTTTTCACTGTATCCCAATACATGTGACAATAATAAATCAAATCCTTCTCCCCTATGTACTCTATGAACGGTATGCTTTGTCTGTATAGCGCGCAAGAAACAATACTTTTCACTGCATCCCAATACATGTGACAGTAATAAATCAAAAAAAATTCCAACACTGAACCAAAGCCCACTTGGGAAGGATTCACAGTTTGAGATTTTAAACAACAAAATAAACCAAGTATTTCTATGTTGCAACTGTTAAGAACCAGATGAGAAACTCCAAGCGATTTTGTGAAATTAGCCAAGACCCTAGTGTCTACATTTGATTTTGGCATTAGGGTGAGCATTAAGTGTTTCACTCCAGGTATGAATCAAGTGACCCACTAGGGAGCTTTTATCAAAGTTTATTTAAAAATACAGTTAACATGTATAGTAAGAAAATTAGCATAACTTTTACCAATTACAAGATACAAAATATAACAGCTAGCTATCTCTATTGTTCCAAGTTAAACACCATTCCAAAGATATATACCCTTTGAGACTGAACGTTTATTTAAAGTTTATTTATCAGTTACACTGTAATCAGTCCTTGGAGGGCAGAATTCACCAAAATTCCTTTATTTACAAGTCTGACTTTAGCATAGAGTGCTTTCAGTTAGCAGCTTACACTAAGAGCCACAGAGGAACTGACACATCTGGTTAAGTACAAAGCAAGAGATTGGCTTATTAGCCCATCAATTTGACTCTTAATCAGGGAGCTCATATTCTAACAGGCCCACCTCAGTTGCCTGATTAAAGTCACTGCAGACAAGTAGGCTCACGTTAACACTGCAATGAAGTTATTGTGAAAATCCCCCAGTCACCACACTCTGGTACCTGTTGCCTGGTATGGTGGGAAGGTCTTATGAGGAAAGGCTGAGGGACTTGAGGTTATTTTCATCAGAGAGAAAGTGGTTAAGAGGTGACCTAATTGAGGCATAGAAGATGATCAGAGGGTTGGACAGGGTGGACAAAGTTTATTTAAAAATACAGTTAACATGTATAGTAAGAAAATTAGCATAACTTTTACCAATTACAAGATACAAAATATAACAGCTAGCTATCTCTATTGTTCCAAGTTAAACACCATTCCAAAGAATGGTGTTTCCTCGGATGGTGATGGCTAACACGAGGGGGCATAGCTTTAAATTAACGGGTGGTAATTACAGGACGGATGTCAGAGGTAGGTTCTTTGCTCAGAGGGTAGTAAGGGTGTGGAATGCCCTGCAGTTGTGGACTCGCCAACTTTAAGGGCGTTCAAATGGTCAGTGGATAGGCATATGGATAACATTGGAATAGTTTAGGTTAGAGGGTCATTAGATTGGTTCCACTGGTCGGCGCAACATCGAGGGCCAAAGGGCCTGTACTGCGCTGGAATGTTCTATGTTCTCACTGTGTTCCCCTCACAGTCCAAAGCTGGGTGGGTTAGGTGAATTAGCCATGCTAAATTGCCCTTTCCCAGGAGTCCAAATGGTGGGTTAAATCTCTCCAGATTATCAGCTGGGCTGGGACTAATGTACTCAGAAAGTAGCAAAGACATTGTAATCCTGCCAAAGAGGGGGATTAAACTGGCTTTTCTCCCAGTTAAATCTTCTTTCATTCTCCAATCTATCCGAGCAGCTTTTCTCTGCATTGGAAAACATTTTTGCAAAGAACTCTCTGGCCTGCGGCTGCCCCTCACCCCATAGTCGGGGCACCGAGTCAATGGGTCACCCTCTCTGGCCTCAGAGTCAGAGGCTTGGAGATTCCAATCCCACTCTGGAGGCTGGTATGACCCAGGCTGGCACTGCCAGTGTCAGTCCCCAGGGAGTGCTGTGCGGTCCGAGATGCCATCTTTCAGATGGTACGTCAACTACAGACGACCTCTAGTGCATGAAGAGGCCATTCGGCCCACCGAGTCAGCTCCAGCTCTCCAACTGATCACCTCACCCAGGCCGCATCCCTGCAGCTCCAAGTATTTACCCTGCTAATCCCCCTGACATACTCAATTGTAGGTACAAAAGGGGCAATTTAGCATGGCCAATCCACCTAACCCACACATCTTTGGACACTAAGGGGCAATTTAGCACGGCCAATCCACCTAACCTGCACATCTTTGGACACTAAGGGGCAATTTAGCACGGCCAATCCACCTAACCTACACATCTTTGGATACTAAGGGGTAATTTAGCACGGCCAATCCACCTAACCTACACATCTTTGGATACTAAGGGGCAATTTAGCATGGCCAATCCACCTAACCTGCACATCTTTGGACACTAAGGGCAATTTAGCATGGTCAATCCACCTAACCTACACATCTTTGGACACTAAGGGGTAATTTAGCATGGTCAATCCACCTAACCTGTGTCTTTGGACACTAAGGGACAATTTAGCATGGCCAATCCACCTAACCTACACATCTTTGGACACTAAGGGACAATTTAGCATGGCCAATCCACCTAACCTACACATCTTTGGACACTAAGGGGCAATTTAGCATGGCCAATCCACCTAACCTGTGTCTTTGGACACTAAGGGACAATTTAGCATGGCCAATCCACCTAACCTACACATCTTTGGACACTAAGGGGCAATTTAGCATGGCCAATCCACCTAACCTGTGTCTTTGGACACTAAGGGACAATTTAGCATGGCCAATCCACCTAACCTACACATCTTTGGACACTAAGGGGTAATTTAGCATGGCCAATCCACCTAACCTGCACATCTTTGGACACTAAGGGACAATTTAGCATGGCCAATCCACCTAACCTACACATCTTTGGACACTAAGGGGTAATTTAGCATGGCCAATCCACCTAACCTGCACATCTTTGGACACTAAGGGGTAATTTAGCATGGCCAATCCACCTAACCTGTGTATCTTTGCACACAGTTTTGGAGTCCTTATCTGAGGAAGGATGTCGTTGCTATACAGGGAGTACAGCAAATGTTTACCAGGTTGATTCTTGAGATGGCAGGTCTGTCTTATGGAGGAGGGATCGAGTTGGTTAGGATTGTGTTTAGAAGAATGAACTTCATAGAAACTTTTACAAGGTTAGGTTCAGAAAGAGTGTTCCCATTGGTGGGGGGACTCCAGAACTAGGGGGTCAGAGTTTGAGGATAAGGGATAAACCTTTTAGAACTGAGGTGGAGAGAAATTTCTTCACCCAGAGGGTGGTGTGTGGAATTCACTCCCACAGAAAGTAGTTGAGGAGAAAATAGAACATAGAACATAACAGCGCAGAACAGGCCCTTCGGCCCACGATGTTGCGCTGACCAGTTACAAAAACAATGACCCACTAGCCTATACCAATCCCTTTCCGTCCATAAACCTATCCATAGATCTCTTAAACGCCGCCAAACTAGGCGCATTTACAACTGCAGCAGGCAGGGCATTCCAATCCCTCACCACCCTCTGGGTAAAGAACCTACCCCTGACATCCGTCCTGTAGCTACCCCCCCTTAATTTAAAGCCATGCCCCCTCGTGCTAGATTTCTCCATCAGAGGAAAAAGGCTATCACTATCCACCCTATCTAAACCTCTAAATCATCTTATATGTTTCAATAAGATCCCCTCTTAGCCGCCTTCTTTCCAACGAAAACAACCCTAAATCCCTCAGTCTCTCCTCATAGGACCTCCCCTCCATACCAGGCAACATCCTGGTAAACCTCCTCTGCACCCTCTCCAAAGCCTCCACATCCTTCTTGTAATGTGGGGACCAGAACTGCACACAGTACTCCAAGTGCGGCCGCACCAGAGTTGTGTACAGTTGCAACATGACGCTGCGACTCCTAAATTCAATCCCCCTGCCAATAAACGCCAAGACACCGTACGCCTTCTTAACAACCTTATCTACTTGATTCCCAACTTTCAGGGATCTATGTACACATACACCTAGATCCCTCTGTTCATCCACACTATTCAAAGTCCTCCCGTTAGCCCTATGTTGGTTGATTTCAAGAATAAATTAGATAAAGCTCTTTGGGCTAAAGGGATCGAGAGATGTGGGAGGGAAAGGGAGAGAGGGGAAAACAGGATATTGGGTTGGATGATCAGCCATGATTATAATGAATGGTGAAGCAGGCTCAAAAGGCCTCCCCTTGCTTCCAGTTTCTATCTTTGAATACTAAGGGGCAATTTAGCATGGCCAATGCACCTAACCCGCGCATCTTTGGACCGTGGGATGAAACCGGAGCACCCGGAGGAAGCCCTCACAGGCACAGGGCGAGGGGCTGTATAACCTTCGCAAAGACAGTGATTCCCGAGCCGGGAATCGAATCCGGGTCCCTGGCATTGTGGTGCAGTCACCGTGCCGCCCACTGAGAGAGACGGGATCAGGATTTTGAATTTGATGATCCGCTGTGATCAGAACGAATGGAGAAACAGACTCAGAGGGCCGAATGGCCTCTTCCTGCTCCTATCCCTCCACGTGAGTTGCCACATCTGTTCCTACACGTGGCACTGCAGGGGTGCCTCTGGCAATAATAAACTGAGGGTTAAATATGGAACATGGGAAACTCCCTCGCGCGCTCCCCCCACAGTCCCCCATAGTGCAGAACAGTCAGAGGCCTGTTAGGCAAACGTTCGCCCTCTCTGCCCACTGCTTTGAACGGGAGTGCTCCCTCCGTCTCCACGCTGACCCACCCCCTCGGTGTCCTGGCCGCTATTTAAGGACATAAGAAATAGGAGCAGGAGTCGGCCATCTAGCCCTTCGAGCCTGCCCCGCCATTCAATAAGATCATGGCTGATCTGTCGTGGCTCAGTTCCACATTCCCGCCCTCTCCCCATAACCCTTAATCCCCTCTCTTATCAAAAACCCATCAACCCGCGTCTTAAAAATATTGAGCGAGGCAGCCTCCACCACTTCAACGGGCAGAGAATTCCAGAGATTCACCACCCTTTGAGTGAAGAAGTTCCTCCTCAACTCCGTTCTAAACCGCCCCCCCCTCCCTTTATCTTGAGGCTGTGCCCCCTAGTCCTACTGTCCTTTCTGAGCGGGAAGAGTCTCTCCACCTCTATCCTATCCATCCCATTCATCATCTTATACGTCAAAGACCCCAGGTATACATTCTGGAAGACAGGTATTTGTGTCAATGGACATGTCACTAACTTTAAGTCACAGGTAGATAGATTTCTGATAGACAAGGGAATTAAGGGTTATGGGGAGAAAGTGGGAAAGTGAAACTGATCCACTTCAGATCAGCCATGATCTTATTGAATGGCGGGGCAGGCTCGAAGGGCTAGATGGCCTACTCCTGCTCCTATTTCTTATGTTCTTATGTTCAATGAGATCTCCCCTCATTCTTCTAAACTCTAACGAGTACAAGCCTACTTTATTCAGCCTCTCCTCATAGCTCAACCCCCTCAGCTCCGGTATCAGCCTAGTAAACCTCCTCTGCACTCCCTCCAAGGCCAAAATATCCTTGCGTAAGTGCGGCGACCAAAACTGCACACAGTACTCCAGCTGCGGCCTCACCAGTGCCCTGTACAGTTGCAGCAAGACCTCCCTACTTTTATATTCAATCCCCCTCGCTATGGCTTTAAATTAAGGGGGGGTAGTTATAGGACGGATGTCAGGGGCAGTTCTTTACCCAGAGGGTGGTGAGGGACTGGAATGCCCTGCCTGCTGCAGTTGTAAATGCGCCTAGTTTGGGGGCGTTTAAGAGATTGGTGGATAGGTTTATGGACGAAAAGGGATTGGTTTAGATTAGTGGGTCAATGTTTTTTTTTAAAAAAATAAGACTGGTCGGCGCAACATTGTGGGCCGAAGGGCCTGTTCCACGCTGTAATGTTCTATGTTCTATGAAGGCCAGCATCCCATTCGCCTTCCTGACCACCTGCTGCACCTGCAGGCTGGGTTTTTGCAACTCGTGCACAAGGACGCCCAGGTCCCTCTGCACCGTCGCATTTATACCCCTCTA
Source organism: Carcharhinus amblyrhynchos (assembly GCF_965287045.1). Lineage (NCBI taxonomy): Eukaryota > Metazoa > Chordata > Chondrichthyes > Carcharhiniformes > Carcharhinidae > Carcharhinus > Carcharhinus amblyrhynchos. The sequence continues at coordinate 501,803 of NW_027649868.1, forward strand.
CCTACCTACCGACAGATTGATTTTATGCTCCTTCATCCACTGCTTGTTTATGGGAGCTTGCTGTGCACAAATTGACTCTTCCGAAGCTTCCCAATTACCCCCGCATTTGCCACCCTGAGGTTGTGAAAGCCTCATGGAAAGGCCCGGCGATTTGACCACACCCAGTTAGGGCCCTTGTGGGGCTGTTACTTGGCACAGTGACAGGAATAACCAGGTGGAGAGCAATTCCTGATGGTTATCAACAATCCCTGGAAGTGTGGATAATGGAGTCAAGCCACAATTGGGAACTGTGTTTCCCACATTCGGAAACCCACGCCCACTAAAAAGAATTGTCAAAAATAATTACCAATTCCCTTTGACTGCTGCGTGCCATTAGCCATGCAGTGATGACACTTCAGAAGTACGCCAATGGGGGCGCCACAGTGGGTTAGCACTGCTGCCTCACGGCGCCAGGGATCCGGGTTCGATTCCCGGCTCGGGTCCCTGTCTGTGTGGAGTCTGCACATTCTCCCCGTGTCTGCGTGGGTTTCCTCCGGGCGCTCCGGTTTCCTCCCACAGTCCGAAAGACGCGCTGGTTAGGGCGCATCGGCCACGCTAAATTCTCCCTCAGTGTTATCTGAACAAGCGCCGGAGGGGATTTTCACAGTAACTTTATTGCAGAGTTAATGTAAACCTACTTGTGACACTACTAAGTAAACTTCAAACTCCAAAGATGTGTGGGTTAAGTGGATTGGCAACGGTAGATTGCCACTAAGTGTCCAAAGATGTGCAGGTTAGGGAGACTGGCCGTGCTAAATTGTCCCTTAGTGTCCAAAGGTGGGTACGTTAGGTGGATTGGCCATGCTAAATTGTCTCTTAGTGTCCAAAGATGTGCGGGTTAGGTGGATTGGCCATGCTAAATTGTCCCTTAGTGTCCAAAGATGTGCGGGTTAGGTGGATTGGCCATGCTAAATTGTCCCTTAGTGTCCAAAGATGTGCAGGTTAGGTGGATTAGCCATGCTAAATTGTCCCTTAGTGTCCAAAGGTGGGTACGTTAGGTGGATCGGCCATGCTAAATTGTCCCTTAGTGTCCAAAGGTGGGTACGTTAGGTGGATTGGCCGTGCTAAGTGCACGCGATTACAGGGATAGGGTAGAGGTGCTGCCTGGCTGGGATAGTCTTTCAGAGAGAGTCAATGCAAACTTGATGAACCCTTCTCACCTCCAAAGAACAGTACAGCAGAAGGACAGGCCCTTCAGCCCACCAAGCCTGTGCCAATACATGACGTCTTTCTAAATTAAAGGCCTTTTGCCTCTACACTGTTCATATTTCTAATCCCTGCCCATACACATATCTGTCAAGAAGCCTCTTATACATTGCTGCTCCCTAGCCTCCCAGAGAACCCTAGGGTAAATCCCATCCCATTGTCCAATCTCTCCTCACAGCTAATACCCTCCAAACCAGATGGGAATACCATGTGGGAAGGTGCGAGGTTATGCACTTTGGGAGGAAGAACATGGGTGGAGATTATTTTCTCAATGGGGAAAGGCTTCAGAAATCAAACCCAAAGGAACTTGGGAATCCTGGTTCAAGATTCTCTTGAGGTTAACGTGCAGGTTCAGTGGGCAGTTAGGAAGGCAAATGCAATGTTAGCATTCATGTCGAGAGGGCTAGAATACAAGAGCAGGGATGTACTTCTGAGGCTGTATAAGGCTCTGGGCAGACCCCATTTGGAGCATTGTGAGCAGTTTTGGGCCCTGTATCTAAGGAAGGGTGTACTGGCCTTGGAAAGGGTCCAGAGGATGTTCATAAGAATGAACCCTAGAATGAAGAGCTTGTCATATGAGGAGCATTTGAGGAGTGTGGGTGTACATCACTGAAGTTTAGAAGGACGAGGGGAGGGATCTCATTGTAATTTAGAGAACAGATGGGTATAGATAGAGTGAATGCAAGCAGGCTTTTTCTACTGAGGCTAGGGGAGAAAAAAAAACAGAGGGCATGGGTTAAGGGTGAAAGGAGGAAAGTTTAAAGGGAATATTAGAGGGGGGGGCTTCTTCACGCAGAGAGTGGTGGGAGTGTGGAATGAGGATAAAGTGGTAAATGCAGGGTCACTTTTAACATTTAAGAAAAACTTGGACAGGTACATGGACGAGAGGGGTGTGGAGGGGTATGGTCCAAGTGCAGGTCAGTGGGACTAGACAAAAAATGGTTCAGCACAGACAAGAAGGGCCAAAAGGCCTCTTTGGTAGGAAGGATTATTACTTACGGGGCGAAAAACTGCAGCAGGCGACGGTGCAGAGGGACCTGGGCGTCCTTGTGCATGAGTCACAAAAACCCAGCTTGCAGGTGCAGCAGGTGGTCAGGAAGGCGAATGGGATGCTGGCCTTCATAGCGAGGGGGATTGAATATAAAAGTAGGGAGGTCTTGCTGCAGCTGTATAGGGCATTGGTGAGGCCGCAGCTGGAGTACTGTGTGCAGTTTTGGGCGCCGCACCTGCGCAAAGATATTTTGGCCTTGGAGGGAGTGCAGAGGAGGTTTACTAGGCTGATGCCAGAGTTGAGGGGGTTGAGCTGAGGAGAGGCTGAATAAACTAGGCTTGTACTCGTTAGAGTTTAGAAGAATGAGGGGAGATCTCATTGAGACGTATAAGATGATGAATGGGATGGATAGGATAGAGGTGGAGAGACTCTTCCCGCTCAGAAAGGACAGTAGGACTAGGGGGCACAGCCTCAAGATAAGGGGGGGGGGGGGCGGTTTAGAATGGAGTTGAGGAGGAACTTCTTCACTCAAAGGGTGGTGAATCTCTGGAATTCTCTGCCCGTTGAAGTGGTGGAGGCTGCCTCGCTAAATATTTTTAAGACGCGGGTTGATGGGTTTTTGATAAGAGAGGGGATTAAGGGTTATGGGGAGAGGGCGGGAATGTGGAACTGAGACACGACAGATCAGCCATGATCTTATTGACTGGCGGGGCAGGCTCGAAGGGCTGGATGGCCTACTCCTGCTCCTATTTCTTATGTTCTTAAAAGGCCTCTTTCTGAGATGTAATTTTCTACAGTTCTAATACTGAGAGGTCTGGATAGAGTGGATGTAGACAGGACGTTTCCACTACTGGAACTCAAGGGTACAACCTCAGAGGGGAGGGACACTCCCTTATTACTGAGAGGAGGGGGAATTTCTTCAGCCAGAGGATATGAATCGATGGAATTCATGCCACAGAGGGCTGTGGAGGCCGAGTTGTTGAGTGTCGTAAAGATAGATAGGTTCTTGAGCAACAAGGCGATCAGGGGTTATGGGGAGAAGACAGGAGAATGGGGATGAGAAACTTAACAGCACATGATTGAGTCTGCTCTGCCATTTAATGGGCCGAATGGCTGCATTCTGCTCCTATATCTTATGGTCTAAACCAAGCCACATCCTGTACCCTCTCCAAAGCCTCCATGTCCTTCTGGCAGTGTGGCGAGCCAGAAACTGCACGCAATATCCCAAATGTGGCTTAACTAAAGTTCTATACAGATGCAACTTGTCAATTTTTATACTCTGTGCCCTGACTGATGAAGGCAAGAACGCCATATGCCTTCTTGACCACCTTATCCACTTGTGCTGCCACTTGCAAGGAATGGTGGACCTGTACGCCCAGATCCCTCTGCATGTCAATACTTCGAAGGCTTCTGTCATTGGATTGCATGAAAACTAGCATGCAGCTACAGCAGATAATAAAGAAAGCTTATGAAATGTTGGCATCGATAGCTAAAGGAATAGAATATAAAGATAAGGAAGTACTTTCGCAACTATACAAGGCATTGGAATTTAGGAGTCGCAGCGTCATGTTGCAACTGTATACAACTCTGGTGCGGCCGCACTTGGAGTACTGTGTGCAGTTCTGGTCCCCACATTATAGGAAGGATGTGGAGGCTTTGGGGAGGGTGCAGAGGAGGTTTACCAGGATGTTGCCTGCTATGGAGGGGAGGTCCTATGAGGAGAGGCTGAGGGATTTGGGGTTGTTTTCGCTGGAAAGAAGGCGGCTAAGAGGGGATCTTATTGAAACATACAAGATGATTAGAGGTTTAGATAGGGTGGATAGGAATAGCCTTTTTCCTCGGATGGAGAAATCTAGCACGAGGGGGCATGGCTTTAAATAAGGGGGGGTAGTTATAGGACGGATGTCAGGGGTAGGTTCTTTACCCAGAGGGTGGTGAGGGATTGGAATGCCCTGCCTGCTGCAGTTGTAAATGCGCCTAGTTTGGGGGCGTTTAAGAGATCCGTGGATAGGTTTATGGACGAGAAGGGATTGGTTTAGGTTAGTGGGTCATTGTTGTTTTTTTTTAAACTGGTCGGCGCAACATTGTGGGCCAAAGGGCCTGTTCTGCGCTGTAATGTTCTATGTTCTATGGTGAGGCCGCACTGGGAGTATTGTGCACAGTTTTGGTTCCCTTATTTGAGAGGAGATGCAGTGCCCTTGGAGGCAGTTCAGAGGAAGTTCACTAGATCGATTCCAGAGATGAGGGGGTTGGTCGTATGAAGAGAGATTGAACAGTTTGGGCCTACGCTCTCTGGAATGTAGAAGAATGAGGGGAGATCAAATTGAGGTTTACAAGATGATAAAAGGTCTGGATAAAGTGGATGCTTCCTCTGGTGGGACATTCTAGGAAGAGAGAGGTCACAGTCTTAGGATAAGGGGTAGCAAATTTAGGAAAGAGTTGAGGAGAAAGGATTTTTCCCAAGGGGTTGTGAATCTGTGAAATTCACTCCCCCAAAGTGTGGTGGATGCTGGGACAGTGAGCACATTTGAGGAGGAGTTAGGCAGATTTTTAATTGGGAATGGGTTGAAGGAAAAAGGCAGGAAAATGGGGATGAGGAGCACCTCAGCCACGTCCCAGCAGTGGAAGGGACTCGATGGGCCGAATGGCCTAATTCTGCTCCCATATCTTACAAACTTATTTACTGTCTACTCCCCGCCTGCATTAGACCTTCCAAAATGCACCACCTCGCATTTGTCCGGATTAAATTCTATCTGCTATTTCTCCATCCAAGCCTATTTTTAACCTAAACAAACAGTTGTTGAAAGCAGAATTCAACTTCCTCCTTCCCATCAAAACAGGGAACTTTTATTTCCTTCCTGGGACATGGGCATTGCTTGCTGGGCCAGCATTTATTACTTACCCCCAGTTCCCCTGGAAGACAAGCGAGGGTCAACCACATTGCTGCGGCTCATATAGACCAGACCAGGCAAGGACGGCAGATTTCCTCCCCTAAAAAGGGGACAGTAGTGAACCAGATGGGTTTTTCCCCACAGTTTTTTTTTTAAAAGCATGCGGCACAATGGTTAGCACAGCTGCCTCTCAGCGCCAGGGACCCAAGTTCGATTCCTGGCTTGGGTCACCGTCTGTGTGCGTTTCCTCCCACAGTCTAAAGATGTGCAGGTTAGGTGGATTGGCCATGCTAAATTGCCCCTTAGTGTCTAAAGATGTGCAGGTTAGGTGGATTGGCCATGCTAAATTGCCCTTTAGTATCCAAAGATGTGCAGGTTAGGTGGATTGGCCATGCTAAATTGCCCTTTAGTATCCAAAGATGTGCAGGTTAGGTGGATTGGCCATTCTAAATTGCCCTTTAGTATCCAAAGATGTGTAGGTTAGGTGGATTGGCCATGCTAAATTGCCCTTTAGTATCCAAAGATGTGCAGGTTAGGTGGATTGGCCTTGCTAAATTGCCCCTTTAGTATCCAAAGATGCGCAGGTTAGGTGGATTGGCCATGCTAAATTGCCCCTTAGTGTCAGGGGCTGGTAGGCTAAATGTATGGGGTTATGGGGATAGGGCCTGGATGGGATTGTGGTCGGTGCAAACTCGATGGGCTGAATAGCCTCCTTCTGCAGTGTAGGGATTCTATAATCTGTGTCTCATGGTCATCAGTAAATTCTTCATTCCAGATTTTTTTATTATTGAATTCAAATTCCACCGTCTGCCGTGGCAGGACTCGAACCCGGGTCCCCAGAACATGAGTGGAGGGATTCAAAGAAGTTTTGATTCGGGCTCCACCCAAACCCACCACTATTGTGCAGGGGGTGGGAGACCGCGAACTCTGGACTGCAACTTGACCTTACGACTTTGAATTGATTTATTATTGCCACATGTATCGGGATACAGTGAAAAGTATTGTTTCTTGCGCACTATACAGACAAAGCATACCGTTCATAGAGTATATAGGGGAGAAGGATTTGATTTATTATTGCCACATGTATTGGGATACAGTGAAAAGTATTGTTTCCTGCGTGCTATACAAAGCATACCATTCATAGGGTATGTAGGGGAGAAGGATTTGATTTATTATTGTCCCATGTCATCATCATAGAACCCTACAGTGCAGAAACAGGCCCTTGGCCCATCAAATCTGCCCTGATCACAATCCCAGCCAGGCCCTACCCCTACATCCCTACCCGCTAACCCCTCTAACCTGAGCATCTTAGTACACTAAAGGGGCAATTTTAACATCTTTGGACTGTGGGAGGAAACCGGAGCACCCGGAGGAAACCCACGTGGACACGAGGGGAATGTGCAAATTCCACACAGATACAGTGAAAAAGTATCGCTTCCGGCGCTCCATACGGACAAAGCATACCGTTCATAGAGAAGGAAAGGAGAGGGTGGCAGAATGTGATGTTCCAGTCATAGCGAGGGTGCAGAGAAAGATCAACTTAATGCGAGGTGGGTCCATTCAAAAGTCTGACGGCAGCAGGGAAGAAGCTGTTCTTGAGTCGGTCGGTACGTGACCTCAGACTTTTGTATCTTTTTCCCGACGCAAAAATATGGGAGAGAGAATGTCCGGGATACATGGTATTGTGTTGCAAGGGAATTAGTCACCCTCTGGTCCACTACCCCAGGGGGTGGGGAATGACTAGAACACGCACCTCAGAACAAAAGCCCCCGAGACCTCATTAAAAGGGAAAAATCTTGCTTCATACACAGAAACTACCAAATTTGGATTTCTTTCTTAGTGCCCCCCCCTCCCTGTGTATCAAACCTCTGGGTCAGGCTACTAAAACTGGGATGGAGCAACATTTCAGGAGATGTGTTGCAGGAGGGGAAGAAATCAGACTGTAACAAAAATTATCCTTTCATGGGCTCTCTGGGTTACTCAAATTGGTTTATTAAAGTTTTAAATAAGTTTGAAAGTTCAAAGTTTATTTATTTGTCACAAGTAGGCTGACATTTACACTGCAATGAAGTTACTGTGAAAATCCCCTCGTCGCCACACTCTGGCGCCTGTTCGGGTCACACCGTGGGGAGAACTTAGCACAACCAACACACCCTAACCAGCATATCTTTCAGACTGTGGGAGGAGACCAAATAATGAACAAAAGGAGGGGAGAAAAGAACAAGTAACTTCCTGGAATAAAACTTTCTCCGTGCAAAATGCAAAGGGAACAAAGTTCGATCGATTTGGCAGGGAACTCCACTCCAAACTTGTGCAACACAATACCATTCTCCTCAGGACATCAGCCTGCCCCGTGCAAGAACAGACACGCAAGTGAATTCTTTCTCCCAGCACAGCTTAACCGAGAGAGAAAATAGGAGCAGAGGTCGGCTGTACACCCTTCATTTCACCATCCTGCCCTCAGTCTTTTCAGTCCTGCCAGCTCACTTAGGTGCCGCTATTAATACCAGCTTTAGTCCTTAACACCGCCATTGACACTCCCTTTGTTACGTACCCAGGACATCTCTGTCCATTCCCCCCCCCCGAGCTTCCAGCCCATTACCGAGCCTCAATTTAATGTCAACTCCTCTTCTTCCAAATAATAAAATCCACCTTAGAATCTCACAGTGGAGAAGGCGACCGTTCAGCCCATCGAGTCTGCACCGGCCACAATCCCCATGCATTTACCCCAGCTAGTCCCCCGACACTAAGGGGCAATTTAGCATAGCCAATCCACCGAACCCGCACATCTTTCGAACGTTGGGGGAAAAAAACAGAGCACCCGGAGGAAACTCACGCAGACACGGAGGAGAATGTGCTCCACAGAAACAGTGACCCAAGCCGGGAATCGAACCCAGGTCCCTGGAACTGTGAGGCAGCAGTGCTAACCCACTGTGCCGCCCACAATTCACCCTCTCTGAACTCAAAGTGTTAACTCCGTTCCTCTCTCCATGGAGACCCACTTAGGTTTTCCAGCATTTTCTGTTTGAGTTTTCCCCTGGATGATATTTATCCCCCAAATCTCCTGGGAAAAACAGACGGGGTGGACATTGTGGATGTTGGTGGGGGTTCGCTGTGTGTTGTTTGCTACACTTGAACAGAAAGGCTTTGTTAGTTTAAGGGCTTTGGGGTACCCCAATGTCGGGAAAGGGTCTCAAAGTGTATCACAAACTACCCTCCCAACCACCAGAGTTCAAGCATCAACCAGCGAGAATGGTACACAGGCAACTCTCTCAAACCCAAGGTTCATACAATCCCCGCAGTGCAGAAGAGGCCAATCGACCCATCGAGTCTGTACTGACTCTCTGACAAAGCATCTTACCCAGGGTCTCTCCCCTGCCTATCCCCCAGACAATTATCCCACTAAGAGGCAATTTAGCATGACCAATCCATCTAACCTGCACATCTTTGGACGCTAAGGGACAATTTAGCATGGCCAATCCACCTGACCTGCACACCTTTGGACACTAAGGGACAATTTAGCATGGCCAATCCACCTAACCTACACATCTTTGGACACTAAGGGACAATTTAGCATGGCCAATCCACCTAACCTGCACATCTTTGGACGCTAAGGGACAATTTAGCATGGCCAATCCACCTGACCTGCACACCTTTGGACGCTAAGGGACAATTTAGCATGGCCAATCCACCTAACCTGCACACCTTTGGACACTAAGGGACAATTTAGCATGGCCAATCCACCTAACCTGCACATCTTTGGATGCTAAGGGACAATTTAGCATGGCCAATCCACCTAACCGTCACGTCTTTGGACGCTAAGGGGCAATTTAGCATGGCCAATCCACCTAACCATCACGTCTTTGGACGCTAAGGGGCAATTTAGCATGGCCAATCCACCTAACCTGCACATCTTTGGATACCAAGGGGCAATTTAGCATGGCCAATCCACCTAACCTGCACATCTTTGGACACTAAGGGGCAATTTAGCATGGCCAATCCACCTAACCTGCACATCTTTGGACGCTAAGGGGCAATTTAGCATGGCCAATCCACCTAACCTGCACATCTTTGGATACCAAGGGAAATTTAGCATGGCCAATCCACCTAACCTGCAATCTTTGGACACTAAGGGACAATTTAGCATGGTCAATCCACCTAACCTGCACATCTTTGGACACTAAGGGACAATTTAGCATGGTCAATCCACCTAACCTGCACATCTTTGAATACTAAGGGATTTTAAAAAAGTTATTCATAGTCACAAGTAGGCTTACATTAACACTGCAATGAAGTTACTGTGAAAAGCCCCTAGTCGCCACACTCCGGTGCTTGTTCGGGTAACACCGCGGGAGAATTTGCACCCTAACCAGCACCTCTTTCAGACTGTGGGACGAAACCCACGCCGACATGGGGAGATTGTGCAGGCTCTGCACAGACAGTGCCCCGTGCTGGGAATCGAACCCGGCTCCCTGGCGCTGCGAGGCAGCAGCGCTAACCGCTGTGCTGCCTCCCCCAGAGCTGCAGCAGGCTCGGTGGGCAGAGGGGCCCAATCCTGAGCCTCGGCACCTGGCAAACCTCAGCCCCCAGCTGTGTTTACACTGCGCTGCCCGTCTCCAGGGGAACTGCTCGCTTCCAAAATATTTCGGACGGGAGCTTCCGGCAGGCTGTGTCCTGAACAAACAAAATCGGCCTGGGAAAGGCAAAGCTGGCAGCTCGTGGAAAATCTAATCAGCCACAAAATCAGTCCCCGCGTCGTCGCTGCAAACCAGCCAGGACTGGGTGTGAGGCTTGTGAGATACTTGCAGGGGGGTCAGTTACTCACCACTGATAATTAGACCCTGAATAATGAAGGAGCGAATTCTTCAGGCAACCAACCAAGCTATTAACTTGTGTGAGAGAGAGAGATAGAGGGGGGCAGGCAGAGAGAGAGAGAGAGAGAGAGAGATAGAGGGGGGCAGGCAGAGAGAGAGAGAGAGAGAGAGAGATAGAGGGGGGCAGGCAGAGAGAGAGAGAGAGAGAGAGAGAGATAGAGGGGGGCAGGCAGAGAGAGAGAGAGAGAGAGATAGAGGGGGGCAGGCAGAGAGAGAGAGAGATAGATAGAGGGGGGCAGGCAGAGAGAGAGAGAGAGAGAGAGATAGAGGGGGGCAGGCAGAGAGAGAGAGAGAGAGATAGAGGGGGGCAGGCAGAGAGAGAGAGAGAGATAGAGGGGGGCAGGCAGAGAGAGAGAGAGAGAGAGAGAGATAGAGGGGGGCAGGCAGAGAGAGAGAGAGAGAGAGAGATAGAGGGGGGCAGGCAGAGAGAGAGAGAGAGATAGAGGGGGGCAGGCAGAGAGAGAGAGAGAGATAGAGGGGGGCAGGCAGAGAGAGAGAGAGAGATAGAGGGGGGCAGGCAGAGAGAGAGAGAGAGGGGGGCAGGCAGAGAGAGAGAGAGAGATAGAGGGGGGCAGGCAGAGAGAGAGAGAGAGATAGAGGGGGGCAGGCAGAGAGAGAGAGAGAGAGATAGAGGGGGGCAGGCAGAGAGAGAGAGAGATAGAGGGGGGCAGGCAGAGAGAGAGCGAGATAGAGGGGAGCAGGCAGAGAGAGAGAGAGATAGAGGGGAGCAGGCAGAGAGAGAGAGAGATAGAGGGGAGCAGGCAGAGAGAGAGAGAGAGAGAGAGAGTGGGGGAGCAGGCAGAGAGAGAGAGAGAGAGAGAGAGAGAGTGGGGGAGCAGGCAGAGAGAGAGAGAGAGAGGGGGGCAGGCAGAGAGAGAGAGAGAGGGGGCAGGCAGAGAGAGAGGGAGAGAGAGAGAGAGAGAGAGGGACAGGCAGAGAGAGAGAGAGAGAGAGAGGGGCAGGCAGAGAGAGAGAGAGGGGGAGCAGGCAGAGAGAGAGAGAGAGAGATAGATAGAGGGACAGGCAGAGAGAGAGAGAGAGAGAGAGGGACAGGCAGAGAGAGAGAGAGAGAGAGGGACAGGCAGAGAGAGAGAGAGAGAGAGGGACAGGCAGAGAGAGAGAGAGAGAGAGAGAGAGGGACAGGCAGAGAGAGAGAGAGAGAGAGGGACAGGCAGAGAGAGAGAGAGAGAGAGGGACAGGCAGAGAGAGAGAGAGAGAGAGAGAGAGGGACAGGCAGAGAGAGAGAGAGAGAGGGACAGGCAGAGAGAGAGAGAGAGAGGGACAGGCAGAGAGAGAGAGAGAGGGACAGGCAGAGAGAGAGAGAGAGGGACAGGCAGAGAGAGAGAGAGAGAGAGAGAGGGACAGGCAGAGAGAGAGAGAGAGGGACAGGCAGAGAGAGAGAGAGAGAGAGAGGGACAGGCAGAGAGAGAGAGAGAGAGAGAGAGGGACAGGCAGAGAGAGAGAGAGAGAGGGACAGGCAGAGAGAGAGAGAGAGAGAGAGAGAGGGACAGGCAGAGAGAGAGAGAGAGAGGGACAGGCAGAGAGAGAGAGAGAGAGAGAGAGGGACAGGCAGA